>NW_021703783.1:93503124-93891759 GCF_005190385.1 Monodon monoceros
TGTGTGTGTGTGTGTGTGTGTGTGTGTGTGTGTGTGTGTGTGTGTGTCTGGGACTTGTGTCTGGCTCAAGAAGCAGAGAGCATCAGACACCTGCCAAGCCGCAGCCTCCTGTCTGGGAACCAGGGGGAGAGAAATGACTGGAGAAATCACTGTGTCTCCTACCAGACACTGAAAAGAGAGTGCAGCAGGGAGCAAAATAGGTCTTTCCCCTTGGAATCTGGGTTGGGGGTCGGGAGGGACTGTCTGGGGCAGGCAGACAGTTGGACCTGGAGCAGCTGTCTCATCCTGACTATTTCTTCCCTGATGTGATGGGGGATAATGGTGTTAATTGGCTTGGAGAGGTGGCTCCATGTTATCATATTCCCCTTTGCCTCAGAACCAGCCCCACCAGAAGCTCTTGCCTCTCCTAAGCCCACTCCTCTCCCTTGCCCACTGGTCTGGCTGTAACCTCCACCCTTGCCAGGACGCAGCCCCTGGAGGGCAGGGGTGATAAGCCAGGGGCTGCTGGGTCCCCTGCCGTGGGATTCAGGGACTCGGGCAGCCTTGCTTGGTGCCGAGTTCCTCAGTGGCTTGACCCTGGCACAAGGAGTCCAGGCGGAGATAAGGGGTGATGCTGGCACCCAGAAGGGAGACAGCAGGTTCCTGCCAATCTGCCAGCCTGCAGACTCTTCCCAGGCAGAGGGGAGGGAGACGCGGAGCGAGAACAATAATAAATACAGAGTGTGAACTGCTGCATCCGCTGGGGCTGGGGGAGGGGAAGAGGAAGTGCGCTCGGGTGGAGGGTGGGCAACCTCTCTGAGAGCCTGGCATCATGCCCGCCTGGGTATGCTCCTGTGGAGACGTCTCCCTCGGAAGGGGCTGTCTCCAGCCCCCTGGGGTATGGGGAGCCAGTTCCCCAAAACTGACTCCATCCCAGAGGCCTCTGGGTCCTCCAAATTCTGGATATTTCCTCCTCCCAGCCTCCTACCCCACCTCCCCCCCACCATTTCTTTTAAGTCCTTTCCAAAAACATCTATTTCCCCATATCTGCCCCACCCCTCTGGATCTGTCTGACCCTCCTCCAAAAACAAAAACAAAAAAACAAAGACAGGTGTAAGCAGGAACCAGCTCACAGGGGCCTGGGAGAGGTCAGGGGACAATCTTGGCCACAGAGGTTTCTCCCAGGCCTGGAGAGAGATGGATGGGCAATGTTCACAGAAGTCCACTGGCCTTGGAGGGGGCCTCCCTAGGGGGGACTGGGGGGCCCCACACAGCTGGCTGGTGGGGAGGGGACACCTGCAAGCTGGTCTAGAGGCAAGTCCGTGAGAGTGGCACCAGCAGAGGGAGCTCAGGGCTTAGCTGAGCTGGTCACATCCATTGGTAACAACCAGCAAAACCGGGACCCAGAGCCTGGTGGGAAGAGGTCTTGGGGCAATTCAGACCTTTGTCCATGCAGAGCATTAAGATGGGAGGCAAAAAGCAATGGGAGCGGGGAGCTCTTCCCCTGCCCCAAAGCCAGTGACATGATGGTTACCAGGAGGAGTGGCATGGCACGCTGGAAAGCTCATGGGCTTTGGGGTTATATTGATTTGAATGCAAGCTTGGCCAGTCTAAATGTGACTTTGACCAGTCCGTACCTCTTTCTAGGGGGACTCAGGATGGGAAAGCAACTTGCCCAGGGTCACACAGCCCAGCAGAGCTGGGATGTGAGCATGGATCTCGTGGTGCCCATCCTGGCATCCCTACCCCCACTAATACCAAGGAAGCCCAAAGGGCTTAATCATAGCAGCCCCCCAGGGCAGCTTGGGGACATGACAAGGAGGAGAGGTAAAGGGTCTCAATTAAGCTCAAGTATTGGCCGGGGCAGCGCACCCCCACCTCCCCGCAATACACACACACACACACACACACACACACACACACACACACACACACAAACACACAAACACCATGTGGGAGAGGGAAAGAACCAGGTTTAATTAGGTCACCTCCAGCTGCTAGAGCAGCTTTGGCACTGATGTATTTTAAGGAGTGTCTGGGAGGCTGGGAGAGGGGGAGGGGCCGGGGAAGTGCCAGCTTCTCTCTGGTGGTTCTGAGGCTGTTTCCTCACCCTCCTCTGGCCCATCACAGGCAAGACCTCAAAGTTCAGAAAGCCCTTCCACCATCACCCTGTGTTCCCTGCCCTTCCCCTTTCCAAGCCACCATACCCATTCCTCCCCCTCTCTGTTCCTCCGCAATGGGGGCTCGGGCTGGGATGTTTTTATTGAGGGAGTTGCTTTTAAGCTTGCTGTAGTTGACAAGTGACTCACCCAAGGTCACAGTCTGAGTCAGCACAAAGCCAGAAATAGAACCCCAGGCCCTGTTCTCTTCCCTCTCCAGGGGAGGCAGGCGCTTTCAGGGACCTGCTGCGCCTCCCACCGGAGGCCTTTCTGCACCGCCCCCCAAAACGTCTCCAGGGTGCGGAAGGCTGTGTGACCCCAGCAAGACTCTTCACCTCTCTGGGCCTCAGTTTACTCCTCTGAAGAACAGGGTTAATAACAGTAATTATCATGTAGGTGTGTTGTGAGGAGTAAATGAGGAAACAGGGCAAAGGGTTTGGCATACCACTTGGCACACGGTTAATAATCAATCGATGGTGGCTGTGATCTTTTTCTTTTTTAAACTCACTACTTGAATTTTGTTTTGTTTTCTTTTTTTATAAAATAAATTTATAAATTATTTATTTATTTTTGGCTGCGTTGGCTCTTCGTTGCTGCACGCGGGCTTTCTCTAGTTGCGGCGAGCAGGGTCTACTCTTCATTGCAGTGCACGGGCTTCTCATTGCGGTGGCTTCTCTTGTTGCTGAGCACGGGCTCTAGGAGCATGGGCTTCAGTAGTTGCGGCACGCGGGCTCAGTAGCTGTGGCTCGTGGGCTCCGGAGCATAGGCTCAGTAGTTGTGGAGCACGGGCTCAGTTGCTCCACGGCATGTGGGATCTTCCCAGACCAGGGATCAAATCCATGTCCCCTGCATTGGCAGGCGGATTCTTAACCACTGTGCCACCAGAGAAGTCCCGGTGGCTGTGATCTAGTCGTATCAGGACTAACCACCCTGTGTTCTACTTGTCTATCTGCTACCCCCAGTGGAATGGGGCCCTCTAAGGGCAGGGCTATCTCCTCTCCTGTTTGTTGTCCCAGAACCTGGCAATCATATTCAGTGACGTGTGTGTTTCTGACAACCTCAGAGGAGAATTGGAGTGACCCTCATGAGTCATCTGGACCAATGATGATTCATATAGCTGAGGAGAAAATTGAGGCCCAGAGAAGGGCAGGTGCTTGCCCCAGGTCACACAGCCCTGGGTGGTTGAGCCACCTTGCTTTCCCTGATCTGCCCAGAAGGAGAGGGATTCGCTTGGTCAACAGAGGACTCTGAGGGCCATCTCCTGCCCAGTTCTTTTTTGGGGAGCTGATAATTGGAGGAGCCCCAACACCAGGTTGATGGCCACCTGCTATCAGGGCTGAGTCACCATTCACAGCCCTGTGAAGCTGTATCACGACCTTGCCTAGGGTTATCTCCGAACAGCCCTGATGTTTTGTTTTCAGCTCTCCTGCCCCTTTTGTCTGTGGAATTGCTGGGGTTTGATCTTCTTGCAGGGAAATGAAGAGGATCTTGGCTGGCAGGGTCAGAACCAAAACACTCACAGGTGGACCATTGACACAGCTCCCAGCTCCTCTCATAACCTGGACAGGGTGCTACGATTTGCCCTATTGGACAGATGGGGAAACTGAGGCTCAAAGAGGGAGGGTCACTCAGCTAGGACACTGTAGAGCCAGGATTCAGTCCTGGGCCCTCTGGGTCCTGAGCTGTCCTCTTGCCCTCCAACTGCTAGTTCTGAAGGGCATTATTCCAGGCCAGAGATGCCCCCAGTTGGGCACACCGAATTCCTCAGGACCTAGGGTTTAGCTCTGTTTGAGTTGAGGCACATGTTCTACAGACACATCTATTTCTCTGCTCTCGGAGTTTATTTCCCCTTTCTCAGGGAAAGTTCTTTTGGGAAAACTTCAGCCTTGTCTTGGCTGAACCAGGAACAGAATTTATCCTCACAGGAAAAGCACCATTTGCTTTCAGACAAATCTGGCCTCTGTCACTTACCTGCTGTGTGACTTTGGGCAAGTCACCTATCCTCTCTGAGCTTCAGCTTCCTCATCTGTAAAATGGAAACAATTGTGATTGCAACCTTTGAGGGCAACTGGGAAATTTAAAAATGGAAAATAATTTCTGTAAAGACTTTTTAAAGAAAAAATATTTTATTTATTTAGTTTTGGATCTGTTGAGTCTTCGTTGCTGTGCGCGGGCTTCTCATTGCGGTGGCTTCTCTTGTTGCAGAGCACAGGCTCTAGGCGCATGGGCTTCAGTAGTTGCAGCACGCAGTCTCAGTAGTTGTGGCTTGGAGGCTCTAGAGCACAGGCTCAGTAGTTGTAGTCCACAGGCTTAGTTGCTCTGCGGCATGTGGGATCTTCCCAGACCAGGGCTCAAACCTGTGTCCCCTGCGTCGGCAGGCTGATTCTTAATCACTGCGCCACCAGGGAAGTCCTGTAAAGACTTTTTGTAAAGACTGTGTATAGCATTCAGACAATAAAAGCCCTGTCTTCACTTGCCCCCTTCTGTGGCAATATTCTGGAGAAAGGGTCTGAACTGGAGGCTTGCTCAGCACCCCCTTGTTCCGTTCTCCCTGGTCTCCCAGGCTGCCCTGCACTGTGCAGTTTCTTCAAGTCCAGGGCTCTGGCAGGAACCAGAGAGGGAAAGACTCTGTCCAAGATCACACAGCAAGTCAGTAGCAATGCAGGGGCTGAACCCAGGACTCCTGACTTCCCACTCTAAGGCTCCAGAGTCGGATTCCCCTGGTTCAAGTCCTGGCTCAGACATTAATTGCTGTGTGGCCTTGAGTGAGTGACAGCCTCTCTGAGCCTCAGTTTCCTCATCTGCAAAATGGGGTCATAATAGCACCAGCCTTAAAGGACTATTGCAGGAACTAAATGAAAGGAGAAGCTATGAGGGGCAGCGCAGGGACCTAGTGTGTGGGTGAGTCCTTGGGGAAACAGGGAAGATGAGCGTAAGGGGCGGCTTTGGCTGGCGGGTCTCTCCTTCTGCCCACTCCCTCTCCCTTCCACGCCCAACTTAGCCACCTTGTCCGGAAGGAGCACCCTCTCACCCAGCACCTACCCAGTGCTTCCCCCATTCCATCCCATGTCATCCTCACTGAAGCTCTCGGAGGAGGGATTCTTGTAATCCCCATTTTCCAGAAGAGGAAGGAGAGAGGGGAGATCGCAGAGCAGCGCTCTTGGCACTTGTGGGGGCTACTTCGTCTGCCCCTCCAGCCCCAGCTCCTGCCCGAAGGTCAACTCCCCGCCTTCTCCCTGGGAGGCCCTCTGGGTAGGTGGGGCTGTGGACTGGGAGCTAGAGGGGATGAATGTCTATTGCTGCTCTTACTCCATCCCCTTCTCCTCCCCCTCTGCTGCCTGGCCCATTTGGGGGAAGGGAAGGAGGGGGGCTGCCCTCAACCCTAACCCTGGAAAATCAGTACCTCTTTCCCCTTCCCCACTGCCCGCTTTGCATGAGACCTGGGAGCCACGCTCACTCAGTCTTGGGTCTGGAGGCCCGGCTGGCCAGAGCAGGGCCCAGCTCAGCTGCATCTCCCTGGTAACCACTGTGGGCTGCCTC
The DNA here is from genome assembly GCF_005190385.1 of Monodon monoceros. Classification (NCBI taxonomy): domain Eukaryota; kingdom Metazoa; phylum Chordata; class Mammalia; order Artiodactyla; family Monodontidae; genus Monodon; species Monodon monoceros. The sequence goes on from NW_021703783.1 coordinate 93,508,803, forward strand.
TGCCCCTCCCCCACCTCCTTCCCTCCCCTCCACCCGCCATGACCTCCCAGCACAGGCTGTCACCGCCAAGCACAATACCAGGCCTGGGAAAACTGTGCAGTGGGCAGGCCGCGCCGCCCTGCTTCCTGCAGAAAGGGAGGCCGAGCTCCTCTCCCTGCCCCCGGCCACCCTCACCCAGTTAGGGAAGCAGGCACCCAGGGCTGTGATGCAGGGCCCGTCATCTCCTGCTTTCCTGGCTGTGTCATCCTGGGTAGGTTTGTTGCCTGTCTTCCTTTCTGGTAACAGCTTTATTAGATACCATTCCCACACCATATAATTCATCCGCTTAAGACGGACAAATCAACGGCTTTTAGTATATTTACAGAGTTGTACAACATCACTGTAGTCAATTTTAGGACATTTTCATCACCCCCAAAAGAAATCCTGTACCCATTAGCAGTCACTACTCATTCTCCTTCCCCCTCCCCAAAGCCTGGAACCACTCATCTACTTCCTGTCTCTATGGGTCTGCTTATTCTGGACGTTTCACGTGCATGGAATCATGTAATCCATGGTCTTTTGTGACTGGCTTCTCCCACACAGCATCATGATCTCAAGGTTCACGGTTTCAAGGTTCAGCTGTAATGTAACATGTATCAGTACTTCATTTCTTCTTATGGCTGAATAATACTCTACTTTATGGTTAACCACATTTTGTTTATCCATTTATCTGTTGTTGGACCCTTGGGTGGTTTCCACTTTGGGGCTGTTATGAGTAATGCTGCCATGGACATTCATGTGCAAGTTTTTCTGTGACTGCTTCAGTTTTCTTCTCTCTAAAATGGGGACATGGGAATTCCCTGGCAGTCCAGTGGTTAGGACTCCACGCTTCCAGTGCCGAGGGCCCGGGTTCGATCCCTGGTTGGGGAACTAAGATCCCACAAGCCGCAGGGCGGCGCAGCCAATAAATAAATAAATAAAATAGGGATAAAAGTGCTAAACCTGGCCCATCCCTGCCTCCTCAAGTGGGCTCAGAGAGAAAAACTGCACGTCAGCATGAGGGGCTGTGAGGGGCAATTCTCACCCCACCCCTGGCAGTTCTTTTGGCTGGAAGGGATGTGTTGGGCACTTGCTGGGGAGGAGGGAGGCTGCATCTCCACCCCCAGGGATGGCACAGTCAGCTCATCACCTTGACCCAGAAAAGTCCCACTTGCTATGTGATCTTGAACAGTGGCCAGGAGACCTGCTCCAATGACGGGGGTTGAATGGGGTGACTCCTTGGCTCTTCTAGTCCATGCAGGGCTCTGGAGTCCTAAGGAGTCCTAAACTCTTCCCTGGGCGGCAGGGCAGGGTGGAGATGGAGGCCAGAAAGAGACTTAGTTCAGGGATTCACCTCTGGCCCCAAGGCCTTTGGGTGAAGTGGGGGAGAGTGAAGGAATGGGGGTGAGGAGGTGGGGAACTCGTCACTCTCACTCTTATATGACCATGGACAATGGGCACTTCTTTGTATCCCCCACCTTAGCCAAGCCTCACCATAGCCTGTGAGGGAGTGAGGCGGGGCTTATCAGCTCCATTATACAGATGAGGAAGCTGAGGCCAGTGGAAGTGCTACCCAAGTCCACGGCTAACACGCAGCGGAGCTGGAGGTCTCCTGGTCCAGGTGTCCTGCCTGGCCCTACTGTGGCAGGCTGCCCGCCCCAGGCTCAGTCAACAGCTAGCGTCTCTTTGAGCCCAAGACTTTCCAGCCCCTGGGGAGGGGGAGGGGGGGTGAGTGCATGGGTGGGGGAACTACATTCTCTTCCTCTGCAGAGAAAAATATAGGATGAATTTTTTTAAGGTCATCCAGGCACTGAGCTGTTGACGGGAATTTCTATTGATTAGCACTGATAGTAGCAATTTATTGGGTACCTACAAGATGCCAGATGCCATCACACACACTAAATCATTGAATCCTCAGCAACCAGGGGAATTCCCTGGTAGTCCAGTGATTAGGACACGGGTTTTCACTGCCGTGGACATGGGTTCAATCCCTGGTCTGGGAACTAAGATCCCACAAGCTGTGTGGTGTGACCAAAACCCAAAAACCTCAGCAGCCTTGCGTGGTAAGCATTCTCAACCTCATCTTAGAGAGGGGGAACCTGGGGCTAAGGTAGAATCTCCAACATTCCTAAGAGCTCACCATGCCCCGGTCCTGTTCTAAGCATGTAGAAAGTCATTTAATCCTCACAGCAACCTCTCTGTGAAATAAGAACCAACATTATCCCCATTTTACAGAGCAGGAAACCAAGTCAAAGGTTATGAGTGTTGACCAAGGCTGCACAGCTGGTAGGTAGAGGAGCCAGGATTCAAACCCAGACCTTTTGGGTCCACATTCACCCACATTCCCACCTGCCATGTTGGAACTGTTGGGTGGCTAGCTTGAGGTCACCAAGTTACAGGTGACAAAGCTGAGATTCAGACCCAGGTCTGTGGATTTGAAACTGCTAGTAGTTGTGCCACACTGTGTCCCGGATCATTGGCCACTTTACCCATCCCACCTCTTAGGGCCCCAAGTTAAAGAATTGAACTTCAAGCTGGAAGGACTTTTGGTTAGTCTCAGTCAGCTTGGATCACCATTAACAAAATACCCCAGACTGGGGGCTTAAACAAGACAGTTACTTCTTACAGCTCTGGAGACTAGAAATCTGAGATCAGTGTGCTAGCATGGTCTGGCTCTATCTGGGGAGAGCTCTTGTCCTAACTTGTAGACCGCCCCCTTCTAGCTGTGTCCTCATAAGGCAGGGAGAAAGGAGGCAAGCTCTGGGTGGGGGGGGGGTGTCTGTCCTTCTAAGGACACTAATCCCATCATGGGGGCCCCACCCTCCTGACCTCATCTAAACCTAGTTACCTCCCAAATGCCCCATCTCCAAATAGTATCACATTGGAGGGGTTAGGATTTCAACATGTGAATTTTAGGGGAACACAATTCAGCCCACAGCAAAGTTGTATGACCATTTTGTCTTTCTGGGGAGGACACTGAGTCAGGCAGGGGCTGTGAGTGGCCTGAACTCACTCTGTCAGGAGTAGCAGGCAGGCCCAGCCCTCCAGACTTGTGTCCAGAAGCTGCCCACCCTGGACCACACTCACCTGTACCTCTCTCTCCCCCTTCCAGACGGAGCCTGTGGCTGGTGAGTCCGCCGAGCAGGGCCAGGCCGGGCCCTGCCCACAAGGACGCCCAAGCCCTTCACCGGCCCCTGCGCCTGGGAGCCCACCAGGCTCTCCCACTGGCTCCACCATGACTTCAGAGCCCACGCCACCCCCGGTCGTGCCCCCGCTCCACTCCCCCAAGTCCCCTGTCTGGCCCACCTTCCCATTCCACCGGGAGGGCAGCAGGGTCTGGGAGCGAGGCTGTGTCTCATCTCGGGACCTGCCCAGTCCCCTGCCCACCAAACGGACCAGGACGTATTCAGCGTGAGTACCTGTCCCTCACCCAGGCTCTGGTGGTCCTTCCCTAGGACAGGGCTCCGGTCGGGGCTGCCCAGCTCCCAGCCTCCTCCATCCCCTGTTGTCCTCACCCGAGGACAGGGGAGCTGTGTAAGGACCTTCCAGTAACTGCTAGCGTTCATTCATTCCACAAAGCTGTACTGAGCTCCCGACCAGGGGATCCAGTGATGAATAAGGCAAAGTCTCAGCCTGCAAGGTGCTTACAATCCAGAGGGAATTTGTCCACCATTCACTACACCTGGCCGGGTTGGGCATCAGGGAAGATGTCCTAGCTGGGTTTGGAAGATTTATCAGGTGAAGAAGGAAGCTGGGTGCTCCCGGTGGATGAAACAGCCTGGGCAAATGCAGAGGCATGGGGTGGACCTTTGGAGAGAGGCGGGCAGGCTGGACAGAGACCAGCCCTGGGTCTTTGGGGTGGGTCACGGGGTGGAGTCAAATTGGGGAAGGGTTTTGTGGGAGCCACAGGGAGGCTGACTTGGTTTGGTCAAAGGAGGGGCTTTTGATGGCAAGCGCCGATTGTCCCACGTCCAACCCAAGACCAGGCACAGAGCAGATGCCTAATAAATGATGAATGAAGGGATGAATGACAAATAAGTGAACAGGATGGATACTGCTGCCTCAGGAGAGAGTGAGCTCCTTGTTCTGGGAGTTATTCAAGCCTAGGTTGTACATTCTTCACTTCGAAATCTTACAGCAGGAATCCATGTAACCTCAGGAGGGGAGGGTCTTGTACAGTGAGAGGGGCACTGGCTGGGAGTCAGGAGACCCACTTGCTGTGCACCCTCGGAGAGCCAGTTTCCCTCTCTGGGCCTCAGTCTCCTTATTGTCCAATGGGATGATGAGAGGACTGAACTAGTCTCTATGGGTGGTTTCTGGCCTGGGGAGGGTTATCCACAGCGCTAGCGCTGAGGCAGGCCCTGCAGACGGGCCCCGGGAGAGCTGTGGGGGTCCAGGGAGGGGGTCCCCAGCCCGCAGTTCCAATACCCCTACCCTATCTTCAGGACAGCCCGTGCCTCGGCTGGCCCCGTGTTCAAGGGTGTCTGTAAGCAGTTCTCACGCTCACAGGGCCACGGCTTCATCACCCCGGAGAACGGGTCAGAGGACATCTTCGTGCATGTGTCTGAGTGAGTCCCTCCCCCTTCCCCGTTGTTGGCTGGGCCCCTGCTGCAGTATCCTAGCAGTGCCTCCAGAATGCTCCCTAGGCCTCTCCCCTCACTGGCTGAAGTCTGTGTTCCTGGCACATTTCTCCTCTCATAGGGCCTCCAGGGGCATGGGTGGAGGAGGGCTGGGGCCAGATGGAGAGGGGGCACTCAGACCCCAGAAGCCCTGGGAACCACTGCCTGAGTCCTGGGATCCTGTTCCCGCATCACGGGGACGGAGAGGGCTGGGTCCTTCAGCCTGGAGGGAAGCTAGGAGGTGGGAGGTGGTCTAGGCCTGGCCCCCAGCCCTAATGCCAGGTGTGACCTGTGGAGTCACTGAGCCCTAAGCCTTGGGAACCTCCCTGAGCCCTTTTGCATCTCACTTTGTAGCATAGTGAGGGGCTGTTTATGATTCCCATTTTACAGATTAGAGAACTGAGGCTCCGAGAAGGGAGGCTGGCTCAGGCTCCCTGGCCTAACTAGGCCCAGGGCTAGGCTGCCCTCAGGCCAGACCACAGGGGGCATCCAGGGAGGGGGCCTGCTCCTGGGCTGACACCCCCTCCCCCTCACCAGCATCGAGGGGGAGTACGTGCCAGTGGAAGGCGACGAGGTGACCTACAAGATGTGCCCTATCCCGCCCAAGAACCAGAAGTTCCAAGCCGTGGAGGTGGTGCTCACCCAGCTGGCTCCACACACTCCCCACGAGACGTGGTCCGGCCAGGTCGTGGGCTCCTAGGCTGCTGGCCCCTGTGCCAGCCGCCAGGCGTGGGGGGAGCCACACAGGGTAGATGGGCAGCAGCCAGCTCCATGCCCCACGGCACTGGCTGAGCCAGTCCCCCGGGCGGCCTCGGTGTGCACGTCTGTCTGTCTGTGCTTGTGGACGTGAGTGTGTGCCTCCATCTACCCTGTGACTGTTGTGTGAGTTGGACCGAGGGGAAGGCCACCAGACCTGCCTTCCCTGCTTTCCACTCTCTCTCCTTCCTCCCCTCCCTGCCACACACGCACAGGACCCTCTTGCCCTCCTAACACCCATGTGCGTGTCCACTGAGCCTCTGAGGGCCTGCGTCAGGCCTGGGCTGGGAGTCGGGGCAGCAGTGGGCCCTGCTCCCCCGCCCCGTACAAGCTTGCTCCCCTTGCCTCTGCTCCAGGCCTGGCCCCGGGGGCCAGACTCTGCTTGTGCTACTCACACACAGCCCCCTCCCCCCAGGCTGGGGTCTCCCACTGTGACCTGGACCCCTCCTCTCAGAAGCCAGGCCACTGAGTGCTTTGGGGGAGCCTCCCGGCCTCTTGCCGGGGAAGAGGGTGAAACCCGGGGCAGAAAGGCCACCCCCTCGCGCCCCCCATGGCCAAGGCCCAGCCTTCCCTCCTTCCTGCTCTCTCTCAGCACTCTTGAGGCAGGAAAGAGGGGCATGGGGGCAGAAGACAGTTCTGGGGGCTCCGGTTTTGCTGGCCAGCGCCTCCTCCTCAGCCTGGCAGTGGCTTTGGCAACCCCAAACTGAGGCTGTGTCCACTTCCCTGGGCCTCGCTGAGCCTTGCTGCCTCGACTCCCCACCAGGGAGGCAAAGGTCTGCAGAGGGGTGGGAGCATGGCTCCCCCCGCTTGGATGGAGCCATCCCCTTTGCCCTGACTCACAAACCCCACTGATGCTCTGCCCGTGCCCAGCCATCATGGCCGCTGAGGACCCAGCGATGGACGAACACACATGCCCTCAGGCGAGCCAGCCACAAGGATAGCTCTCAGCCTGAGAGACCACCAGCCCTGCAGCCCCCCTTGCTGGACCCTCTTCCCAAAGCCATGGGATAGTGGCTCCCACTGGCCACCAACAGGCCAGTGGCTGAGGTGTGGCCCGTCTTGTCCATCCCTTAAGGTGTGGGGTATCCCTCTTCCTTTTGGGCCAGGATGTGTTTGCGTGCATTCACTCCTGGGCAGGGGGTTGGCCTGGCCTGGGAGGTCAGGAAGGAGGGGGTCTACCTCCATCCCCCCACCTTCCCACCACACTCCCCTCCAGAGAACACATCACCTGATGGGGGAAGAAATGGGGTTCAAGGGAGGGCCTGCCAGGGAGTGATCCTTATGAAACCCAGTATGAGTAAAACAGATGCCAAGGATGCGGGGGTCAGTGACTGTCTAGGAGGATCCCCAGCCCTGTAGGTGCCCCAAGGCCCCAGGGGAGACACCAGCTGAGGTATGTGTATCTCACCCCTGTCCCCAGCACAGAGGCTGGAAGACCAGAGCTGCTAAGATGCACTGGCCAGCCCCCTAAAACTCAGAATGGCCCAGCCTGACCCCCATGTTGAGCTGGGGCTACTCTAGCAAGGCCTGAGGCCTTTCCCCTGAGGAACAAGGCTCCCTGGATTCCTTGGCGGAAGGTTAACTCTTGGGAACCCCCAAGACACCCTCCCCACACACACACCAGAAGTAGGCCCCCGCTTTAGGCACCAACCAGGAAGCAGGCTGTGGTAACGTCAGCCCTGGGGCCGCCCCAGTGTCCAGTCCGACCTCCTGAGACCCCCAGCCACCTGGACTCCCCCATCCTCCCTCACACTGGCAATAAACCCTCAACTGTGACTCAGCCTGGCCCACAGCTGCCGTTCTGTCTGGGTCCCAGGGGAAGGGGCTGGGGGAGGACACCTCAAACAGCCCTTGTTTGGGGCTTCAATGGCCCACCCTCCTCGACTGCATCAGATTCCCTGTGTGACCTGGGGCAAGTTCGTGCCATCTGTGCCTGTTTTCGCATCTGCAAAGGCAGGGCTGTAACAGCGTCTGTGACTGGGGCCAAATAGCCATTCAGACTCCACACCGCGTTCCACGAAGTTTAGTATCTGTGAGATCAAGTTCTCACAAGTATGCACCTTCCCCACTGCTCTGCGCCCCATCTAGGGCAGGGAAGCAGCGCGGGCTCTATCTCGTACCGACACTCGCACACGCTTCCCGTGTAGACAGAAACCTGTTCTGTCCGGAAGTACGAGCAGCAGCTGCAGCCAGGGCCATCGGGCTGGGAGACGGGAGCCAGGCCCACCAAGAGCTGACCAGCTGGGGGTGGCTGTCCACACAGACCCTGGGCCCACTTAGGCAGGTAACATGAGGCAGGTGTCCTGGGCCAGAGGAGGGGCCCTGGCGCCCCCGAACACCAGGGCCAGGGGCTCTCTTAGGGCCGGGCAGAGCTCTCTGGAAGTCCCAAGGGGCAGGTGTGGGCCCTGGTCACGCCTCGTGGGCTGTCTCTGGGAAAAAGATCTCACGGCATCGCTGCACCGTGTCCTGCGGGGACACCACACTGTGGCCAACAGTCCGGGGGTCTGTGTAGATCTCAAAGTCGTTCCCACCCTGCACACAGAGGAAGGGCAGTGAAGGCCTATGTACGCATGTGGTGCCTGGAGGAGGTTCCCAGGTTTGGAGCCCAACATCCACTCTGCCATGGGATCCCCTCCCCACACCGGCTCCTACACAGCTGCCCCTCCTCCTGCTGCCTTAGAACCGCCAGGAGGCCCATCTCCTTCATCAGATCTGCCCTGACTTGCTGTGTGACATGGGGCAAGTGTCCAGCCAGCTCTGGGCCCCAGCCTTCCAATCTGTGTAATGGGGCTGGTGAGCACTGGCTGTTCTCTGGGAGTTTCCCAGGAGGTCTGTTCTGTCACCCCATGTCCTGGCCCCGATCTGGAGGTGACTTGGGGTGGGGGGACCTGGGCTGAGCCTGAGCCACACTTACGGGGCTGGTCTCGTTCCCAAAGAAGTGGATGGTGTCGAAGCAGTCCTGGTCCAGGCTGTCCAGGCAGTAGCGCTTGTCCCAGCCCTCAGGGAAGACGTCAAAACTGATCATGCCTCCTGTGGGGGTGGGGGTGAGGCTGGCAGATGAGGCTGGCAGAGGGGCAGCTCACGGGGACCTCGGGCAAGGCCCTTCATTCATTCATTCATTCATTCAACAACCCTAGAGTGCCTACTGAGCACCAGGCACAGGGCATGGACAGACTCAGGATCCTCACGGGAGTTAGGATCCAGGTGGGAGAGATGGGTGGTAAGTGACCAGACCACCTTTCAGATCGTGTAAGTCAATGAAGGGGGCAGGGTGCGGGGGAGGGAAGCTCCCCAGACGGTGTGATCAGGGGAGAGCTGTCCAAGAAGGTGACATTGAGCTGAGACCTGAGCCAGAGTGGCAGTTGCCAGGGAATGATACAATCCCCAAGGCAGGAAAGGGCGTGGAGTGTCCCAGTGACACAGAAAGCTGGGAAAGGGCAGCAGCACAGGCATGCGGGCCCTGGGGTGCAGGGAGGGGGCCTGGGTTTCATGAGGAGTGAGAAGGAGCCTCTGAAGGGCTCTAAGCAGGGGTATGACAGGGTCTGTTTTTCCGTAAGGATCCCTCTGGCCACTGTAGGGGATGGACTGTAGCGGGAGGTGGTGGTGGGAGACGCTTTGGTTTTTGACCTGAGCAACTGGGTGGGAGGTGTAGGTTGCCTGGGTTTAGGTGGGGAAGCCTCGGGGCCTGGAGTTCCTGCCTGTTTTGGCTCAGCTTGCCTTTGCTGTGCTCGGAGGGCTGGGAGGGGTTTCTAAAGATGCTGGGGGATGCAGCCTGGCCTTGGGAGTGAGGCCCTGGGGTGGGCTCATGTACCAGACCTTTCAGGCCCTCCAAGGGGTTGACGTACCTCGGGAGAACCTCAGTCCTTTGCCGGCAAACTCTGTTTTCAGGGCTTCCACAAACTTCTCCCGGATCTTCTCCTTCTGCCGAAGGGGAGAGAGCAGACTGAGGTTCAGAGGGCTGCTGTGGGCCAGGCCCTGGGCTGGGTACACAATGCATGTGAGCTCACTGAGTCTTCCAGGTGGATGTCATGCCCCACCCCCCACTTTACAGATGAGGAAACTGAGGCTCAGGGGGGCTATACCTTGTTCAAGGTCACCCAGCCTTAGTGGCAGAGCCAGGGCCTGAATCCCAAAGGCCTGTAACTGAACTCAGTGCCAGATTCTGCCAGTGGGGTATGGGCGGGGTATCCTGAAGGAGGCCTTGGAGCAGAGGCTCGAGGAGGAAGGCTGAAGGGATGGGACAGTCTGAGTCCCAAGTCACAGTGTCCACCTCAGGGCAGGACTCAGCCCTGTCAGCTCTGCCCAGTCCGCAGGGCTGAAGGAGAGTAAAGCATTTATATTAGATCTGCACTGGTGAAGGGTACACAGGAGATCAGAAGGTTCATCTCCCTCTCCAATATCAGAAGAGGGCAAAACAAGACCCAAAAGACAAGAGAAGACCCTGGGGGCTGTGGGAAGAGTCAGCGTGTCCTGTCTCATTACAGCTCATGAGATGGGAACTGTGATTATCCCCACTTTACGGATGAGAAAACAGAGGCACATAGTAGTGAAGCCACTTTTCCAGGTAACTGGGCAAGTAGGAGGTGGAACTGGGATTAGAAACCCAGGTGGCCTGAGAAAGGGCCACCTCTCAATATGTGCGTGGGAGGAGGTTCTCGGCCAATGGTCAACCTTAACCAGTCTACAAGAAAAGTCTCCATGCCTGCGGGCATTGCCTACCTGAAGCCTTGGGGCACAGGGTGAGAATGGGGATGAGCTAGGACATCATTGCAAGTCCCACCCAGCCTCAGGGAAACATCAGAGGGCAGCAGGCGGAGGCCCAAGTTCAAATCTTTGGGCTGCAACTAAGTGACCTTGGGCAAGCCATTTCCTCTCTCTGAGCCTCAGTTTCCTCATTCATAACATGGGTATAATATCATCTATTTCATTCATTCAGAAAGTATTTCTCAAGCACTTCTGTCAGGCATGTGCTGGGCCCGGTGGATCCAGCAGTGAACAGCCACAGAAACCCCAGCCCTTAAGGAGCTTACAGCTTCAGCTGGGGAGACAGACAATAACCAAGATTTAAAAATAGGTGATACAGTGGATTAGAGGGTGATGGCTGTTTGGGAAGAAATAAAATAGAGGAGAAGATCAGCAGGTACAAGGGGTTGCAATGTTTCGTGTAATGCTCGGGGAAGGTGACACTGAGAAGGTGACACTTGAGTGGATGTGAAGGAGGTGAGAAGGCACAGCCCTGAAGTAGGAAACTGTCTGCTATCTCTAGAATCAGCAAGGAGGACATGGCCGGAGCAGAGAGAGCAGGGGGAGAGCAGAAGGGCAGGTCAGCGGGAAGGACAGAGATGGGCGGGCGTGAAGAGGCTTGGTGGACTGGCTCCATCCCTGAAAGGGAGCGGGTACATGGTGGGGATGATGAGCAAAATGCAAGTCAAGCTTCAGCGAGGGTAGCACATCCAGAGGCGACAGGGACCTTGGTGTGTTCCAAGAACAGAGGCACAGGGAGAAGGCTGAAGAGGGAGCCCTGAGCCAGGCAGACCCCTCGGGGCTCAGGACACCACGGGAGGCAGCTGGGACATTGTCCTGTTGGAAAGCTGACCCATGGAAGGACTGTAAGCAGGGAGTGGATGGGGGCAGACAGATGTGCTTCAAAAGCTTCTCAATGGCACTGCTGGAGAACTGACTGACAGGGCTTTAGGGCAGGGGGTGGAGGCACACACATAAGCGAAAGGATCTGAGACCAACTCTGGAGGCTGAAACCCTAGACATTACTTCTGGACTTGATGGGGGTGGGCAGGTGGAAATGATGCCCTAGGTGTTGCTCAGGTAAGTAGGTGGCTGGTGGTGCTGGTCACCAAGGGAGGGAAGCCAGCAGTACTGGAAAGACGCAGAAGTGCCTACAACCATGGCGCATGGTAGGTATCCAAAAGGGTACTGGTTGAATCAGAACACCCACCCACCCCCAATCCTTTTCAATGGTGAGAAAATAAAGGCTCAGAGAGGCTGAGTGACTGAGGTCCTATAGCCTAAGGTTGCACAGTTGGTGGCACCTTGTCCAGTTCGGAGAACTCGATTCGCTCCTCCAGGGTGCAGCTCCGGCCAATGGGCGAGATGTTCAGCATGCCGTTCCGGAACTCGATGAAGGTTCCACTGGTGGGGAGGGGGCAGGTGGGAGGGCGGAGAGCCAGAGAGGAGAAGGGCCCTGAATTCAAATCCAGCCCCACCTGGACACCAGGGGGGACAAGAATCCACCCACAGGCAAGTCAGGGCCCATCTGAGAGACCTGCCCCTTTCCTCGCTCAGGCCCAGGAGGGGCAGGACACAGGCTGGGTGGGACCTCACCGCTTCTTGGGCAGTCTGAGCAGGGCCATGTAGCGGAGGCAGAAGTTGATCAAGTCCTGCAGGAGTTCCTCCCCCAGGTGGTTCTGGATTGTCTGGGCAAGGGACACAGGGCTCTGAGTGTGGTGGGCACAGCACTGTTCCCCCCCGCCCAGGACAGAAGCCACCAAGGGAATGTTCCACTGTGGAAAGGGGTCCTAAGGCCCCAGGGAAGGGGGGCACTGACCTGCTTGGAGAGCAGTCGTCCATGCTTATACTGCACCGTCCCGTTCTCAGCAAACACATAATCAAACTTCTCAATGACTTCAGGGCCATGTAGAGGCCAGGGGGGAAAGAAAGAGTGTGAGACCGGGTACCCAGAGCCAAGCAGAGAGATGAAACCCACACCCCTTGGTCTGGCATCCAAAGCACACTTGTTCTATCCAGAAGTTGCTTTTCCAGCCTCCTCGCCTTCTGCAGCTTGGTTTTTCCCGAACAAGCACACAAGCCAGTGAGCTTCGCTCTGGGCCTTGGCTCATGCAGCTCCTTCTGCCTGGGATGCCCTCCCCCTCCACTTCTTCTCCAAGATCCAGCTCCCTCCTCTGGAAGCCCTCCAGGACTTCCCGGAAGAGGACATCATTTCCACTCTGTGCTCTCACAGCCCCTCTGTATGGGGACTTCCCTTTCATTTTACAACTTCCATCACTGTGCAATCAAGGCTGGCTGCAAGGGGAGTTTTCGGCTCTGACTGCCACAAGAAGTGGCTGGAGCACAGCCAGGAGGCTGCTGCAGGGTCAGGTGGGAGGTGACCACCTGGACTATGGTGGGGCGATGGAGATGGAGACACGGACACAGGGAGACATTTTGGACTTGCTGATGGAATAAACGAGGAGGAGGGGAAAAGGGAAAAGTCAAGGAAGTCTCTGGTTTGAGGAACTGGAGGCATTTGCCTCAACTAAGCTGAAACCGGGAACCCAGCTGCGAAAAGGGGCTCTGGGTCCACACAACTTCCTGGGTGACTTCAGAATCCTCCTCTGTTACATGGGGTATTCATACCCACTCTAAAGCACGGTTGTGAGGATTAAATGAAAAGAAGTTAACACAAGGTCATTTTCAACAAATGGTAGCCATTACTGATTAGGCCCATTTTATTTATTTATTTATTTTTGGCTGCATTGAGTCTTGCAGGCTCTAGAGCGCAGGCTCAGTAGTTGTGGCACACGGGCTTAGGTGCTCCGCGGCATGTGGGATCTTCCCGGACCAGGGCTCGAACCTGTGTCCCCTGCTTTGGCAGGCGGATTCTTAACCACTGCGCCACCAGGGAAGCCCCATAAGCCCATTTTAAAGATGAGGAAATCAAGACTCAGCAGGGAGAACTGAGAACGTAAACTATGTAAGGTCAGGATTCTGTCTGCTTTGTTCTCTGCTGTTTCTCCAAAGCCCAGCACAGTGCCGGGCACATAGTAGGTGCTCACCAAATGTTTGTTGAATCACTGAAGGAAACACCTGGCTGTTCACTCTGCTTCCTTTGCCCCACAGAAGCAGGACTGGGTCTTTGAAGGCACATTGCTCCAGGGATCTCACGAACTCCCCACTTCCTCCACCCCCACCCCGAATGTGGAACTGGCTCTAGTTGCTCCTCTTACCTTCATCCCCCTCTCCCAGCTGCTCAGCAATCTTAGAGTAGTCAGAGCCGCCCACCACACCGATCTGCACCCTTCTTCGCAGCTTCTGCAGGAAGGCAGCCACCTCAGGATCGATTTTCTGCAGGGGGGCAGGGAAGCACAGCATTCTGTCAGCACATCTGGGACCTCCACTTAGATGTTACTCAGTGCTCAGAATCCTGGGAGCCCATGTTCCACCCAGATCTGTGGCAGGTCAAGGTTTAGAACCCACATCTCCAAATTAGATGCACCTGGGTTCAAACTCTGGCTCAAGTCCCTCAATACCAGGATGACCTGAGCAAATGGCTTTACCTTTCTTTGCCTTAGTTGTCCCATCTATAAAATGGGAATCATAATAACAACCATGTGGAGTAGCAACCACGTCACTGTTAAGGATTAAATGAGACAGTGCTTGGAAATGAATAAACAATTAACTAGTGACTAATCACTTGAAAAGATTCCCCACCAAGGAAATGTAAATTAATGAGTTATAATCCATGTTTTCAAACATTCAGCTATTCAAAGCTGACAATATCTAGGGTGGACATAGGGGAAACAGGCACTCTCATATGTTGCTGGTGAGAGTATAAATTGGAACAGTCACTTCGGAGGTTAATTTAGCAAAACCTATTAAAACTTTAAATGCAAATACCCTGTCACACAGAATTGCCCAGGTGTATATGGATGTTCATTGGGATGGTTTATAACAGTGAAAAACTGCAAATAAGCTAGTCAGTCGGAGCATGGCACACACCTGCTCTGAAATTCTATACTGTGGCTACACAGAATAAAGCAGGGCTGTGCTTCCAACATGAGAGAGCCCCAAGACATGCTGTTAATTGTCAAAAGCAAGTTGCAGAAAGGCACACACAGTATGATGCCACTTACTAAAAACAAACGCACACAAAAAACCTTAGAACTTTGGGGATGGGGCTGGGCCTGGGATCCTGACTGGTCAGAGGGGACTTTACCCTCCTCTGTTACGTTTCCATTCTTTACAAGAGAATGTCTTCGTAAATACGTGTACAATTAAAAATTAACTTTTAAAAAGTGCTAAGGACAGATCCAGGTGGGTGAACAGCATTGACACTCTGTCCTTGTTTAGGCTATTAGGTTAGGGGAGCTAAGGGTCAGAGGGAGGTGTAGGGGCTGTTCCTAGACTCTGCTATCCTCCCTCCACTGTCGTCTTCCTCCCAGCCCTGAGGACCCTGGGAGCTGCTGGAAGGCCAGGTGGCCTGACTGCTGCCTGTGCCCCCAGGGCCCTCACATAGGGGAGGGGAGGCCAAGACCTGGGTTCCTATCAGCCCCTGCCCTGCAACCTAGACCTGCTGGCTCCCTGCTCTAGGAGATCCCTCAGTAGGTCCTGGTGGACCCAGACTGGAGGGCAAGAAAGAGGCCTGCTTATCCATGCACCCAGCTGGTGAGGGTGGGTCTGGGGGTTCATCCTGAGATCCAAAGGGAGAAAAACAGTGTGTGGAGCAGAGGTTGGAGAATCAACAACCCAGTGAGATGTTTTTAGAAGGAAAACTGCACTCCCACTCACCCTGTACCACAATCTCCCCATGGGACCAGACTAGCCACCGCCCCATCTCCAGGTGGAAGGAGCCCCAAAACAGCCTAAATGGTACAGAAGCCCGCCATCCTTCCCTCGGAGAGGAGGGGGATGGGGATGGAAGGGAGGGAAAGTAGGGGAGGGGTTTGAGAAACTAAACGCAGGCCCAATCTTGCAAAGGTCAGGTGGGATGGCTCCGAGACCCCCTTGTCCCCCACCGATGGGGACCTAACGCTTGGGTGCGCTGAGCCTTGTATGGAACCCTAGGTTCAGACTCCAGCTTCGCGATACCGGTGCGTCCTAGGGCTGAAATGGGGTGGGAGCCACGGCTGGGGAGGCGGGGGCGCCCCGGAGCCAGGCCTGGTAGGGTGGGGAGGAGACTAGGCCCCTGCTCGCAGCTTCCTCCCTCCAGAATCCGACCCACCCCTCTCGCTCCCGGGCAGAACGTGGGCGCGGACGCTAGTGGGCTCTGACGTGGGGAACCGGGTTCCCATTACTCCCAGCAGAAGGCCCGGGGGTGTCAGGGGTCGGGTGTCGCCGCATCCCACACACGGTCCCGGGGGGTCTGGGGTCATGCCGCTGCAGGCCACACATTCGGCCTCCGGGTGTGCGCGTGACACTCCCGACGAGAGCTTCTGAACTTCGGGGCCCTACCTGGCGAGCCGGCGTGAGGGTGCCGTCCACGTCAAACAGGCAGAGGACGCGCTCCTTCCTGCGGGCGCCCTCAGCGGTGACCGCCATGGGTGCAGCTCCCGACGCCGAGCTGAGTCGAAGGAGGCGGCGGCTTTGGGAAGAGTCTAGACGGGGCGGGGCCTGGGAGGGGCGGGGCCAGCAGGCCAGCCCGACCTCGCCAAACGAAGAAGGGGCGTGGTCAGGGCTTGATCTCGGAGGCAGGGGGTGGCACTGGCACGGACGGGGCAGGGGCGGGGCCTGAGCTGACTCGGGAGGATAATTCTGAATGCACCAGACGGAGAAGGGGCGTGGCATAGGGAGGAGCAGACCCCAGCAGGTTCCGTCGGATTGTTCCAAATTAGACGGAGGCGGGGCGTGGGCCTGGGACCGGAAGCGAGGGATAGAACCCGGAAGGGAGGGGCGGGGCCAGAATTGGCCCTTGGCTGGATGAGTCCGATTGCTGCAGACCGAGAAGCGGTTGGACTGGGGCGGGGTCTCGAGCTCGCAGTGCCTAGTCCCCAGGGGGAGGGCGGGACTCAGCGTCCACAGCAGTCTCAGCGGCTATCAATCGCTCTAGGACTCAACGCCTCCCTGCTAATGCCTTTGACCTAGAAATCTTGAGCTTTAAGAAATCTCCTGATGGCCTTTTCTCAAGGCTCTGGGCTTTGCCAAACGGCCTGCCGCGACCCTTACTCCTCCCGCTGTCATTCTGTCCACCACATAAATAGCAGCTAACGGTTTACTTCCTTTAAGAAACCTTCCTGGGACTTCCCTGGTGGTGCAGTGATTAAGAATACTCCTGCCAATGCAGAGGATATGGGTTAGAGCCCTAGTCCAGGAAGATCCCACAAGCCGCGGAGCGACTAAGCCGGTGCACCACAAATACTGAGCCCTTGCGCCACAACTACTGAAGCCCATGCGCCTAGAGCCCGTGCTCTGCAAGAAGAGAAGCCACCGCAATGAGAAGCCCGCGCACTGCAAGGAAGAGTAGCCCCGCTCGCCCCAACTAGAGAAAGCCCGCACACAGCAAGGAAGACCCAACGCAGCCAAAAATAAATAAATAAATAAATTCATTAAAAAAAAAGAAGCCTTCCTGGACACCTCTCTATTCACAACTATTTAACCATCACGTTGACTTTGGAGTCAGTTCTAGGTGTCTTCCCAGCTTCACCAACCATGTGACTTTGGACAAGTCACTTCACCTCTCTGAGGCTTTGTGTCCCCATCTGTAAAATGGGAAGAACACCACCTACTTTGTAGGGTTGCTTTATGCATGAAAAGAAATAATAAATATAAAAAAGCCCACATAGCAGGCCCTCTCCAAAGAAGAATTTGTATAGATGTGCTTGATACTGTTACTAACTAAACGGCTATTTCATGTCAACAGCATTAAAAATGTGCAGACCCTTTGAGCCAACAATTCAACTTTTTAAAAAATTAATTTGTCTGCGTTGGGTCTTCATTGCTGCGCATGGGCTTTCTCTAGTTGTGGCAAGCAGGGGCTACTCTTCATTGCAGTGCGCGGGCTTCTCATTGTGGTGGCTTCTCTTGTTGTGGAGCATGGGCTCTAGGTGCGCGGGCTTCAGTAGTTGTGGCTCACGGGCTCAGTAGTTGTGCCCCACGGGCTCTAGAACTCAGGCTCAGTAGTTGTGGTGCACGGGCTTAGTTGCTCCACGGCATGTGGGATCTTCCCGGACCAGGGCTCGAACCCATGTCCCCTACATTGGCAGGCGGATTCTTAACCACTGCGCCACCAGGGAAGTCCTCAACTTTTAGAAAATAAGAAAAGGAAAAAAATTGGAGATTGGTTAAATTAATTATGATCGATCCATCAGTAAGATGAATTGCTGTGAAGCCTTGAAAATCTGTGTTGTACAATATTTAACATGGAGAAAGCATAATTCCATTTTTCTAATGGAAAAGTAGCAGACTGTCTCTGGATGCTGGTATTATGGCAAATTTCAAAGTCCTTTCCCCCCTTGGAAGTGCATTAGCCGCAGCTTCGTCTTTTCTAAGATTCTCTATTTCTTCCTCCAGAAGCCAGAGGCAGAGGCCCACCTCCACTCCCCCCTGTATTTGTGTGGGTTGCCCTCCAGCTTGTCAGCATGCCTGGGTAGGCAGGCGTTTTTGCTACATCCACCATCTTTGCCCTGATGCCTGGGATCAACTCTGGCAGTTTTGGTCCTACACACACTCCACACATCTATGAGTGGCACTGACGTGCACAATCTTTTGATAGGCCTGTTTGTTTTTCTGTCTCGGTAGCTTCTGTACCCTGAGGAGATAACTGGAGGCCAAGTCAGGAGAACCACAGTGAGGTCCCTGATAACCACAGGGACTTGCACAGGTCACCTTCCTTTGCTGGGCCTCAGTTTCTTTATCTATACAAATGCGGATGTAATCTCCACCTGTGGACAGTGACTGTTGCCTGCCATTCCAATAAACGAAGAGTGTTGACTGCCATTTCAGTTCTAGAAAGATCAAGCCGTCAGCCACTGCAGATGCCCCCACGCCTCACACCATGGTGGGCCCTGAGGGGAATTCAGGGATGGAGGAAAACAGGAAGCATTATGTACTTTGGAGACTGGCCCTAGATAATAAAGATGCATATGTAGGGAATGATTTCAATGAGCCCAGACTCTTTCATCTTCCCATATATAGAAAAGCACTAAAATAACTGAGATGTCTGTTTTTGTGATTAGCAATAATCTTTTGATGTTTTTTCCAGCAAACAACTCCTATATATCCTGGCACCTCCCTTACCTCTTTGGAGCAGTTCCTCAGAGCTGCCTGAGAGGCTGTCTCCCCATCTATAGGCCTCACTAAGTTCCCCAAATAAAACATAACTCGCAGTTTTTAGGTTGTGTGTGTGTGTTTTTCTTTAGTTGACATAGTAATAACTTATATTTATTGATCCTTTACTATGTGCCAGCCCCCATACTGGACACTTGATCACATACCTTCATTCACTCTGACAGCATCTCTAGGAGATGTTACCGTCTCCACTTGGTGCAGAAAATGGAAAGGGATGCACTGCACGGAGCACCTGAGTGAGGTACTTTCTGCAGGCACAAAATTTAAGAGGGAATCAAAAAGCTCAGTAACCAAAACAAACAGCATTTAAAAAAATTTATTGAAGTATAGTTGATTTACAACAAATAGCATTTTAATGTAATTTTTTTTAAATCAAAATTAGATGATGAACAAAATATCAAGAAAAAAGTTTAAGGACAGGATGAATAACTGTGTCCAGCTGAGGAGCCATGCTGGAGAGGCAAAAGGAAAAATCTTTCTTTCTTTCCAGGCCCTGTGACAGAGTTTGGTTCAGTCGTTAAACGACTGTTGTGCCAGACACTGTGTTCTGGGTCCCAGGAACACTGTAGGGAAAAAAACAAGAACCCTGCCCTCAAGAAGCTTTTGTTTTCTGTAGGATGCAGATAGCAAATGGAACCATCTCCATGGGAGGGAAGACTGAACTCTTTTTTCTGCACCTCCTGTTCCATCTAGATCTGGTTTCTATGACTCTGGGTGCTGGCAGGGCCCAAGACCCCTCCCAGGGTCCACCTCATCTAGAGCCTGTTGGTGGTGCTGGAACTGCCTAGATTAATCTCTGATATCTCACAGTCAATACCTGTTCCTTTGCTTAAGAATTCCTAGGGAACTGGGTAAATGCAGATACCTGGGTCCCACCCCTGGTTCTGGGATCTGGAAGCTGTAGGGTGGGGCCCACAGGGCAGGGCAGGTTTTTTCCTCCTAGGGTTCGATCCACCTTTCCAAAGACAAACAAAGATAAGCTCCCTGACAGTAGCACACCAGTGCCTTAGATCTGTAGTGAACTAGTTTCCTTACAAGTACCTTTCACAGTCTCACCCTGGATTTTCACCACAACCCATTTCACAGATGAGGCCTCTGAAACTCAGAGGGGGATGAGTGAACTGCCCTGAGGCACAGACTCAGGAAGACCAGGTGGGGTAGCCCTTATGGCCATCAGTGTGTCCCTTTAAGAGGGAGGTTCATCCCCAGCAGCTGGTGCTCAGGGCAGCCCCAGGGAGAGGGAGGGGCAGGACTGGGGAACTGGGACTGGGAGGTCTGGCCAGAAGGATGTTTCCAGAGCACCAAAGGAAGCCAGGTCTGAAAGCAGGGGGCCCGAGACCCCAGCCTGGCAGAATCCTGATCAGAAAGGAAGACTCTTGGCTCCTCTGGGCCAGACAGTGACTGAGGTTTGGAGGTTAGTGACTTCTGTGTTTGCTTTGGGCAGTGTAGCTCTTCCCTGGCGCGTTTCACTTACTTTTGTTAAGAACCCTCTGAGGTGAGCACCCTTGCACTGTATAGTCAGTTTCCAGAGGTAGGTACTGACACCAGAGATGTGAAGTGGTTCTCTCAGAGTCACAGCAGAGCCAGGATTCTCATTCAGTTCTGTTCCCCCAAAGCCCACACTTTTCCCTGACCCTGGCTGTTGGTAGACGGCCAAGTGTCCACATGTTGCTGAGTGAATGAATATAGGAGGTGTTGACCCTCTTTTTCCCTACCTGGAGTGTGGCCCTCTGAGGGTAGGCAGTCCCAGCCCCAGGGGCAGCCTCGGTATAGTGGGGGTAGAGTCAGACCGACAGTTCCTAGGGCTGCCCCTCCACAGCCAGGTGACCTTGGACAGATGCCTCCCACTCTGAGCCTGTTTCACATTAATAAATGGGGCCACCACTGCCAGCCTCTCTGAGCTGTCAGGAAGATGAGGGGTACAGGGAAGGAGAAGTGCTTAAAGAGGCTCTGCAAAGAACAGGTCAGGGCTGGTTGCTGGTTTTAATTCCATCTCGGTTCAGGGGCAGTGGGAAGTTGGAGAGACTGTGGATGTGGGCTGGTTTTTTCTCCATTTTTCAAAATGTCAGCAGTGCTTACATTGTTTTCACAATAAATAAGTCCATTGAACTTACGCTGAAGGGCGCATGCTCAAAGGTGGTGTTTGTGGAGGGGTGGAGGCTGTTGCTGGGTTGTCATAGGCCCCCTTGGGGCTCCCTTAGCCAAAGACAGTGGGGACAGGGATGGCACTGCCCCACCTGGGGCTGGGGGGCAGGGGCAGCAGCCCCCCAAAACTTGGTGTTAGTGACCTCTGCAGATCAGAACTCAGCCCCAGGACTGTGAGAACTTGGGTAAGTCACTCCTCACCTTTCAAACATCACTTGGGGGATGAGGCTGGTGGGGTGGGGTGCGGTGGCTGGGAGTCTCCCTGGAAGGGGCCTTTGAGGCTATCTGATCCAGAAACTGCCAGATGCAGAAACAGGCCCAGAGAAGGGATGGCTTTGATCAAGGTCTCTGAGGCAGAGGCTCCATCCAGGTTTGTCTGTGTCCAAGTTCAGGGTTTTTATGATCTGCCCTCCCCTGAAATGTCAGCCCTATCAGGACTGAACTGGTGGATTGATTCACTCAGAGAAGCCTGCTCTGTGCCGGGCACTCAGGTAATCAGAGCCAGGCCCTGCCCTTGGAGAGCCCCAGCTGGGGAGAGTGTGCTGGGAGGCACCTACTGGGGGGGAGAGGTCGACCCTGGATTAGGGAGAGGTCAGGAAGGTTCTGAGGAAACGCTGGTGCTGCTTTAGTGCTAAGGGGTTGCTCTGAGGACAGGTGAGGTAAACCAAGGCTGGACGTGGAAACTGCCTGCCTGCCGTGATAGGCACCCACATATGTAGCAGGGAGTGCGGGTTGGAGAGGTCTGGGGACAAGTTTGAGGAGAGCCTTGATCCATGAGTACAGGGAGCTTGGCTGTTGCCCCGTGGACTCTAGGGGGCGTCACGGAGAAGTTGAGATGTGTGGGGAGCAGGGCACGCTCACGTGACCTGGGATACCCAAGACCTGCCGAGTTTGGCAGTGGGCTGGGCCGCCTGGGTCCACAGCGCCACCTGGTGTTCATCTCCCTCACTGCAGCTTGACTTCGCTGGGCTCTCTAGCTGGGGAAAAGGTAGGACAGAGATCTCTACAGGGGACTCTGGGCTCCCAGGCAAACTTGTGGACCAGGACCAGTCCCGGAACCTCTGTCCCCTTCCAAAACAGCCAGGCTTTATGGTCAAGAGCTCACATTCAGGGATGTCCCAGACCCCTACTAGATTCTTTGCCTGCCCTCTCAGGCCAGGGTCCCCATGAGAGCGTGAGGAGACATGGGTCTCATGGTCCAACCTGCCAGCCTGGGCAGGAATCCTTACACTATCATCCCACCCCAGAGCAGGGCCCACCTCCAAGCACACATCTGTGATGAGCATCCTACTCCTATCTAAAGCTCCCTCCGGCTTTGGGGAACTTTGCTGGAATAACTTCTCCTTAGGACTTCCTCTGCCCATCCCGTCAGCCCCCCCACCCCCTCTTCCATGGTTCTCTTCCACCTTGCTGGGGCCGTACAGATCTCTACCACGTGTCAAGGGATCAAAGCCAGGTACAACAAGGCATGTCTAGCATGTGTGCCTTTGAATCCACAGATACGTCTGCAAGGATGTTCACAAAATGTTAACATATCTTAGGATGATGGAATTTTAGGTGACTGTTTTCTCTCATCTTTGTACTTTTACTGATTCCTTACATCTTCTAAATCTATATTATCTTTATACTCACATAACCCCAAAGTTTTCATTTTGGAAAAAACAAATTAAGAAATCTAAGCACATCCCAAATGAAGCTGGAATAGTGCAGTAAAAGTGAGTGGCTGACAGTAGCTCTGCAGTCCTGTAGCTCTTGCCTTTGCATGTTTCACAAGGGCTGTTCCATTTTTCCTGGCACTCTAAGCTCCTGGGGGCAGGGACCAAACCAATTTCCAGAGCTTCTTCACAGCTCTGGGCACAGAGCAGATGCACAATACACCTCACTTCTTGCCTGACAACTGCGCTACCCTCCTCTCTGGTTTTCTGCCACCCGCCCACCCCATCTCCCCCCACCCCCAGTCTGTTTTCAACAGTGCAAATCAATCACATCATTCTTTGACCTACAAGGCCCTGCACTGTTTGGCCCACCGGCCCCTCCAGAAACTACCTCAACACCTCCCACCAACCCCTCTGCTCATGCACCAACTGCTCTGGCCCCCGTTCAGTCCCTCCAACATTCTTTCACTTGCTGCTCCCTCTGCCTGGAATGCTCTTCCCTGAGATCTGTGCTTTGTCATTTAGGTCTCAGATCAAACATCACCTCGTCACACAAGGCTTCCCCAGCCTCCTAAAACATCCCCCCCGCCTCCCACCACACACTAGGCTGCCACCTGGCTTTATTTCTTCCCCAGCGCAACTGCCACCTGAGATTGCCGAACTTGTCTACCCTGTGTCGCCCCAAGTCTCCCCCAGCTTCCCCAGAATTTAACCCCTTCCCGGGCAGGGGCCTTATCAGTCCTGCTCACCCCTGTACCCCAGCAAAGAGCCCAGTGCCGCTTGACACACGGTAGGCTCCCAGGGAAGTTTGTGGGGTTGAATGAACGAACCCCACAGTGACTTGTCATGAGTCACAACGTCTAAGGGAAAAGTATCTGTTTTCTGCCATTCCCCCCACCCGATGCAAACAGTGCAAGCCTGCAGTACCTTATCTTGTAAACCGTCCTCAGCACAAAGAATTGGTCAGGGCCTCGGCACAGAGCTGGCTGGCAGGAGTCCTCAGTCAGTGGCTGTTGAATGGATTCCGTCCTCGGCCTGACATTCATCGATCATTTAATCTGTGCCAGGCACTGGGCAAAATGCATTCCATTTACTCTCTTCAAAACCACCCTGTGAAGTAGGTACCAGTTCCCCCATTTTACAGATAAGGAGATAAACAGACTGGCCCATATGTGGCAAAGCTAGGACTGCAGCCCACGCTGTGTGATCTCAGACCAGGTGCACATTTTTTTTTGGCTGTGCCACGTGGCTTGCGGGATCTCAGTTCCCCGACCAGGGATTGAACCCGGACCACGGCAGGGAAAACACCACATCCTAACCACTAGACAAACCACGGAACTCCCCCAGACCAGGTGCTCTTAAAGGACTTCTGCTTCTGAAAATGTCAGCTCTTAGGAAGCAAATATGTTAGCCAAAGCCACCTGCCCTCTGTGCCCTCCGGAAAGACAGAATCTCTTGTTTAATTTTTAAGCTAGCATGTTGGAAAGATACAGTGCTTCAATGATGAGGTCTCAGCTGGGTGGTGGTGAGAACACAGCCTGGATTCAAGAGCTCAGCCACTCGCCACATGAATAACTTAGTTTCTCTGCACCTGTTTCCCCATCTGTAAAATGGGACCACTGCTCACATCTCACGTCCATTGTGAGTGGAAGGTGCTCACTCAGAGTGGCCTGACCGAACCTGCAGACACCAGCAGCCAAGCTGATGAGCCTGGTACTATCAGGGGACATTCAGAGAGCTGTCCACCCACCCCAACACTTGTTCAGTGAGGTGACAGTAACAAGGTGGAGAGAGATCCCTGGGGCCACAGTCCCAGCCTACAGCCAAACTGAAGCCAGAAGTGAACACTTCTTGGTGAGGTCAGAGGTCCTCTGAGATCTCAGAGGTTGGGGCCAGTAGGTCAGGCTTTTGAGTCTTACTCCACCCCCAGTCACGAGGTGACCTTGGGCAAGTCGAGTTCTCTCTGGGCCCTTTCCCCATCTTTATAATCCAATGGTGAAAGTCATACATTCTTCTCTGCTCTTGACACTTATTATCCACAAGGTGTACAACCAAGCAAAGGCGGCATAGCCAGACTCAGCATATTTAGGCTCAGAGGGAGACAGATGAAGCAGCAGCCTGGAGCTGCTTCATGGAGGATGCATACCCAGACCTTCAAGCGCTACCCAGATGCCGCAGGCAGAAATGAGTTTATTGCGTTAGAAAAAATACCAAAGAAAAACAGCAAACACCTCCGTACTAGACACAATTATTAGTTTGACTTCAAGGGCGAAAAGGAATCTCAAAGGTACAAACTTTATTTCTGGGAGGGGGTGACAGTCTCATCCCTCCTCTTCCTTCCCTGTCCCTTTAAACCAATGGACCTTGATAGAGGTGTCCACCTGTGTGATATAATCACACACATCTTTCTCATCCTGCTTGCCTGCGCACGCCCGTGTGGAGCTAGCTGGTCACAGTGAGCAGGCTACTGAGGTTCTGGGATAGACAGAGGAATGTGAGGATGGGGCTGGGGGGGTTCCTAGCCTGAGACCAGGTTTCCAGTTAGTGATGGTGGGACTAGGGTGGGGGAGGGAGGGCTTGCCTTCCTGCAGAGCTGAGAAGACGGCTTATTGATCCCTCCTTCTCCCCCAACAAACCCTAAGGCACAGGCATTGGCACAAGTGGCTGTTGCACATGAAGGGTGTCTTTCAATGAACCAAGTGACTCAAAGTCTCTCAGGGGAGCCACTCAGGCTAACTTCGTCGTACAGCCCTGGGTCTGGAGGTGACTACTGGAAGGAGAGCAATCAGCTGAGCCTGGACGTGGGGGAGGAGGGAGAAGAGAAGGAGTTTGTGATGCCCATCATGCTCTGGCCAGAGCTGAGTGCCCTGGGCAGAGAGGTCTGGAGCAGGAGACTGGAAGGGAGAGAGCGCTGGGCAAGGCAAGCTGAAAAAGGAGAGAAAGCCAGCAGCCGAGAAGCAGAGCCATGGCCTTGATCCACATGCTGCCCTCCCAGGAGAAAGCCAGCCTGAAACCCATTCTCCACGGCCCAATTCTGCCAGTCGGTCAACATTAAATAACAGCCCCTGATAGTTTCTGCTCTAATGTATTATTACCATGCACACTGGCCAATCAGTGGGTCTTGAGAAGAATTAAAGTGCTCACTGGTTTGGCTTCCAATCTTAACAGTTCCAAAATGTCACTTGACATCACAGCTAGTCATGGACGTGCCCTGGTCAGGTCACAGGCAAACACTAAGGCAGAATAACATCTTGTCCTCTAGCTGAGACCCTGATGATGCCAATTGCCATGGCTAATGGCAGAGATGGGAGGAGATGAGGCCAGAGGTGAGCAGCAGCTTTTTGGTGAGGAAAGGCACCTGCTGCAGGCCAGAGGCCAGGAAAGAGAACATAATTCAAGTCTGAGAAGTGGCAGGAGCCATGGCATGAGGGGCCCGAGGATGCCAGGGCTGGGACTCAGGTACCACACAGCTCTGAGTTCTTCTCCACATTCACTCTCCCAAGTTAAAGGAGGTTCACGTGAAGAAAGAGAATATGAAAGCCTCTCCAGATTAGAAACTTCCAGATTATTTGTTGCCTATAAGCTCCTAGCAGCAGCTCTTTATGAAAATGCCCACTCATGCCCTCAACCTTGCTTCTGTAACGTCAGAATGACACCAGAAATAACACGTGCCTTCAAAACACATTTAGGATAAGGTAAAAATCCCTATCAGATATAACTCTAAATTTTCTTGCCACCTTGATTCTGCATCATTATTCTTGCTACATCAGGGATATTTTCCAAGAGCAGGGAATCATTCCCCCTTGGCCCCTAGCTGAATACTGCATATTGGTCTGGGTGGGGTGGGTACAGTTACTGCAAATAACCTACACTATTACTTGCAGACAAAAGGTCTCTGCTGCTCCAGACCTTCATTAACTATGACAGGTCAGCTATGCTGAGGAAATGCAGCCTGTAGACAGCAAAGCAGGTTCTCCAAGATTGATGTCAGAGGACTGGCAATCAGTCTAGGTGGAGGGAGGAATGGCTTTATCCTGTTTCCTCTGGCCTGACACTTGCTGTTACTCCCCCTCCATCTTGAGGCTTTTGGTTGCTCCAGCCCACCCCATGGCCTTGCTTGGGGGAGGAGAGGGAAGGTGAGAGAGATCATGGCTAAAGAGTTCACTTAGGCTGGTTTAATCCTGAAACTGGCCCCATGTGCACCAAATCCTTTGGTTCATTTATTGGTGGAGAGTAACCGTTTCCAGGTCATGGATAATGTAAAACTCACCTGGGTCCCACAGGTGGTGGCAACCTGCGTAGAGCGTGGGCATTCTCTGGAAAGAGGTTCTGGGCTGGGGCTCCCCTAGACTGTGTCTGTTGCTTTCTGCTTAAACAAATGCCCTCTGTTTCTTCAGTGTGGAGGACGCTTAGGAAGCAGCGTCAAAAGTGAACTCACAGACAAGAGAGCCTGAATAAATTAGTATAATACTATTAGAAGGGATGGCATTTTGTTCTGTTTCTTAGCAGCATTGTTCTACATGCAGCCTGATGATCTCCTTCCCTGGGAAATTTAAAAAGCCGTTCCCTGGTTGTTAGCTCTGATGTAAAATTATAAAATAGAAATCTCGTAGGGTTTGTTTTGTTTAAAAAGGAAAAGCCCTGGTGAGGCAGGGCGGTCCCATGCAGTCCTGTTAGCTCTGGCCGTTGGGTCGGCCCACCGTGCTCCCTCCGGGAGGCTGGATCTGGATGGAGTCCAGGAGGGGCCTCAGGGCCTGTCCAAAGGGCCTGCAGAGAGAACAGACACGGGAGCTGGAGTGGGCTCTTGGACGCAGACTGCCACAGCTGGCCGGTGCGCCCAGCTCTGCCCACACGTGCAGCAGCACTGCCACGCCAGAAAAAAGTTCGCTACAGTCCATTTAATTTTCTCACCTATCTCATACATCCTTTTTCATAGAGGGGATCTCTACATAGTTGCTCTGCATTTTTACTCCTGGTGTCCCTTCCTTAGTAAATGCTACCATCGTACTACCTTTGCCTCCTGGTTAGCTGTGGTTTGAAAAGGTTGGAGACATACTGGGAACTAGAGCTTTCTGTACTTTCTGTACTTGTATTTTTAATTCTCATGGTACAAGAAGATAAAGTTTAAGTGAGGAAGCTGAGGCAAAAGAAAAAGGATATGAAAAAGAAAAAGTCAGAAGTGAGGATGGCACATAATTGGACTCCTCAGGGAACTGAGGTCTTCTAGGGAGTACAGGGAATACTCAGGAAAAATGACAAGTGCAGGATGTCAGAAGGTGTTAATGCCACTGTATAAGGGCTCCCAGTTCGCTCTCAGAGTAGCTTAGCTGGAAAAAAGACCACAAATGCTGTAGTCTTAGAGACTTTCCAAGATTACTGCAACCTTAAGTCCGGTTGCCCACAACACATCTCAGTTACTGGCTTTCTTTTTCTTCGGTGATACTGCCATTTTTGAAAACCACCCCCAAATTCAAAGGAAATGAAATATTGTAAAGCATAAACTGATGAAATGAAGAAATACTAACCCCAATTCCAACAAGTCCAGGAACCCCACCCATCAAATAATAATAGCAAGAACATTCCAGCTACTCGGGTTTGCTCAGGGCCCAATAACCTAGATCCTTCAGCAATGCTGTGGTGTTTAACACACCCACCAAGGAATAGGAAGGCAGGGCCAGGACTGGGACGTGGGGCTCTCCTCACCAGCTCGACACAGACAATAGCCTTCTTTCCTGTGTAAGTTTTTCCTGAGGGGCTCCTACCTGGGTGCGAAGAACAGCTCACCTTGCTGAGTCTGCTAAACCTGCCAGGATCCCTGTTGAACAGGTCCCCAGTTCAGGAGAAACTGAGTCAGAGTCAGCAAATGGACCCGGTCCTAGAGTGGGCAGAGGCTGCCTGAACGCAATCAACAGCAAAGGGAGGGAGGGGTGTGATGGCATTGGGGGTGCCTGGATGATGGCCCACAAAGCTTGGACTGAGGAGTCCAAGTTCCCTGAGTTCCCTGAGGAGTCCAATTATGTGCCATCAGGGAGGGAGGGGCTACACAGTATTTTTGAAGAAAACATCTACCGAAGGCTGACTGTGCGCTACGAGGTACGAGGGCGATTAGGAGGTTTGAAGGTGTCAAAGAACTCAAGGTGCAGGGGAAGAAGGACGAACAACAGTTTCAAAACAAGTCACCCTACTAATTCTCTGACCTACTCTCGGCTCGTCTATCTAAACCCCCTTTTAAGTGGGCACTTCTGGGGAGTGGCGTGCTTCATGTGCAATGGGGAAGACAGATACCAGGACTCTGTACAAACACTGGGGCCAGCGTCAACTGGGTTTCTAAGTTCTGCAGTTGCACTCAGGTCAGGATAGAGTTGGTCCAACTCCAAGGAGGGTGAAGGTAACACAGGTGAGCACCCGAGAGTAGAAAGAACGGTGGCGTTCTATGTTAGAAGCTGCCATCATGACACCCCACCCAGCTTGGGAGGATTCTGCTGAGAACAGTGGGGGCACATGTGGGCCAGAGGAGAGGCCCTGTCTGTGAATGGGGATTTCAAAGGCAGAGACAGAGGCCACTTACGTGGAGAGAACTTCAGAGGGAAGGTCAGTGATGTAAGAAGGGATCTTCCGCCCAGTCAGGAACTGTGCCACTTCATTGCTGAAGGTGTTACAGTTGTGTTCAAAGAGGTTGTAGGCTTCACCTCTGTACATTGTGAGAAGGTTTGGGAAACAGATATGAAAGTCAGCAACCATGTATGGGAAACCATTCAAACCAGGTAACAGAATGGTGAGCACAGCTGAATTTGAGGACTGCGATTTCCCCTCTCTTACACCCAAAAGGAGTGCCTGATTTGCCACTCTGGGCATTTTAAGGGAAGGATGAAATAAACACATTTGGCTCCTCCACAGTTTCAGGAGAATCTTTATAGTCACAAAAGCAGAGCTACAGGGTTAGAGTTTAACACTTCAAATTGACTAAAGTTTAAGAGAAAATATGCTCAAGTTTGTATTTTATCCCAACCTCTCTACAAACCCCGTTTTTGATTTTCAGGATAAAATACTGCTGTTGAGAGCAGCATGTGCTGAAATAGCGCAGCTGATTTTCATCAGAAGGAATAAACAGCCCTTCCTTTCCTCAAAAGGTTCAGCAGTACATATGCTGGGATGGAACAGTGGCCTTGGAGGCAATGCCGAGCTCTTTTTGTGTAACGATTAACTGCTTTCCCTTCATATTTATTCAGCAAATACCGGGTCAAACACGCTGAGTGTTCTGGGGGAAATGACCTGGTGGCTGCCCCTGCGGGCCAATCATCTAGTGGGGGAGACAGACACAACTAACCACCACCCCTGTCTCCACTCACCGGAACAGAGACTCCCCCAGGGAGGACAGGTACTCCAGGAAGATTTCTTCTGTGACTTCTGTGCTCCCCACATCAACCACAGAATCTGGGGGCCCAAGCAACGTACCTCCCTAAAAAAGCCAACCCAAAGAAAGTCAGTAAATCACTCTCTCCACTGAATTTCTTCATGTGGTTTCCCATGGAAGACCACAAATGTTCTGTTCCAACAACTTTTAACTCTCAGAGCACCCAGGACAGATGAAGAGTTATTATTTTTTTTAAAATTTATTTACTTTTAAAATTTATTTTTGGCTGCATTGGGTCTTCGTTGCTGCGCTCGGGCTTTTCTCTAGTTGTGGCGAGCCAGGGCTACTCTTCGTTGCGGTGCGCGGGCTTCTCATTGCGGTGGCTTCTCTTGTTGCGGAGCACAGGCTCTAGGTGCACAGGCCTCAGTAGTTGTGGCACCCAGGCTCAGTAGTTGTGGCTTGTGGGCTCTAGAGCGCAAGCGCACTAGTTGTGGTGCATGGGTTTAGTAGCTCCACGGCATGTGGGATCTTCCTAGACCAGGGTTCGAACCCGTGTCCCCTGCATTGGCAGGCAGATTCTTAACCACTGAGCCACCAGGGAAGCCCAGTAGTTAGTTCCTATTTGTGTCAAGGTTATAATGGCTTAGAGCTCCCTGGAGACTTTCCATCGCCACGTGCTGGCAACATGGCTAAGAAGTCAGGTGTCCTGTTTCTGGCAGGGCCCTGGGAAGCTTAGTCTCCTGCAGGTCAGACTCCTGACACTGTCCATTCATTCAGTTGATAAAAGGATAGAAACCCGGAATCTGAAGTCTCCCTTTGGCCCCAACATGCCTACTCACGAGGGCAGAACAGGACGACTAGAAATGGCTCACACTTGACAGGCCATCTTTCCAGGTCTATATTCATAATGTATGCAGCCAGTTTTTTTTGTGACACACTTGATATCCCTTGTAACACTGGGAAAATGTGAAGAACTGTGAGGAAGCTGGAAGGCTGGCAAATATTTCCACAATTCAGTTCCCTTTTGATCTGTGAGGCTAATTTAACGAGGTGATAGGGTTCCTCTGGCAAGGGAGTTAATGGTCCCCGAAAGACCTACAGAAAAGTCTCAGCCATGGGTTAACAGACTGCCATAGCAGACTCAAGGAGAGACCGAGGTCCTGGGGGAAACCAGCCAAGCGGAAAGCAACAGGGTCACTGAAGAGGAGAGAGCTGGGAATGGGCTGAGGAGTAAGGGAGAGTACTCCAGAGCAGAGCTCCCTGAAAAGATCATAAGTTCACACAATAGCAGCTATTGAGCACCTACTATGTGCCTGACGTTGTTCTAGGCACTGGGGAAAACATGGTGAGTAGGATAATCATTGTAGTCAGAGTTGCAAGAAACTAAAAGGTCATTATTCAACCCCCTATTATTCACTCATATGACAAATATGTATTGAGAACTTACTATCTGCCAGGCCTTATGCTAAGCATTGGACAAAACAGATGAGATTCTTGCCCTCGTGGAGCTTATAGTCTACCAGGGAAGGCAAACAAAAAAATCCCATAAACCATGTATAATTACGAGCTGCGATAGGGTCTTGCTGGAAAAAGTACTGCTGTCAGTACTTAAGACAGGGGACCTTCCCAGTCCGAAGGGTCAGAGAAGACTTGGCTGAGAAAGTGACATTGAGTTCATCTGCAGAATGGAGAGGCATAACCACATGAAGGGTCAGGGAGGTAGACTGAAGTCAGAGGACAGGTTTAAATGTCCAAGGTGTGTTCAAGGAATGAGAAGAGGGGGGTGGGGAAGGGCACAACCTGCAAAGAGGCCACCCAGAGAGACCGAGACCAGATCAGATGGGGCCTTGTAGGCTATGCTGAGCTTTCTTGTTTTTATTCCAAGAGCAACGGGCAGAGTACTGACTTAAGCAGGGGAATGCCATGATCAGATTTTCATTCTGAAACAATCACTTTGCCTCCTGTACAGAGAACTGACTGAGAAGGAATAGTAGATGAATTGCTGTGGTCCAGGCTAGAAATGAGGGTGGCCTGGATTAAGGTGAAAGCTCTGGAAAAATGAGACGAGATGAAGAGAATTAGACTGGTTTAAGGTACACTTACAAGATATAACAGACGTGGGCTTAACAAAGGACTTGTTATATGAGGTGGGGGGGGCCAGTGGGAGGAAGAGATAAAAAAAATGACTTCCCATTTATAAGTATCAAAATGCATGGTTTGGACTTCCCTGGTGGCACAGTGGTTAAGAATCCACCTGCCAATGCAGGGGACACGGGTTCGAGCCCTGGTCCGGGAAGATCCCACATGTCGAGGAGCAACTAAGCCCATGTGCCACAACTACGGAGCCTGCGCTCTAGAGCCCACATGCCACAACTACTGAAGCCCGCGTGCCTAGAGCCTGGGCTCCACAACAAGAGAAGCCACCACAATGAGAAGTCCACGCACCTCAACAAAGAGTAGCACCCCCTCGCTGCAACTAGAGAAAGCCTGCGCGCAGCAACAAAGACCCAACGCAGCCAAATAAATAAATTTTTTAAAAAAAGAATGTTTTTTTGGTCTTTGCTTGAGTACCTCCTGTGATGACCCTTAGACAGCTCCAACAAATTTTCTGGAAAAGGGCATGGGCTTTGGAGTCAGAGAGACGTGAGTTTTAGTACTGGTGCTGTAACTGGCCATGTAACTTTGGGCAACTCACTTTACCTCTCAGAGCCCTCATAGTTCACACTGACTGAGCTTCACATTGACTGAGTTCATACCATGCACAAGGCACTGAGCTGGTGATGGTGACAGAAGAATGAGACAGTCTCAGCTTACAAGGAGCTTACACAGGGCTCCCCCTGGAGACTCAGGAACAGCCCATTTCACCATAACATGCTCAGTGTGACACAGAGGGACCACGAATACCATGGGAGCAGAGGGGAGGTCAGCTAGCTGGAAGATCTGGGAAGGGTATTCTTGAGCTGAGTCTTAAGGTCACCATGAGGAGCTATGCCACAGGCCTGTATACACTGGGCTAGAAGCCAGAACTATAGAGGAGAACAAAGTTCCTGGTCTATGGGAACCTGAGACTGCAGACAGGGTGGGGGAAGACACTCACCGGTGGACAGCTGGAGATACCGCCACTGCCGAAGAAGAACTCATCCTTGTGTACAACTATGGAGGTGTGCCTGCAATGCAGAGAAGAGGCAGAATAAGCCAGAAAGCTTAAAATTGGTCCGAGAAAAAGCAAACACCACACTGCAATGAGTGATTTCTGCCTAAGGATATGACTTATAAGGTCAACATCTTTATAAAACTAACCAAACAAAGGTAAGATAAATACCATAGGCCAGAGTTTCTCAACTTTGGCACTACTGACATTTGGGGCTGGCTAATCCTCTGTTGTGGGGACTGACCTGTGCATTCTAGAATGTTCAGCAGATCCTGGCCTTTACCCACTAGATGGCACTAGCATTACCTGCCTCCGCTGTGGCGACAAACATGTCTCCAGACATCGCCAAAGGTCTCCTGGGGGCAGAACTGTCCCTTGTTGAGAACCACCACTGTAGATCATGTAAGCAGACAGGAGTCCTTACAGATTCACCCCAGTATTAACAAATCAATTACTGAAATAAATCTCTGCAGACCAAGGTGTGTTCCCAGACTTTTTAAACTAACAGGAGCAGTTAACCTGGACCACGTTGAGAGAAAGACCAGATGATAAGTGTGAAACTATTTCAGGTGAAGGTGCTCATATTACTTCTTGGTTCGAGTCAAGCAAAGCAAAGGGTCATTCTGGTCAACCAATATGTCAGCAGGCTCTAGGATCCAGACAGAACGCTGACCTAAGGTTTTTCTCAGAAATGGAATTGAGCCCAGCCACCACCTTGTGTCTGACAGGGATGGGTCTGAGAGACCAAAGTAGAATGTGTTCTAAGACAGACATGTGGGATACTCATGGCTTCCATAGTTAGAAAGCTTGGTCAGGGGTGTACATGACATCATTCCACCTTTCTTTAGGACAGGTTTTCTCAACCTCTGCACCACTGATATTTCTGGTTGGAAAATTCTTCATTGTGGAGGGGTGTCCTGTACAATGTAGGATGTTTATAGCAGTATCCCTGGCCTTCACCCATCCACCCCAAAAGTCTCGAGACACTGATAACTCCTGGCTGGGAACCACTGCTTTAGAACTTGAAGATTTGTGACTTGAGAGAGCCAGGTTTCAAACTGGAAGCCACAGATTGGAACCTGAAATGCATGGGTGCTATTTGGTTTCATAAACCAGCCAATTAAGGAGTCCCACCCAGCTTACCAGATGCCTTCCAGTTGTTTCCCTGTGGAGAAAGAAAGAACAGATTTAATCACTTGGGACTAGACTAACTGGCCCCCCAGCCAGAGTAAATTTAGAACATCAGTCAAACCCAGAGTAATCCATTATAAACCTCCTGGGGGACTTTCTAGGAAAGCAATTCTCCTCCAATAAGGTCCTTAGGTCATGACATGGTATGTTGTGTTAAATAAGCTGAAAAAATAATCAGAATCCTTAAGCAGAATGCAAGATGGAACACTGGTATAGAGGTACCCAATTTTATGTCTGCTTTTCTTTCCCCTTTAGGGTCAACTCAACTCTGCCTTTTTAATGTCTTTGTCTCATCTACAGAGATAAAGCAAAACGATAGTATAGAGGACTTCCCTGGTGGTCCAGTGGTTAAGACTTCGCCTTCCAATGCAGGGGCTGTGGGTTCAATCCCTAGTTGGGGAGCTAAGATCCCACATGCCTCGTGGCCAAAAAACCAAAACATAAAAAAACCAAAGCAATATTGTAAGAAATTCAATAAAGACTTTAAAAATGGTCCACAGCAAAAAAAAAGAAAAAAGAAAAAAAAATCTTAAAAATAGTATAGAAAAACTATTGTCCACTTCTTCATGGAGCATATGTGAGGTGAAATCCTTTAGAAAATTACAGAGCAAACTGCAGATGCCATCCATTTGAACAGTCAATGCACATGTATTCTACACCTCTATATGCCAGAAATGATGCGAGGTATGGAAATGCAAATATGAACAGATTACTGTCCTGCCTTTAAGGAGCCCAAAGTCAAATGGAAAGAGAGAGACACACGTAACTAACTAAAACACAATGTTGATAGGCTCCATAATAGTGGTAAACATAATAAAGATAAAGAATTACCTTCACGAGCTGCAATTCAACCAATGAACAAACAGGGGAGGGATGGACATTTGTGCCAGTGGGAATAGTATGTACAAATGCATAGTTGTGAAAAAGACTAAGGTCTTGCAGGGTAGAGCAAAGGGTGCAGTGATGGTGGTAAGAGGACGAGTGGCAGGCAAGGGTGTGAGCAAAGTAGAGCAAACCTGGACTGAAGGCTGCCCTACACTGTGGGGCATTGAAGGTTTTTATGCAGTAGAGTGCCCTGATCAGATCCATGTTTTTAAATGATAACTGTATCTTCTAAGAGATAACTGTAGGAATAGAAGATGAATTGGAGGGCAGAGGGTAGAGAGAGCAGACGAGAGTGAGGAGGTCTTTGCAGTAGTCCACGGGGGATTCCACAGTGCTAAGGATGAAGAGGAAGGGCAGTGAAAGACATGAGAACATTATCAAACATCACTCATTCACCTTTGGTAATAATTTTATGGTAACTGTTTATTGATTGCTGAATTGAATACTTTCAATGCTTCAGTGTTTGCCCTGTGACTTTCTAAAGGATGAAACTCTAGGCACTGTGTGGAAGGAGAGGTGATATGATTACACTTCTCCCTTTGCATAAGTTGCACTATTTTGCCCCTGTAAGAAAGCTTTTAAAATAAGGTAACAGTAGCCTAATTTTCTTTTTTTTGGAAGAGACAGAAGAAGTCATGGGTCCTGCATGACAACCTATTGATGGCTCAGCATAGTGTCATCAGAGGCAGTTAAGAATATGGCACAGGTTCGGAGCTGAGCTTTTTCCCTTTGCTAGCGATGGATCTTGGGCAAGTTTACGCAACTTGAGCCACAGTTTCTTCAATACAAAGTTGTTGTAACCGGTAATGATAATCTGTATAAAGCATCACAGTGTGTGGTACACACAAGTTTGATAAATGGAGATATTACGTATGATAGCCTCCTTGGGGAAAAGGGTGAAGACTTTCAAAAGATAAAAGAAGGTGCTTCCCTGGTGGTGCAGTGGTTAAGAATCCGCCTGCCAGTGCAGGGGACATGGGTTCAAGCCCTGGTCCGGAAAGATCCCACATGCCGCGGAGCAACTAAGTCCGTGCACCACAACTACTGAAGCCCGCATGCCTAGAGCCCGTGCTCTGCGACAAGACAAGCTACTGCAATGAGAAGGCCGCGCACCGCAACGAAGAGTAACCCCTGCTTGCTGCAACAAGAGAAAGCCTGCGTGCAGCAATGAAGACCCAATGCAGCCATAAATAAATAAATAAAATGCAACGTTAGGGACTTCCCTGGCAGGCGGATTCTTAACCACTGCGCCACCAGGTAAGCCCTAACGTTTCACTTTAAATAGAGCTGACGTGCTCTTCTGGACTGCCACTTATAAAACAGCTTGCTGTCTAAAAGGCAGCAATTTGTTGTTTATTTCCTTGGAGACATGCAATGATGCATGAAACTAGACGTATAAGGGATAGTGCTTTCTCTTGACTGTTCCTGCTCTCATTTACTTTGGGAAAAACACTATACTTGTATGAGAAGAAGTACAGTGTAGTGAACAAGAACACGGGTTCTAGTGTGGACAGGTCAGGTCTGAATCCTATCAGTTCAGTCAGTGAACTAATGTTTATGAAGTGACTATTATACTTCAGGCAATATTCTTGGCAGTAGGGATACATCAGTAAACAAACGAGATGAAAAAAAACCTCCTTCATTGTATTTACAGGGTGGGGAGATAGGACAGTCAATAAATACTACTAATAAACATAATAAATCATAGTAGGTTAACAATAATGAGTGATAAAGAAAAATAAGAGCAGGGTAAGGGACACTGGGAGTTTCAGGGATGGTCAGGGTGGGCCTCTTTGAGAAAGTGTCATTTGAGCAAAGGCCTGAAGGAGGCAAGGGAGGGAGCCATGCAGAGGCAGGACATGCTAGGTGTATCTGAGGGACGTTAAGGAGGCCCGTGTGGCTAGACTTGGTGAGTGAGAAGGAGAAAAGTAGGAGATGAGCAGAGGTAATCGAGGACCAGATCATATAGATGAACTTGTAGAAGTTGAGAACTTTTCTAAGCCTGAGCTGTCCAGTATGGTAGTCACTGACCACGTGTGGCTATTAAAATTAAAAGAACAAATTCAGTTCCTCAGTTGACTACTGCATTTCCAGTACTCAGTAGCCACATGTGGCTAGCAGTTAGAGATGGGACAGTGCAGATCTAGAACATTTCCATCATTGCAGGAAGTTTTTCTGGATGGCATTGT
The DNA here is from genome assembly GCF_005190385.1 of Monodon monoceros. Taxonomy (NCBI): domain Eukaryota; kingdom Metazoa; phylum Chordata; class Mammalia; order Artiodactyla; family Monodontidae; genus Monodon; species Monodon monoceros. Next base: position 93,545,783 of record NW_021703783.1, read on the forward strand.
TTAAACCTTAGTTTCCTATTCTGTCAGAAAAAAAAAAAAAAGTATAGTAATAGTGTCTACCTCATAACATTTCCAAGGTTAAAAGAGATGACACACAAAATAGGCCCAGCACAGTGCCTGGCACATAATATATGCCCCCCACAAACTAACCCTTCTGGGACTTCCCTGGTGGTCTAGTGGTTAAGAATCCGCCTTCCAATGCAGGGAACTTGGGTTCGATCCCTGTTCGGGGAACTAAAATCCCACATGCTGCGGGGCAACTAAGCCTGCGGGCTCTAGAGCCCCCGTGCCCCAACTACTGAGCCTGCGCGCTGTAACTAGAAGGAAGCCCACGTGCTGCAACAGAAGATCCCACGTGCCGCAACGAAGATCCTGCAACTAAGACCTGACGCAGCCAAATAAAAACAAACAAACAAAAACTAACTCTTCTTTTACCCTTCATGATTTGAAAGTGTTATGGCTGCTTTCATAGTACCTTGGTATGGAAACTACCTTTTTCCCTCATTAGACTATAATTGTCTCAAGGACAAGGTCAGTTTCTTATGCATCTTTGCAATTCTAGCACCTAGCAAAGAACCTGGAACAGAGATGCTACATGCACAGCTGTTGTGATTGACACACAGTGCTAATGAGGCCAAAGTTCTTAACCCCAATCTTGGCTGCCCTGGCTTGTTACTCAAATGACTTTGCAACCCTGGCATATTGCACCCTAAGTCTGCTACTGCCTTCTCAGATGCCTATGTTCAATGACCCAGGTGGACAGGTGGCAGGTACAGATGCACCGGTTCAAACCCAGCCCTACTAAAATAATGGGTTTTTGGAGAGAGGCCTCAGAGACCATCCTGCCACTTATTTTACACCTGAAAAACAATTCAAAAGTTGTGGGATACAAACCCTACTTTATTCTACTTGATATTCTCTGTATTGATCACTAAATTTATCTGTAAGCTGGACATTATACTTCCTCCTTATTCAACTACATCAAGGTATGCTTAAGATCACATCCATCCATAGAATGGTGATAGAAACTGTAGAAAAAAGATCCTCTTATTCATTCTTTCATTTATTAATCTGTCTACCAAACACTTGGAGCCAACAACATTTAAAATGGATTGAGTGGATTTACATCCTTTCTTAATTTAAAGTGCTTCATAATTATCCTTATTCTGACATCTTTACATGATAGAGTGGAACAAATAGTTATTAATATCATTTCAAACAGGTAAATAAAGATGCATGGTTTGTCCAGTGTAAAGACAAGAAAAAAAAAGGATGTAACCATGTACTTGTTGGAGCAGCTCAGGTAGAAACGTAAGGTTGGCTACTCAGTGGCCTGCTCTCATGAGGACAAGAACGAGGGTCATGGCCTCCTCTGGGGGTGACAGGCATTGTAAAGTGGGACTGAACTGATTTAAAAAGTTTTTTCAGCTAGACTGAGGTACAGTAGGTGAGTAGATGGTGGGGGTTTGAGATTGAATTGGGGCATAAGGCCATTTTGGGATGTGAATTAGGCTCAGTGGATATTAGCACACTATAGGAACAGACTGTTTTCCCACTAGGATTTCCTCAGCAAGCTGGAGAGTGGGTGGGTCAGATGGCTGCATGTCTCAAGCTTGCTGGCACGTCCGTTGCGTTGATTTTGAAGCCTATGAGGTATGCACATGAAAACAAATGGAAGGGCTTCCCTGGTGGCACAGTGGTTAAGAATCCGCCTGCCAATGCAGGGGACACAGCTTTGAGCCCTGGTCTGGGAAGATCCCACATGCCGCGGAGCAACTAAGTCCGTGCGCCGCAACTACTGAGCCTGCACTCTAGAGCCCGTGAGCCACAACTATTGAGCCTCGTGCCACAACTACTGAAGCCCATGCACCTAGAGCCCGTGCTCTGCAACCAAAAGCCACCACAATAAGAAGCCCGTGCACTGCAATGAGTAGCCCCCTCAAAAAAAAAAAAAAAAACCTAACGTAAAAGGGCTTCCCTGGTGGCACAGTAGTTGAGAGTCCGCCTGCTGATGCAGGGGACACGGGTTCGTGCCCTGGTCCAGGAAGATCCCACATGCCACGGAGCGGCTGGGCCCGTCAGCCATGGCCGCTGAGCCTGCGCGTCCGGAGCCTGTGCTCCACAATGGGAGAGACTGCAGCAGTGAGAGGCTCGCATACCACAAAAAAAAAAAAAAAAAAGTAGCCCCCACTTGATGCAACTAGAGAAAGCCTGTGAGCAGCAATGAAGATCCAACACAGTCAAAAATAAAAACAAGTAAAAAAATAAATTTATTAAAAAAAAAAAAGAATCCACCTGCCAATGTAGGGAACACGGGATCGAGCCCTGGTCCGGGAAGATCCCACATGCTGCAAAGCAACTAAGCCCGTGTGCCACAACTACTGAGCCTGTGCTCTAGAGCCTGCGAGCCACAACTACTGAGCCTGCATGCTGCAACTACTGAAGCCCACACGCCTAGAGCCCATGCTCTGCAACAAGAGAAACCACTGCAATGTGAAGCCCACGCACTGCAGCGAAGAGTAGCCCCCGCTCACCGCAACCAGAGAAAGCCCGCGTGCAGCAACAAAGACCCAACGCAGCCAAAAAGAAAAAAGAAAACAAAAAAAAGAAAACAAATAGAAGACATGGATATTAGCCCTGTTTTTCATCATGCACAACAAAGAATGTAGAGTGAGGTCCACACTAGTCAGCCGTCCACTGATTGTAAAAAGTAAAGTCAGGGCTTCCCTGGTGGCGCAGTGGTTGAGAGTCTGCCTGCCGATGCAGGGGACACGGGTTCGTGTCCCGGTCCGGGAAGATCCCGCATACCGCAGAGCGACTGGGCCCGTGAGCCATGGCCGTTGAGCCTGCGCGTCCGGAGCCTGTGCTCCGCAATGGGAGAGGCCACAACAGTGAGAGGCCCGCGTACCGCAAAAAAAAAAAAAAAAAGTAAAGTCAGTACATAAAAGCCAAGGAGAAAATACTCCATCTACCTCCTCATCAATTAAGGTAATGGAGCTTGTGCATATAGACATTCCTGCTGGTTATGGGTTGTGCTCAAGATCAGCACCTGGTATACTGCTGGTGCTAGATAAATGTCTATTAACAAGCATAAAGTGGGTGATGTTGCTGGGACTCCAGGGGCAGGCAGTATTAGCTCATTAGTATAAATCAAAAGTAGCCCTAGCTCACCTCCTAGATTTCACCCCACAGTGACAAAGTGTTCTTTTTATTTATTTATTTATCTGGCTGCGTTGGGTCTTTGTTGCTGTACGCGGGCTTTCTCTAGTTGCAGAGAGCGGGGGGGCTACTCGTCGTTGCAGCGCGAGGGCTTCGACAAAGTGTTCTTAATTGGCAGTGTTTTAATGTGACTTGCCAGATTACCAGCAATGTGAAAGGGTTAACTCAAAAAATCAGCTTATTCTTCTCTGGAACTACCAGGTAAATGTCGAATCTATGTGGGAAAAGGTAAAAGGATACATTTGTATAACATAAGTGGACCTCTGTGCCTATAGGCTAAAAAAAAATGCCTATTGGCAGTTGCCCCTCCTTTAGGTAGAGAGGTTATCACAAAATCAAAATGCAAAACATTGCTAAAAACTAAGAGGGTATTTTAATCCTCAAAAAAGGGTAGATTTAAAACTACTTAATACTCTAGCACTAGGATTCCTTGGAGCCAGTACAGGATTCTTTCTCAGAATAAAAATAACTAATTTGTGAGTTCTTTATTTCAGTACTCAGAAGGTTCCCTCTTAACCACTGCTTGTTATTAGTCAGGCCTTGTAGCAATGCTTTGAGGTAGGTCTGCAACATCCTGTCACTTACTCAGGTTGTATTTACTGAATGCCAGTAACTGTGCTAAACTCTGGGGATACACTCAAGAGTTCTTGCCCCCATTGGAGCTTAAAGTCAAGTTGGCGCTGGGGGAGTGGACACAGATGAGAAAACATGCAATTTAAAAATAGAATGATAAATGCTATTAAAGGAGATTACAGGATGTTATCAGCACATTATAGAGACACATGACCAAGATTTTCGAGGTGGGGGACAGGGAAAGTTTCCTGTAGGAAGTAACATTTCAGTTGAAACCTCAAGGATAAGCAGAAGTTATCCAGGCTAAGAGATGGGGAGAGAAAGTATTCCTGGCAGAGAGCACAGCCTTCGAAAAGTCTAGAGGTAAAAAAGAACTGAACGGGTTCAGTCCTGTTACCGTGTGAAACAGCCCTTCTCCACTGGGGTTCTGCAAGAGAATTAAGCCCTTATGCCCTGAGGAATCTATTGGGAGAATGAGAAAATAGCTACTCAGATCATTTTCCCTAGTGCTTAATTCTCTTGTGGAACCCAGTTGAGAAAGGCTCATGTACAGTGTGTTTAGTATGCAGAGACAGGTGAGGGTGGAGAGAAAAGCAGGAGAAGGGTCACGAAGGGCTTGGTGTTTTTTCATTTTGCCAGAAAGAAACTGCACGATTACTAAATTAATTCATTGGACGGATGTAAAACAGTGCACACAATGAACAAAAAAAAATCTAAAACAAAGCACAATAGATGGCATTAAAACGTTATAAAAAATCCTCAGATTCAAATAAATTCTACTTAATCTTTAAGCTTGAGTTCAAGTCTCAATCATTCCTATAATCAATATTTACTGACCACTAGCTCTGAAAGGCCACTGGGGACACACAGGGGAGTCAGAGTTCCTGCCCTCCAGGAGCTCAAGGTTCTTGCTTAAGTCTTTCTGACACATCCAGCCCACCATGGCCTGTCCCATCTTTCAAGGCCTAAAATAATTGTTTCACCACTCACCCCTTTTTGGCATCTAATCATAATTTCTATTTTTTTTAATTCACTTTTTATTTTTTTTAAATTTACTTTATTTATTTATTTGGCTGCGTTGGGACTTTTCTGCTGCATGTGGGGTTTCTCTAGCTGCGGCGAGCAGGGGCTACTCTTTGTTGCAGTGCACGGGCTTCTCACTGCGGTGGCTTCTCTTGTTGCAGAGCATGGGCTCTAGAGCACAGGCTCAGCAGTTGTGGCACACGGGCTCAGTTGCTCCGTGGCATGTGGGATCTCCCAGACCAGGGCTTGAACCCGTGTCCCCTGCATTGGCAGGCGGATTCTTAACCACTGCATCACTAGGGAAGTCCTAATCATAATCTCTTTTGTGCTGTTATCTAATGTTGCATATGCACAGCATTACTTTTAACTAATTAAACTCCTCGAGGACAGAGTCCATGTCTTTTATTTCATTACTATTTGTACTACAGAATTAAGCAAGGAACTGAGCAGTGTAAAATCTCAAATATTCATTTGATTGCATTCTGCCAAGAAATACATAAACACACACACACACACACACACACACACACACACACACACACATTCCATATGCCTAAGTCTTTAAACCTGACAACAATTTTTTTTGTGTGTGTGTGGTATGCAGGCCTCACACTGTTATGGCCTCTCCCGTTGTGGAGCACAGGCTCAGGACGCGGAGGCTCAGCGGCCATGGCTCACGGGGCCAGCCGCTCCGTGGCATGTGGGATCTTCCCGGACCAGGGCACGAACCTGTGTCTCCTGCATCGGCAGGCAGACTCTCAACCACTGTGCCACCAGGGAAGCCCCCTGACAACAATTTTGAGATAGGCTTGTAAAGAAAAATAAAAGTGATCTTGGAACACGTACATGCACACAAACTTCAGATCGGAAAACAATCAACAAATATAAAGAATCCCTTACCACGATTAAACAAATATAACAAACCTCCACCATTATCTTTATGTACTTTAGCACAGAAAGAGGTCAAGAAATTTAAAGAGCAGCCAAAATTATTAAAAGGACAAACTGAAGGACAATCATAATAGCTAATTATCTTAGGCAAATAGTAACTATGAAAAAAAAAGTACAATCAGGCTGTCTGCTCGATTAGAGTGATAAGGATAATTCCAGGACTGTCTTCATTATGAGTGAAAGACTGTGGAGCAGGAATACCTTCACAGGAAGCAATTCTAGAAACTGAAAACTGGACAGGGTAAAACTGTGGAGTCTACATTGTTTCAGGGGAGAAAGGAATTACATTGGGTTTATCTAGTCTAATCAGGATTGTAATAGACTAGATGGGGGTCTTACAATGAGGAGCTGTCATAATAAGAGGCTACTATAACTAGATAAAGAGCCAGGCCACTCCACCCATGAAGTTCCCCCTTTAAAAAAAAAAAAGAATAAGTTGGCACTGCTGATGAGGTCACACTAGTTCAGGACAATGAAGGCTAGGAGGGATGATCATAAAACTATGATTATGAATGGCACATACACATTGAATCTAGCTATTTTCCTCATCCAAATTTGAAACACTTGGCCAGAGATGCCTTTATAAACTTGAACTAGGTACCTACTTTACATCAATTATAAAGGAACATATTACACAGGAAAGGTGGTATAGCAAAATACCTGAGAACATGAGCTCTGGAAGTCAGACTGCCTGTGTTTATAACCCAGCTCTGCCACTTACCAGCTGTGTGACCTGGGGGGCAAATTTCTTAATGTCCTATATCTTGGGTTCCTCAAATGAAAAATGGAGATAATAACAGGACCTACCTCACAAATTTGTGGTGAAGAATATAACACATGAAGATACTCAGAAAAAAAAGGGTCTGGCACATGGTAAGCACTCAGTAAATCTAGCTATTAATATGCTTCTAGAATTCATTGCAAAAATCAGGAAACAAATTGATTTTTTTAAATGTTCAAATATATTTAGGAATGGGAAATTAATAGTTGGCTTCTAACAGAACTGGGACATACCCAACTTTAAGGTTAGTGATGTCTGGATAGGATGCACCCATAAGGCAATGCCCATTTTCCATAAGTTTTTAACTCTAGAAAGTAATGATTACCACCTTTGATAACCCTTTATTCATTACTTTTGAAAAAGGCATAAAAGCAATATGAGAAAATGGGATAGAGAAGAGAGAATCAGATTTGCAGGCAAGGTAATGTTCTCAGAAATACCACTGGAATCAGATGTGCCAAACTGATGACGTTGGCTGAGGTCTTCTAGGATTTCACATCTATTAAAAAAGGTTTGGGGGGTGGGAGGGAGTCCCAGTACTCCACCTTCAGTTATGGCACCTTCCTCTTCACCCACTAAACTCCACAAAGGCCAGGCCACTTCTAGACCAGGCTAGGTTCTTTTTTGCCTGAGGGCCTTGGCAGGTTAATCCCCCTTCTGTTTGGAACATTATAACTCCCTCACCACCCACCTTGTGACTACTTCTTCCTCATCCTTTAATTCCCAACTTAAAAGTTACTACTTCTGATCCCCTTATTTAAAGTAGGTCTCTCTTCTTATTTTCTGTCTCAGCACCTAGTTGGCTTCCTGCACAACCTAGTACTTATCACGATTTGTAATTACTTCATTTGCTTATTTATTTTTAATGTCTTCCTCACTAAATAGCTCCATGATGACAGAGAACATCTTTATCACATCATTTTCAGTTAAGCTTAACACTGGGACTAGCACGTAGTAGACACTCAATGTCTGCTGAATGAATCATGAATCAATGATCCTAAGGCCCCCTTTAGCTAAAATCAATAACTAGTATATAATAGAACAAAAAAATATCCAGTGTAAAGGTGGAGGCTTTTATTTATGGGTCTAGGAAGTACCTAAGTAACTCCTCACTATGATCAAGCTAACTAAATGGCTCCATTACAAGACGTTTAGTCAGAACTTGACTGATGTAATGTACTAGTGACTAGCACCTTCCTCAAAAAGTGACTCTGTTAGTTTGCTTTCAGATTGGCCTTATTCATTTTAACAGTTGGAGATCTAGGCCCAACCTTCTAATAATGGATTGGCTACATAAGAATTACCTGAGGAGCTTATTAACAATACAGATTTCTGGATCAAAACTCCAAAAGATTCTTATTAAGTACTTGTGTAATAAGACTCTAGAATCCATACGTTTAAAACTTTGCAGGAATTCCCTGGAGGTCCAGTGGTTAGGACTCCATGCTTTCACTGCCAAGGGTGAGGGTTCAATCCCTAGTTGGGGAACTAAGATCCCGCAAGCTGCGCGGCGTGGCCAAAAAAACTTTGCTTATTTTGAATAGAAAATATATGTATGTCTCCAGCGTCAAGTTCCCCTTTTCTTCTCTTTTTCTTTCACTGTGCAGCATGTAGTTTCCCCGACCAGGGATCAAACCTGTGCCCCCTGCAGTGGAAGCACGGAGTCCTAACCATTGGACCACCAGGGAATTCCCTAAGTTCCTCTTTTCATAAGCTACCACTGTTAGCAATTTTCTTATGTATCTTCCAGATAATTATTTGCCTAAACAACCATGTATCCTTTGCTTTAAACATACAACTGCATATTTAAAGAACTGTTCCAACTTCATTTTTTCTATTCCCATTTAACAATATATGTTGGGGGCTTCCCTGGTGGCACACTGGCTAAGAATCTGCCTGCCAATGCAGGGGACACGGGTTCGAGCCCTGGTCCGGGAAGATCCCACATGCCGTGCTCCGCAACAAGAGAAGCCACCACAATGAGAAGCCCGCGCAACGCAACGAAGAGTAGCCCCCGCTTGCCGCAACTAGAGAAAAGTCCATGCACAGCAACAAAGACCCAACACAGCCAAAAATAAAATAAAATAAAATAAACAAAAAACAATATATGTTGGAAATGAAGTTATCTGTATTTTTAACAAGCACCCTAGGTGATTCTGATGTGAAGCCAAATACAGGAATCACTCATTGCCCCAGGGTTAAGAGATTAAGTTCAACCCACTAAGACACATTAGAAACTCAAGGACACTGAAACTCAAAAGCAGCCTTGCTTACTTGATCTCTGCCCTCTTGTCTCACAGATATGACATGAACTAAAACATTCTCTAATGTCTCCATAGAAGCCAGGAAATACTAGCCATTCAAATGGATGTTGCCAAAGCTGTTCAATTTTCAATTCCCAGAATCCTTTCCTGCCCAACATCATCTGAAATCACAAACCTGACAATTCCTATGTTACACAAGACATTTTGGTATTTGGGTTATAAAGAGGTTTGATCCATGCTGAACTAGGGCTGATTTTCTCTCCTGGCAGTTAAGTAGTTTAATGGAGCACAACAGAAATACTTCCCTTACTAATCCTTACTGACACAACAGCAACCAATCCTCCCCCAGAATTGCTTTCTTACCACCTGGGCAAAAGCAATTAACTTAGAAGCTGTTGAGAAGACCGCACTGTCAGGCGGAACTTGGTGAATTCTTGAGTTCGGGCTCCAGTAGACCTGACTTTACTTCTACCTGGGGGCAACGGCTGGGCCCCTGTGCAGCTCTAGCTTTCTCTCCCCACCTACCCCAGAGACTGCACAAAGAGTTTCATTTTGGCACGGAGGGAAGGCTCTCCTCCGCAGTGTCCCTTTCACCACGAGGGGCACCGCGCGGCAGGCATCTTCACCTCCACTCCACAGCGCCGAGGAAGGAGTGTAGGGGGCTCCCCAAGCGAGTCAGGAAACCCACGGGGACCCAGCGCCGGCTTCCCCCACCTCCCAGCTGAAGTGGCTCTGAAGGTCTAGGGGAGAGCGTGACTCCTTTATCCCCTCTCCCTGGATTCAAACGTGATGAGGGCCAAGAGGGGCTTCGGGGGCCCAAACCTCAGACCCACACCTTCTCTACTGGGGCTCTTCTCCATCCTCTGGGCCTTCCCCTGAGCCATGGCACAGGCCTCCCCACCTCGGCCGGCCGTCTCGGCGCCCTCCGGCCCGGCTCCCGCCCTCCTTCCCGCCCGCCCCCAGCCCCTCACCCAGCATGATGGGGCTGAGCCGCCGGGCCAGGCCCTTGGACAGGTCGTACACGTAGAGCTTCACGGGATAGAGATTTGGCGGCTCCATCAGGACCCGTGGCGGCTGCAGCCACTAAGTCCCTCAGGCACCCGGCAGCTGCTTGGACCTTCCCGTACCCGACGGGGGAGGGGAGCGGAGGGAGCGGGGAGACCGAGCCCGGGCCCGGCCTGAGGGGCGGGGTAGAGGTCGCCCAGCGCTGCTCGCGCCCCCGCACCCGCCACCGGCAACGACTACCGTGAGGTGACAGAGCGGGGACCGGCCGGCTTCGCGCGGAAGACTGGGCGGGGGCGGGGGCGGGAGCGGGGGCGGGGACGCGGGCGGGGACGCATTCTCGCGCATGTGCGTACCGTCCTGATGGGCGGCGAGGGGCGGGTTTTCCCAGGGGGCGGGGCTTCGCGGACGGGGTGGTGTTTGTTCGGTACGGGTGTGGAAAGCGCCTGCGAGAGTGGGCGTGTCACCTGGACGCGAAAGGTGCGCGCTATGCGTGATGACGTAAGGGGCGTTGATTGGGAGCGGGAACAGGAGCCTGCGCGTGTGCGGCGCCCCGCCTTCTGCCCAAATTGATCTCTTCATTACGCTCAAGGTAGGTAGGAATGGGGCTGAGTTTTGTGTTTGTTGCTCTCTGCCAGGGCTGGCTTCATTTTGCTTTGCCCACTCAGCCTTGCGCGTCCCCGTAGCCTCATCGTGGGGCAGCGTCAAACAGAAGTGTGCGGACCCGAGGGGTGGAGACGGCCTCTGATCCCTGTTCCTTCCTCCGAGGGGAGGCGCACCCGGCCTTGGAGGCCCGCCTGCGTTTGAGACCCCACTGGGCATAGCTGGCTGAGGAGTTGGGGGAGATTTGGGGGCGGGATGAGGACAAGTGGGTCTGCTAAAGGACGCAGTACACTGGACCGGGAATCTCTCAAATCCAGATGATGCCGGAGCTCTTTCGCTCAGGCCCGTGGCGCAGGCAGGATGGGCAAGTGTCGCGGTCTTCGTACTGCCAGGAAGCTCCGTAGCCGCCGACGAGATCAGGAGTGGCATGATAAACAGTACAAAAAAGACCATTTGGGTACAGCCCTGAAGGCTAACCCTTTTGGAGGTGATTCTCGTGCCAAGGGAATTGTGCTTGAAAAAGTAGGGGCCAAACAGCCAAATTCTGCCATCAGGAAGTGTGTCAGGGTTCAGCTAATCAAGAATGGCAAAAAAAAATCACACCCTTTGTACCCAATGATGGTTGTTTGAATTTTATTGAGGAAAATGATGAAGTTCTGGTTTCTGGATTTGGTCGCAAAGGTCATGCTGTTGGTGACATTCCTGGAGTCTGCTTTAAGGTTGTCAGAGTAGCCAGTGTCACTCTTTTGGCCTTATACAAAGGCAAGAAGGAAGGACCAAGATCATAAGTTTTGATGATGAAAGCACGATAGTAATAAATTTTCATATGCCAGATGATGCTGGAGGCGGGACTGGACATCCAGGTCAGGCTGCCCCAGCACACCCGTCAGAGAGGTCATTACGGGCCACCGGCCCTGAATTGTCCTTAAGGGATAGCTAAGGTGAGGCTATTTCAGGAATGATCCCCATGCCCTTTTACCTTGCATCTCAATTACCAAGCTCTCCAGGCAGCGGGATCCAGCATCCACGTTCCTCAGGAGTAACATGCAGCTTTTAGGACAGAACTCAAAGAAGCCTAGGGGTCGATAACTTTTAGGTTTAAATTTGGTTGTTACTGATCTCCACTTTCTTTCATCTTGTGAGCAGTAACCAACATGTCAGGGTGGGAGTCTTATTACAAAAATCAGGGTGATGAGGAAGAAGAAGATCAAGAGGAGGGCCTTGAAGAAGGTGGTAAGTGACTTTCATTAACATGTACCCTTGTGTGTGTGCAAGAAAGACTTTCCCTACCTGTCTCTGCTGGGTGATCTTTGCTGTCTTGTGGTCCATGCTTCTCTCCCCAGAGAATCTCCAATACTTTTCTCCCTTTGAACTTTGCAGAGCTACCCTAGGCTCTTTTATTCAGGTCCTACTCTAGTTTATGGAACATTCCTAGCCTTAAACTTTTGCTGGACACTGGTAGATTGATCTCCAATAAATGACCCTGAACATTGGTATCCTGTGTCACCTTAGGTGGCTCAGGTAAGACCCTTCCTCACCCAGGAAAGTAGTTTTCCTCATTCTTGGACCTCAGTGTAAAAATGCTTTCACCCTTCAATAACTGCAGCAACCAAAGAGTATACATTAGCAACACAGTTACAAGAGTCATTCCCTCACCTAGCCTGCAGGTTTGGGAGTATATGTTCAGACAGCACAGTAACACATAGGACAAAGGAAGAGAAATAAGGGGTGCCTGTTCTCTACATACTGGTTAATTTAAGTCCTGGGTAGAAATTTTCAAAGTATTTTTATTTTTTAAAAGTAGGAAAAATATATTATTTATTTATTTTTTTATAAAAAATATTTTTATTTATATAAAAAATAAAACAGAATTCAGTAATCTATGTAATCTACCACCCTAACACAACCACTACTAGCATTTTGGCATTTTGCATATTTCCTTCATATATCTTTCTTTATATTTTGTAACTATATATAGTTTGTTTTTGTATCTGATTTTTTATATGGTTGTAATCATAGTGCATATATTTTTTCCATTTTAATTTACATTTTCAAAATTTACATCTTCTTCAAAAAGAATTTTAAACATATATACATACTTTTGTGTTCTGCCTTTTTTTCTTACTGTATTATAGATATATCTTTCCATGTAACTGCAAATATAGCCTCTATAAATCATTTTAAATATGGCTATAATTTGTTTATTCTACCTTTTGTTGGACATTTTAGTTTTCAGTTTCTTTAATAAACAACATTGTGGAAATTTTTGCATAGGGTTTTTCCATATTTTATTTTCTTAAGATAGATTCCTAAGAAGTAGAATTCACTGGCTCAAGGTAGAATTTTTGTTTAAGGCTCTTGACATGTATTGCTGTATTGCTTCAGAAAAGATGGGTAATTAAATTTACTGCATTAGGAAGCAGCATCGTCAAAAAGGGAGACAACCAGACATATGCCATTTTATGAAAAACTCAACATCACCTATAATGTAATCATGCCAGAAAAAAAAAACCAAAACCCAAATCCAATGAAGCCTCTCTAGGTCCTTAGTAGAAAAGACAGAGGGCTATGTTAAGCTACACCAAAAGAATGCAGTCAGCAAAATCCAGAAGGTGGAAAACTATGTGACATAATATCCAGGTTTTTCAGCAAATAAATTATGAGACAAAAGACAGAGGGGGTATCTACAGATTATAAGAGGCTTTAAAAACTTTTTTTTTTAAAGTCAAAACCAGTGTTTAGGAATGTTGGCTTGGATGATTATAAAGAAAAAAATGAAGTGATTACCAAAAGTCAGGATGGTGATTACTCTTGGGAGGAAAGTGGGTGTTAAAATTGGGAGGCGACCTGGTGAGGGCTTCTGGGGTGACTGGCAAGATTCAATTGCCTGATGTGCATGGTGGTTTTAAGGGTGTTCACTTTTTTTCTTGTTTTTTTGACTGCATTGCGCAGCTTGTGGCTTGCGGGATCTTAGTTCCCTGACCAGCAATTGAACCCGCGCCCTTAGCAGTGAAAACGCGGAGTCCTAACCACTGGCCCACCAAGAAATTCCCTAAGGGTGTTCACCTTAGGGAATTCCTCAGATTATAATTTTGCTTAATGGGCTTTTCTCTATTTGTTTTATTTTACTTTATTTGTTTTATTTTAATTCTATTTCTTAGAAGTTTTGGGTTTTTTTTTTTTGACATGCTTATGACGGATGATTTAATTAATTAATTAATTAATTAGGTTGTCCCGGGTCTTAGTTGCGGCAGGCAGACTCCTTTTTTTTTTTTTTTTTTTTTTGCGGTACGTGGGCCTCTCACCGTTGTGGCCTCTCCCATTGCGGAGCACAGGCTCCGGACACGCAGACTCAGCGGCCATGGCTCACGGGCCCAGTCGCTCCGCGGCATGTGGGATCTTCCCGGACCCGGGCACGAACCCGTGTCCCCTGCATTGGCAGGCGGACTCTCAACCACTGTGCCACCGGGGAAGCCCCAGCAGGCAGACTCCTTAGTTGCAGTTCAGCAGCTCCTTAGTTGTGGCATGTGAACTCTTGATTGCGGCATGCATGTGAGATCTAGTTCCCTGACCAGAGGTCAAACCCTAGCCCCCTGCATTGGGAGTGCGAGTCTTAACCACTGCACCACCAGGGAAGTCCCTCTGTTTGTTTTATATGAATAATAAACATGATAAATATAAAACAAGGGCAAACATTTCCTTCTCTTTTTTTCCCCATAGGAGATTATAAATATTCAGGAAGAGATAGTTTGATTTTTTTGATTGATGCTTCTGAGGCCATGTTTGAAACTCAGGATGAAGATGAGTTGACTCCTTTTGACATGAGCATCCAGGTAAGACTACCTTTCATTTAATTAAGCAAACAACAAAAAGTATCAACACCACTTTAAAAAATATGAAGACTTCCCTGGTGGCACAGTGGTTAAGAATCCGCCTGCCAATGCAGGAGACATGGGTTCAATCCCTGGTCCAGGAAGATCCCATGTGCCACGGGGCAACTAGGCCCATGTGCCACAGCTACTGAGCCTGTGCTTTAGAGCCCACGTGCCACAACTACTGAAGCCCGTGTACCTAGAGCCTGTGCTCTGCAAAAAGAGAAGCTACCGCAATGAGAAGCCCACGCTCCGCAACGAAGAGTAGCCCCGGGGCTTCCCTGGTGGCGCAGTGGTTGAGAATCTGCCTGCCAATGCAGGGGACACGGGTTCGAGCCCTGGTCTGGGAGGATCCCACATGCCGTGGAGCAACAGGCCCCGTGAGCCACAGTTACTGAGCCGGCACGCCTGGAGCCTGTGCTCCGCAACAAGAGAGGCCGCAATAGTGAGAGGCCTGCGCACCGCGATGAGGAGCGGCCCCCACTTGCTGCAACTAGAGAAAGCCCTCGCACAGAAATGAAGAGCCAACACAGCCATAAATAAATAAATAAATAAATAAATAAGGCAAAATTCCTTTAAACAAAAAAAAGAGTAGCCCCCGCTTGCCGCAATTAGAGAAAGCTCACACGCAGCAACAAAGACCCAATGCAGCCAGAAATAAATAAATAAATAAACTTTAAAAAAAAAAAAAAGAGTAGCAGTGTTGGAGAACAGGCCCATTTTATTTTGGGTTTGAACTTCCGACCCTGGGACTCCATTGCTTCCACCTTCTGTGTTAGCCCTGGTAGCAGAAGTGGGCTCCTCTTCCTATAGAGATGTCAGTGTAAAGGAAGGAAAGAAGTTCCAGCTATTATGGTGTGGAGATGAGTCCTTTTGTAGTTGAGTATTACCTGTGGTTGAAAAAGATTATTACACCAAAAAGACAAACAACCCAATTTAAAAATGGGCATAAAACTTGAATATACATTTCTCTAAAGATGTACAAATGGCCAAAAGCACATGAAAAGATGCTCAATATTTTTAGGTATTAGAGAAATACAAATCAAAACCACAATGAGGTATCATACCCACCCACTAGGACTGCTGTAATTAAAAAAAAAAAGAAAAAGGGACAATAAGAAGTGTTGGCAAGGATGTAGAAATTGGAACTCTCATACGTTGTCGGTGGGAATGTGAAATGGATCAGCTGCTGTGGAAAACAGTTTGGCAGTTCCTCAAAGAGTTAAACGTAGACTTATATGAGCCAGCAGTTCCCCTCCTAGGTGTTTACCCAATTAAATAAATAACAGCTACTCAGATCTTGATTCTGCCACTTACAAACTGTATGATATTGGAAGAGTTGCTGAAGCTCTTGAGATGTTTTCTCATCTGTAAAATGGAGATAATAATAGTACCTACTTTGGGCTTCCCTTGTGGCACAGTGGTTAAGAATCTGCCTGCCAGTGCAGGGGACACAGGTTCGAGCCCTGGTCCGGGAAGATGCCACATGCCGTGGAGCAACTAAGCCCGTGCGCCACAACTACTGAGCCTGCACTCTAGAGCCCGCGAGCCACAACTACTGAAGCCCGCATGCCACAACTGCTGACGCCCGCGCACCTAGAGCTTGTGCTGCGCAACAAGAGAAGCCACCGCAGTGAGAAGCCTGTGCACCGCAACAAAGAGTAGCCCTGGCTTGCTGCAACTAGAGAAAGCCCGTGCGCAGCAACGAAGACCCAGTGCAGCCAAAAATAAATAAATGAATAAATAAATTTATTAAAAATAAAATAATAGTACCTACTTTGTCAAATTGTTATGAGGATTAAATATTTTTATTTTTTAAATTGAGGTATAATTCACATAACAAAATTAACTATTTTAAAGTATACAGTTTTAAGGTATTTAGTCATTCACGTCATGCAATAATCACCACCCCTATCTCATTCTAAAACTTTTTGAGTGGATATACAAAATGTTTATATATACAGTAGAATATTAGTCATAAAAAGGAATGAAGTAGTGATACATGCTACAAGGTGCATGAACCTTGAAAACATTACAGTGAAAGAAGCCAGGCAAAAGGTCACATGCTGTATGATTACATTTATATGAAGTATAGAATAGATAATCCATAGAGAATGCAGGTTGGTGGTTACAGGTGCTGCAGGGGAGGGAGCAACTGCTTAATTGGTATGGGGTTTGCTTTTAGGATGATAAAAATGTTTGGGAACTAGATAGAAGTGGTGGTTGCACAACATTGTGAATGTACTAAATTGAACACTGAATTGTTCACTTTAAATGATTAATTTTGGGGCTTCTCTGGTGGTGTAGTGGTTGAGAGTCCGCCTGACGATGCAGGGGACACGGGTTCGTGCCCCGGTCTGGGAATATCTCACATGCTGCGGAGCGGCTGGGCCCGTGAGCCATGGCCGCTGAGCCTGCGCGTCCGGAGCCTGTGCTCCGCAACGGGAGAGGCCACAACAGTGAGAGACCCGCGTACCACCAAAAAAAAAAAAAAAAGATTAATTTTGTTATGTGAATTTCACCTCAGTTAAAAAGTTTGGTATTTCTTCATAGAGAAGAATTTTTAAGGATTTATTGTACATCTCATTTCTCATATTTCTGGAGTTTGGAACCAAACAGAAGCTTCTCATGCCCTAATTTGTACACAAACAGTTCTTGCAATTGACAAGTCAGAATATCTTGCATCTAAAAAAAGAATTAATAAAAACAATTCTTAACTTTAAAGCAGTGGTTTGCAAACTTTAACCTACATCAGAATCACCTGCAGGGCTGTTGACACAGATTGCAGGGCCTTACCCTGCAATCAGAATTTCTGATTCTATAGGTCTAGAGGAGGGACCAAGAATTTGCATTTCCAACAGAGCTCCCAGGTGACGCTGATGTTGTTTGGAGATCACTCTTTGAGGAGCACTGCTTTAACCTTTTTTGGACCATGGACCTCTTTGAAGATGTGATGAAGGCTACGTACCCTCTCCCCAAAAAGATACAGTTCTACATGTAATTTGAAAGGGTTCATGAAATGCTAACACCTAGAGAACCCAGAAGCAACTGTAGTATTATGTAGTGAATAAGTGAAACATGCACTGATGAACGTAATGTATTTGATAAGGAGCAATGAAAAAACATTTTCTAAAATTCTATTTTAGTTTGTGTGTGTGTGTGTGGGTGGGAAGGGGTGGTTAATAGTAGAACCTAAAGAAGCCCTCACTGGGACTTCCCTGGCAGTCCAGCGGTTAAGACTTCCACTGCAGGGGGCACAGGTTTGATCCCTGGTCAGGGAACTAGATCCTGCATGCTACAACTAAGACCTCGCATGCCGCAACTAAAGATCCTGCCCGGCGTAGCCAAATAAATAAACATGAAAAATAAATATATAAACAAATAAAAAGAAATGATTGCTTGCCATGAAGATAACTGTCAATGACTAGACATACCATAAGTTCTGCATTTAAGGAGAGAATTGCTATGGAGGAAGGCCAGGTAGAGTCTCAAGCAGGATATGGAGGGGGGTCACCATTGTTGGTTTATTCCTCAGCTTTGCAGAATCAGAAACTTAATTTTGTCAGTACCCCCAGAATTATAGGCCACCAGGACTGACCACTTATGAGACACTGATTTACTAGATATGGCTTTAGTTTATATTTCCTGGAATACTGATGTGTTTAATTGTGTAATTAGGCAAATTTTATTTCAAAAGTTGCTTTTAGTAGGCATAGATTTATTTTCCATTATTTATTAATGTCACATATACTAACATTCACTTAAACCTTTTATATATGTAAATTTTGTTTCTTGGTATCAAGCTACTTGAGGAAAAGAGACTTCCCTGGTGGTCCAGTGGTTAAGACTTGGCCTTCCAATGCAGGGGGTGTGGGTTTGATCCCTGGTCAGAGAGCTAAGATCTCACATGCTTCGGGGCCAAAAAACCAAAACATAAACAGAAGTAATATTGTAAAAAATTCAATAAAGACTTTAAAAATGGTCCACATTAAAAAAAAAAAAAGCTACTTAAGGAATGATCAAATGGCCTGTTCAAACTCAGCCAGTTAAGTAAGTGACATCATTGGGACTCAAATCCACGTTTTCCGATTCTAGTGCTGGGCTTTTATTGATTTTTATTTCCCTATAGCAGAGTTTCCTTCCGGAGTATATACATGTTTTTTTTTTTTTTTCGGTACATGGGCCTCCCACTGTTGCGGCCTCTCCCGTTGCAGAGCACAGGCTGAGGACGCGCAGGCTCAGCGGCAATGGCTCACGGGCCCAGCCGCTCTGCGGCATGTGGGATCTTCCTGGACCGGGGCATGAACCCGCGTCCCCTGCATCGGCAGGCGGACTCTCAACCACTGCGCCACCAGGGAAGCCCTACATGTTTTGAATTCTCTGATTTCTTATTGTAGGGACTGCTTATATGTCTGTTGTGTACTTAACCACACTTTGCTTTGTGTTATACATAATATAAATGACCATCACCCTCACTGGATTATGAGTTTCCTGAAGGTAGGGGTCACGCCTTACTCTAATGCCATGTACAAATTCAGCAAATATATATTGAGTGCCCTACTATGTGTCAGGCACCTGTGGAGCTTAAGTTTAGTGGTACGTAGTTAAATATTAATTGAAATTTTATGTTTGTTTTTTCAGTGTATCCGGAGTGTATACACCAGTAAGATCATAAGCAGTGATCGAGATCTCTTGGCAGTGGTGTTCTATGGTACGAAGAAGGACAAAAATTCAGTGAATTTCAAAAATATTTACGTCTTGCAGGAATTGGATAATCCAGGTCAGTAGTATTCTAAGATCAGCTTTTCCCTTACATGAGAAGGTCACTAACATGCACAAAGGGGGATGTGGAGAAGGAAGCAGATAACATCTTGACTGGGAGTATGCTTTCCTGCACAAGGGGGTTCTTACTGGGATGTAGACTTTTGTTATGTGGGTTAAACAGCTCTGGGTGAGAAAGAGCTTCTGTTAGTCTTGTAAAACACTGACGCTGTTCCGACTTTTCTGCCCATTTGACTCCCTGTCTCTGATCAGGTGCTAAACGAGTGCTAGAGCTTGACCACTTTAAGGGGCAGGAGGGGAAGAAACATTTCCAAGACCTAATTGGCCATGGATCTGACTACTCCCTGAGTGAAGTACTGTGGGTCTGTGCCAACCTCTTTAGCGATGTCCAGTTCAAGATGAGCCATAAGAGGATCATGCTTTTCACCAATGAAGATGACCCCCACGGCGATGACAGTGCCAAAGCCAGCAGGGCCAGGACCAAAGCTGGGGATCTCCGTGACACAGGTCGTCATTCCCCTGTTCTTTTATTTTATTTCTTTGGCCGCATTGTGCGGCTTGTGGGATCTTAGTTCCCCGACCAGGGATCGGACCCGTGCTGCCTGCAATGGAATCGAGGAGTCTTAACCACTGGACCTCCAGGGAAGTCGCCCCCTGTTCTTTTAACTTGGCACTTAATTTTTTTTGCTTTTTTATAGCTGATGTCAAATAGTTGCTTTTCACCCTTCAGAGTAAAATGAAACAGTATAGTGAAGCTGGGGGAGACCCCAATGTAATATTCCCAGTGAAAATGACCAGGCCATTAGTTGTCTGAAGGGCTCTACCAGAGGGAGCTTTTCTTGACTTTAATGCCACCACAAATGGTGGTTATTTGAACAAGTTGTCTGAAGTCATTAGAGCAGCTGATCCCCTTAACCACTTTCTCTAAGTCCTGAAAATGTTTATAATCAATCTAGTTCTTTGGGAGCTTTTGACAGCATATTTAAACTTAACTGAAAAAAATTCTCCCTTGCTGGAAATTGTTTCCCCTCACTTTTGTCTATCCTCGCTCCAGGTATCTTCCTTGACTTGTTGCACCTAAGGAAACGTGGGGGCTTTGACATATCCTTGTTCTACAGAGATATTATCAGCATAGCAGAGGATGAGGACATAGGGGTTCACTTTGAGGAGTCGAGCAAGCTCAAAGACCTGTTGAGGAAGGTTCGCGCCAAGGAGACCAGGAAGCGCGTGCTCTACAGGTAGGCACTAAGCCTGGGTCAGCTGCCCACAAGGCCCCTAACTGATCATAAGCAGTGCATGGCTTTGACCTCCCTGGCTCCTTAACTCTGGGCTGGACCACTGCCTCACTGTTCCTCTAAAAAAAACTTGCTTTATTTCAGGATAGCACAAGCTATTTGCTTCTCTTTCTCTAGAAAGCTGGTATGCTGTTTCTCCAAAATAAAACAGCTCTCCACTCCTTTGGGGTAAACAGTTGTGGCTAACGGTATTCTCAGTTGCACTCACTAGGACATTGTCTGTTTTCTTCTCCTCTGTAAATTGGGGATAACGACAGTACCTGGTATAGAGCAAAAACTCAATAAATTTTAGTTATTATCATTGTTGTTAAAATTGTGTTATTCTAATTTCTTATAAACTTGAGACCAATAAGAACCAGGTGGTTGGATTATCTTCCTTTAGAGACCTTTGACATTAGAATCCTAAGGCCGCCTCAGTGTTTCTTCCTAAAGAGCATCAGACTTCCATTTTAGACTAGTTTCCTCAGTATAGAGGAATAAGACCCTTGGTAGTTTTTGAGCTGTTTTCAAGAGATTACTGACAATTCTACTAGAAAACCCATGAAATTAAATATTTTAAGGAAACCATGATGCAGCTCATTGCTACAGTTATAGTTTTGTCATTGTTCTCCTTTTCCTCCCAGGAACTATTTCTCTTTCCTCAAACAATTACCCTGTCACCTTTTCTCCTTCCTGAAATGGTGGAATATTGTTACTACTACAATTTGGAAATCTACACATATTGGTGGGAGTGGCAGGGGGGATCAAATGGTGGTTAAAAGTAGGTTCTAGAGTCAGATTGGCTCAGATTCTAGCCCTCTGCTGTGTGACCTGGGGTAAATCATGTAACTTCTCTGAGCCTCAGTAAAATGGGAGCAAAAATGGTCCCTCTTTATAGGGCTGCTGTGATGATTAAATGGAATAACATAGTAATTATGTTAGCTATTCTTACTATTAGCTATAAACGTTAGCTATTCTTACTGTTTTGTGAAAGAGTCATTATAGGATACTTGGTAGTAATAATAATAAATTGGAGCTGTTTGAGAATTAATTGCCTAAGGCTTAGAAAATTATTACACTTATTCTTGCTATAATAAAATAATAGAATTATTTTATTGCATAATTATTATGTGCCAGGCACTGTCCTAAGTTCTTTTTTTCTTTTTTTTTGTGAATTTTAGAATTTTATTTATTTTTTATACTGCAGGTTCTTATTAGTTATCCATTTTATACATATTAGTGTATATATGTCAATCCCAATCTCCCGATTCATCACACCACCACTCCCACCCCTGCCACTTTACCCCCTTTGGTGTCCATACATTTGTTCTCTACATCTGTGTCTCTCTTTCTTTCTTTCTTTCTTTCTCTTTTTTAATAAATTTATTTATTTATTTTTGGCTGCGTTGGGTCTTTCTTGCTGCGTGCAGGGCATTGCAGTGCGCGGGCTTCTCATTGAGGTGGCTTCTCTTGTTGCGGAGCACGGGCTCTAGGGTGGGCAGGCTTCAGTAGTTGCAGCACGTGGGCCCAGTAGTTGTGGCTCGCGGGCTCTAGAGCGCAGGCCCAGTAGCTGTGGCGCACGGGCTTAGTTGTTCCGCGGCATGTGGGATCTTCCCGGACCAGGGCTCGAATCCGTGTCCCCTGCACCGGCAGGCAGATTCTTAACCACTGTGCCACCAGTGAAGCCCTGTGTCTCTATTTCTGCCCTGCAAACTGGTTCATCCGTATGTCCTAAGTTCTTTGTTAACATAATTACCTCATTTAATCTATAAAAACAGTGCTTTGAGTTGGGTTGAAACCTACCCATTAGTAACATTTATTAACCTTAAATCATTTCAGATGAAGTTTAACATAAGCAGCTTGTTTTGTGCTGTGGGCTTTCACATTTTCCTTTCCTTGGTATGACATAAACCACATGATGTTATACTATAATTCTGTCTTAACTTAGAGTTATGACATTTTCAAGGTCGAAAGGTACCTTAGTTTATAGATGTGAACATTTAATATGGGGTGGGGGGACTAACTGATTGGCTCTTTTGGTTCAAAAATAGAACCAAGGTCACTTGAAGCCTGAGGCCAGAGTAGACCACATTGACCAGTGCTTTTTCCCAGGATACTAAAATTTAGAGGGCACAACAATTTTAAAAAATTACTTTTGCAGATTGTGCAGTTTTTAAATTGGTTACATTTATTGTCAGCTCTCCTTCAGCAGCCTTTAAACAACTGTGTTTAACACCTAGTAAGCCGGAATGATTTAAAGTAGGAAGCCATCAAATGGGTGGTGTTATTACTAATGCCCATCTGTTACTAACACTCATCTCTGGGGCACATCATACATTACCAAATTGTACCATACCTACCAGGTGCTTGCTCCAGGAACCTAAAATTTCTAGTCAGGGCTCTGTCCCAAACCAATGTTCTTTCTACTGTGTGAATCAATATACCTTTGAACTAGCTATAACTTGTTTAAACATGTTCTCTTCTTTAAAGTAAATACTGCTAAACATTCTACAACAGTGAAGATTGGGTTATTAATTTAAGACTTTTCTTCTTTTGGGATAAAGGTTTTAAAGCTATAAATTTCCCTCTGAGCACTGATTTAGCTGCATCCTATACCTTTTGATATGTTGTATTTTCACTTTCATTCAGTTCAAAATCATTTTAAATTTCCCTTGTGATTTCTCCTTTGACCCCCTGGG
The DNA here is from genome assembly GCF_005190385.1 of Monodon monoceros. Taxonomy (NCBI): domain Eukaryota; kingdom Metazoa; phylum Chordata; class Mammalia; order Artiodactyla; family Monodontidae; genus Monodon; species Monodon monoceros. Next base: position 93,568,826 of record NW_021703783.1, read on the forward strand.
TTATTTAGAATTGTATTGTTTACTTTCCAAATATTTGAGGTTTTCCCAGATTTCTCTCTGTTGTGGATCTCTAACTGAGTTCCATTTTGGGTAAAGAACACATTTTGTATGATAGCAATCCTTTTTATTTTTTTCTTTTTGGCTGTGCTGCACAGCATGTGAGATCTTAGTTCCCTGACCAGGGATTGACCTGTGTCCCCTGCAGTGGAAGCGCAGAGTCCTAACCACTGGACCACCAAGGAATTTCCAATTTCAATTTTTTTAGATGCATTTAGACTTGTCTTGTGTCTCAGTATATAGTCTATCCTAGAGAATGTTCCGTGTGTGCTTGAAGAGAATGTGTAGCACAGGTTAGTTTTCTGTTCTCCCTTTTTTCCCCACAGTATTGTATTGTAAATATTTTTGCATGTTGTCTTTATTATAGAACATATTTTCAAGAGGTCCTATTTGTGCTTAAGATGTTGATATAAATACTCTGGAGCAAAATGTTATAAAGGAAAAGTACCTGAGCTTTGAATCAGACATACGTGAATTTGAATACCAGTTTTCGTTAGTTGTATGTCTTTGGGCAAGTTAGATAACATTCCTGAGCCTCAGTGTTTTCATCTGTAAAAATGACAACAATAAGGTTATTGGGTAGCAAGTAACAGAAACTGACTCTTGACTAATTTCAGCATATTAAAACTGGGTAGTATAGGAACCAGGGTGGCACCAGGAATCTAGAAAATAAGAATTATTGACAGTGTCTTTGGGGTACCACTGTCAGCAAGCATCCCCTCCAACCGTGTCCTTTCTTGGTCACTGTTTAAGACCCAGATTCTCAGGAGCATAAGTCTGATGGCTTGAGCCTGGGCCAGATGTGCCTATCTCTTGGTCAGGGTAAAGCATAGCACCTGGATGAACATTTTCCTAAAACTGCAGTGGGGCAAGGGTGGTTCCCTAAGAAAAATTGGGGTTTCATTGTTAAAATAAGAGGGAAGGTATAGTAGACAAGCAGAAGCAGCAGATAATATAGTACTTATAGGATTATTATGATGATTAAATGAGAGAATAACTGTAAAGTGATTTAATAAATTGCTAGGCTTTATTTTAAAAATCATTTTTATTACGGTACATTCTTTATCATTATTTTAAGGAGTTAACAGTACATTCTGAGACGAATATTGTGCAATATAGACGCTGAGATGTATTACAGCAAGCTCCATTGTATTATTAAAAAGCTTTATATTTGTATTCGAAAAGCTTAGGTTATTGGAGAGAATAAAACAAATCAGGGCTTGGGTGCCATGAATGAATTTTAGATAGGAAAATATACTCTTTCTGTCCAAATTAAAAAATTTTTCTCTCCTTCAGGTTGAAGCTTAAGCTCAACAAAGATGTAGCGCTCACTGTTGGCATTTATAATATGGTCCAGAAGGCTCTCAAACCTTCTCCAGTGAGGCTTTATCGGGAAACAAATGAACCAGTGAAAACCAAGACCCGGACATTTAATGTAAATACAGGCAGTTTGCTTTTGCCTAGCGACACCAAGAGGTCCCAGGTAGGTCTCTGCCTTCTTACTGAATTTTGTCCTGTTGAAGAGTTAACAGGGAGGGGGAGACATGATCAGCCTAACTAGTTAAATAACTTTCATGTGCGCATCTTTCTAGCCAAGCTAGAAAGTTGTTGTCATTACCCTTTGGAATATGGCATCTAGATCAGTAATACCTTGGGAGCTAGAAAGTTAGAGCCAGTATTTGGAAGAGGTGTCAGTGAAAACTTCAGCCCGTGATCAGCCAGCACATGCTACTCTGAGTCTTAACAGTCTAATTCCAGTACAGTGGCAGAAATTGTTTTATAGTTAACTAGGGAGATGAGCTAGGGAAAGAAAGTGTGTTAGGTGTGAAGTGCCCTCGTTTTAGGGAGAGATTTTTTTTTTTTTTCCAAACTAACCAGTTTTTCCTGTGCCTTGAAATGGTACCCTCATGCCTTTTTTTTTTTTTTTGCGGTACGTGGGCCTCTCACCATTGTGGCCTCTCCCACTGCGGAGCACAGGCTCCGGACGCGCAGGCTCAGCGGCCATGGCTTACGGGTCCCGCGGCATGTGGGATCCTCCCGGACCCGGGCACGAACCCGTATCCCCTGCATTGGCAGGCGGACTCTCAACCACTGCACCACCAGGGAAGCCCCCCTCATGCCTTTCTTAATCTGAAAGACAGACTAAGGACGCAGAACATTATCTCTCCTCATCCTCTCACCTTTGTTCAATCTATAGAAGGATTTTTTTAATTGAAGTACAGTTGATTTACAAAGTTCTGTTAATTTCTGCTGTACAGCAAAGTGATTCTGTTATACATATATATATACATTTTAAAATATTCTTTTCCACATGGTTTATCTCAGGATATTGAATGTAGTTCCCTATAGAAGGATTTGATATCTGAAATTAAAATCAAGTGAGTCATCCTTCCTTTTTAGTTACGCAAAACGTGGGAGAGCGATTTTGCCTAAGTTCAGGACCTAGAAGGATCAACTAAGTGACTAAAATTAAATATTATTTTGATTCAACCCTCGAGATGTCTTTTGGAGCACAAATTTCAGGCCAGAGTGTCTTGCCCTACTTTTCAGGAGGAGAAGACGACAAGAAATTTCTCCTTCCATTTTGGAAGTAGCTAGTTTTCCATGTTGGTTTATTCATAGGCAGTAGCTCTTCCGGTTACTAAGTTTCTTTCTTGATTAACTGTGCCTACGAAAAGCCTTAAGGGCTCTGTTTTTGTTTATAAAACCCAAATTTGACCTTTACTAAGTTCTGTTACTAATCGCATATTTAGGATCAAAATGCAAATGTTAAAAGTTTGGAAGCAGTCTGTGTATGTGTGTGTGTGTGTGTGTGAGCCTCCTACACTGAGACCTAGCACAATACCTGACGTAGGTCCTCTCAATAAGTAAGTAAGGTTTGAGCATCCTTTGTGTGTCAGGGATGATGCTGAGGGTTTAGTACACATTAAATGAGGGAAGGAACAAATGCCTGAAGAGCATGGCTTTTAGCACCAGACAGATGTGGTACAGTTCAAAGCCCAATTCGGTTGTATACTCTGGAGCAAGTTACTAACTATAGAGCCTCAGTTCACTCATCTGTAAAACAGAGTTTTTAACATTTACTGCCTAGGATTGTTACAGATGATAAACTGGGTGGCAAAAGTAAAGTGCCTGGCTGGCACTCAATACATGTCAATTGCTGTTGATAGGAGGAAGATGCCTCTGATGAGCCCTCTTCCTGCTCCTTAGAAGAAAGCTGATTTTAACTTGCTAGTGTCATATGGCAACCATTTCGCATCTCTGTGTATCCTCGCTATGTGGCCCTCGTTGTTCCCCTTTATAGACCTATGGGAGTCGTCAGATTGTATTAGAGAAAGAGGAAACAGAAGAGCTTAAACGGTTTGATGAACCAGGTTTGATTCTCATCGGTTTCAAGCCCTTGATAATGCTGAAGAAGCACCATTACCTGAGGCCCTCCCTGTTCGTGTACCCCGAGGAGTCCCTGATAAATGGTAAGGGGCATAAACCAAGGATAAACGAATAAGCAACGCAGAAGGCAATTTACCGAGCAGCATTCCTAAATGGCTGCTCCTGGAAACTATATAGGATGTGTTACTGGGTGTTTTGAAAGTGTTTCACGCTCAAATAAATTTTGGAAACGTGGGACTAAACAAAGTTAAAGAGATTTCTTTAGGAACTATAATATACTGATAGCATTGTGAATATCCAGGAGGGGATATGGAATTAGCATATTTAAAACTTAGTTGCTATGAAATTCTTTCTTTGAGGCATCAGATAAAAAGAGTTCGGGAAAAACTAAAAAACAAACCTGGCTTCTTCCCTAGTGTTGCGATTAAGGATGATATGAACTTGGCCATTGGGTTTATTTGTGCTGTCCAGACCTATATTCCTCTGTGCTATAGCTAATGAACCTCCCAGATCTGACCTGACTGGTTTTCATTAGCAACTAGGGCTTATGTCATTAGCCTAATGATAGTAAAAGTGAACTGACAGTAATAATTCACACCCCTAAATGGAGTATTTGAGGTGCCCTTTCCTTTCTCTTCCTTTCTATGCCTCTGCTACCCTCACTTTACCCTCACCTCTGGGTCCATCACCCCTGAGCTATCAAAGTATCATAAATGCTTTTAAAAAATGTGAGAGAAACTGTAGGTTTATAACGTGGGCTAAGAAAGGAGGAGACATCTTTAGGATATAGATCCCTGGGATGTTTGTTTTCCAGGGAGCTCAACCCTATTCAGTGCTCTACTCACCAAGTGTCTGGAGAAGGAGGTCATGGCAGTGTGCAGATACACACCCCGCCAGAATGTCCCCCCTTGTTTTGTGGCCTTGATGCCACAGGAAGAGGAGCTGGATGACCAGAAAATTCAGGTGACTCCCCCAGGTATGTGAAAGAGATAATTTCAGTGCTTCTGAACCTTGCTTAGCCTTGGAGTCATTCCTGGGATACCAACTCAGACCTGCTGAACCAGAGTCTCCAGGAGTGGGGCCTGGGAAATGTGTGTTTATAAGATTGCACAGGTGAATTTGATGAACAGCCAGGTAAGTCTGTCAAATATGGTTGTGCAGTGCACAGCATGTACAACTGTACAAGGCAGCTCTGCAGCCAGGGTTGAAAATTGACTTCATAGGGACTGTTTGCAGGTTACTGGCATAAGTTCATGCGGTCTCACTGCTGACACATTCTTTACTAAAAACCATTGTTTGGTACCCTTGTAATATTTAATGGTTGGTTTATCTCTTGTGTACACCAAAGCAGTGAGGTATCATGGAATGACTGTGGGTTTTTTTTTTGTTTTTTTTTTTGCGGTATGTGGGCCTCTCACTGTTGTGGCCTCTCCCGTTGCGGAGCACAGGCTCCAGACGCATAGGCTCAACGGCCGTGGCTCACAGGCCTAGCCCCTCCGCGGCATGTGGGATCTTCCTGGACTGGGACACGAACCCATGTCCCCTGCATTGGCAGGCGGACTGTGAACCACTGCGCCACCAGGGAAGCCCTCTTTTTTTTTAAAAATATTTATTTATTTATTTGGTTGCACCGAGTCTTAGTTGCAGCAGGTGGGCTCCTTTGTTGTGGCTCTAGGGATCCTTAGTTGCGGCTCCAGGGCTCCTTAGTTGCGGCTTCAGGGCGCCTTAGTTGCGCCTCACTGGCTCCTTAGTTGCAGCATGCGAACTCTTAGTTGCAGCACGCATGTGGGACCTAGTTTCCTGACCAGAGATGGAACCCAGATCCCCTGCATTGAGAGTGCAGAGTCCTATCCACTGCGATGCCAGGGAAGTCCCATGACCGTGGGTTTTGAAGTCACACTTGACTTTGTCTTACACTTATGTGTCTGAAAGCTCACTTTCTTTTGTTTTAGACCCTTCTCTGCCACCTGTTAGTTGGCCAACTTGGGCAAATAATTTTTTTTTTTTTTTTTTTTTTGCGGCCTCTCCCGTTGTGGAGCACAGGCTCCGGACGCGCAGGCTCAGCGGCCGTGGCTCACGGGCCCAGCCGCTCCGTAGCATGTGGGATCTTCCCGGACCGGGGCACGAACCCGTGTCCCCTGCATCGGCAGGCGGACTCTCAACCACTGCACCACCAGGGAAGCCCTTGGGCAAATAATTTAACCTTTCTGTTTATGTTCTTTATCTGCAAAGATGAGAATTCTGGAACACCTTTCTCTCAAGGTCACTTCACATTTGAAATAAGTTAATAAACAGATAAGTGCCTAGCACAAAGCAGCCAACAGATGACTACTAGTCATCCTTCTTTTTAAAAAATATTTATTTATTTATGGCTGTGTTGGGTCTTTGTTGCTGCGCATGGGCTTTCTCTAGTTGTGGTGAGCGGGGGCTACTCTTCGTTGCGGTACATGGGCTTCTCACTGCGGTGGCTTCTCTTGTTGCAGAGCACGGACTCTAGGCACGCGGACTTCAGTAGTTGTGGCATGTGGGCTCTAGAGCGCAGGCTCAGTAGTTGTGGCGCTCGGGCTTAGTTGCTCTGCGGCATGTGGGATCTTCCCGGACCAGGGCTCGAACCCATGTCCCCTGCATTGGTGGGCTGATTCTAACCACTGCGCCACCAGGGAGTCCCATCCTTCCTCTTTAGCCATGCTAATAAAAATTATAAAGTAAGTCTTTGAATGCGTTATATTTCCAACCCTGGTCATGTGAATGCTCAGGAACACCTTTTATGTCAGTTCTGACGCTTTGTCTCTCAGCTCTGTGCTGATGAAGCAGAGGCTCTCCAAGCCCCATTTCTCCTTTGCCAGCGGGCTCTCGGTGATGCTCTGTCAATAGTGGGTGCTAGAGGGAGACATTAGGGCCGTGGAGAGCTAAGAGACTTCCTCTTGCTCAGTGCTGTTGGCATTGCCAGCAAGGGCTCTTCACCTGGCAGCAGCAGTGGGTTCCAGTCTCTAGATTTTTCAGTCTTTCTAGAGCCCGTCAGCAACTGGACAGGGTCAGGCTGGTAACCGTTACCTCTTCCCTTCTAGCACATGGTGGGGACTGGGGAGCAAAGGGGAGAGGTTGAAGCTCGGAGGAGGGGCCGACAGAGTTGGATGTAGCCCTACAGGGAGGGGCACTGTCCACCTGGTTCTGGGTGTATGGAAAAAGCTGGTGGCTGGAAGCTGGCTGGGGCGACACTGGCAGGAACAGGAAGTACCTGAGAAGGAAGGAAGAAGTCTCCTTTCTGGTCCCCCTCTGGAGACTCCAAAGGGAGTCTGCTAGGCAGATGCTAACAGGAATCAGCTGGTAAAGGAGAAATGGGATTTGCAGGGTCCCAGCTCTAGCAGCACAGCATGCAGAAGGGTGAATTGGAGCTGAGAAAAAAACAACAGCTCAGGAGACTTCCCTGGTGGCACAGCGGTTAAGAATCTGCCTGCTGATGCAGGGGACACCGGTTTGAGCCCTGGTCCGGGAACTAAGATCCCACTTGCTGCGGAGCAACTAAGCCTGTGTGCCGCAACTACTGAGCCCGTTCGCCACAATAAGAGAGAAGCCCACCGTGCTGCAACAAAGATCCTGCTTGCCTCAACTAAGGCCCAATGCAGCCAAAAATAAAATAGATTAATTTTTTTAAAAAAGGAATTAAAACGATAGCTCAGTGACTGAAACCTTTCGTTGAGTCAAATCTCCGAAAACGTATTTTTCTTTCTTCTTCAGGCTTCCAGCTCATCTTCTTGCCCTATGCTGATGACAAACGGAAGGTGCCCTTTACTGAAAAAGTCATGGCAAACCCAGAGCAGATAGACAAGATGAAGGCTATTGTTCAGAAGCTCCACTTCAAGTACAGGTGAGTGATGGGTCATTCACAGGCTTTCTTCTGGAACTGCCTCCTGAGTTGAAGATCGTACTGGAGATTTGAGTTAAGCATAAACCAAGAGAATGTGATTGTATCCTTTTCCATTAACTGATAGATAATTAGTCTTTAGAAGCTATAGGGAGAGTGGAAGTTCTTTTATTGAAGGCTCTGGAATTGTGCTAAGGGTTCACAGCTGGTTGACCTGCTGTGTTGTGCTTAGAAAGCCAGGTTGGTTAGTTGAACAAGCTCCGCAAAGCAGCAGTAAGGAGAAGATTCTTGGTTGGCCTTCTCCTTGATTGTTTGTTGTCACATGGTGAGTAAGAGCAAGTAAATCCAGTGTAAATTGTCATGGGGTTGAAAAAATGATTATATAATGCACATAGACCATCTCCCAGAACCTGCATAAGGTGACACCAAACGTAATTTTTTTCACATTTCGTCTTTTGTCTCTGGGCTACTTCCCTAACTCTTCCTACCTGTGGGCAAAGTGACCTTCTTTCTCCAAAGGAAACCTCCTGGTGTAGTCCTTTGTTGGGCAAATGGAAGCATTGTTAAGGTTCTACCATGTGCCATGCACTGTTCTAGATACAACTCCAACAGTATCTCATTTATTCTTCATGAGAACCCTGAAAGTTTTGGTGCCCATTTTACAGGTAAAGAAACTGAGGCTTAGAGGAGTGAGGCAGCTTGCCGAGACTCACCCACCTAGAAGGAACTGGAGCCAGGATTCAAGTGTAGGACTGTATGCCTCTAGATTCTTTCTGTTTTTACTTTCATGTTCTATCGAGTATGGGAAGAAAGAATACTCAGGTTCGTTGTCTCCTCACCTCCCACCATCCCTCTGTTGTGTTTTCTCTGTACTTACCTCCTCTGGCCCTGCCTCCTCTGTTTCTGTCTCTGTCCACAGCTTCCAGTGACAGACAGGTGGGCAGGTATTGTTTTGCTTTAAAATTTGCTTCTGGATCCCTAGCATTGGACAATAAACTGAAAATTGGAAAGAGAGAAGTTGATTCAAGAGATAAGATTCCCAACTGTTTTACCTGGGGTGTATTTCTCAGCTGACCTTGGGCCTTCACTGTCTCAGCTGAGTTTTTAACTTTATTATTTTATTTTTTAAATGTTTAAATTTTTATTTTTTAACTTGTTCATGTCACTGTTAATGTTTTAACAGAAGTGACAGCTTTGAGAACCCAGTGCTGCAGCAGCACTTTAGGAACATGGAGGCCTTGGCTTTGGATTTGATGGAGCCCGAACAAGCCGTGGATCTGACACGTAAGGAGGCCGTGACTGAGTTGAGAAGTTCTTTTCGTGGGAGGCTTTCATGTCGATTTTACTCTGGACCAGTAATATGGATGCATTTCCTAGCACCCTCTAAGTACACAACCTTGTGGTCCAGATCATCTCTGCCTGAGAGGTTTCCTAGACCAGCTTAGATTGCCTGGGAACGGGTTTGGCCGATTCTGCAGTAAGAGGAGGAGGAAGTGCCAGGCTTCTGAGACCTGCCTCTGAAGTAGACCATCCATGACTACATGTTGGTAAAAGTTAAAAACAAAAATCTGCAACATTTATTGAGTGCTTACTGTGTGCCAGGCCTTGTTGTCCTGTGTGTTGACTCATTTATTCTGCGTGACTATGAGGTAGGTTCTGTTACTGTCCCTAGTTTGCAGGGAAGGGAGTGATTGACACTAAGTAGCAAGTGGTGGCTGTTGGTGCAGAATCCAATGAGTCTGGCCCAGAGCCCTTGCTCTGAACCACTGTGCTTACCTTACTGCTGCTCCATCAGACGGCGTGCTCTGCCCTGAGAAAATGAACCTCATTACCCAGCATGGAGGACATTTGCCTGGCCTCCCAGGCTGAGGTGTTCTGAGCTCCCTGCTGGTCCCTTCCTGGATTGTGGTTGTCTCATGTACTTCATAAGAGGATGCATGAAGTTTAGCAATGTAAGTAAATACCCACTGGGAAACAGATTGGATTTAATAAAGACTCTTGACAGAGGTTGAAAAGATCAGAAGAGTTAGTTCGGCCTGCTTAGCTTCCCAGTTATTATTGATCTCTTTCATGCTAGCGCCAGCATTAAAAGCATGAGTTGTTGGACGTGTGTCATGGTGGTGACTGTCAGCTGGGCCTGGCAGAAGAAGAACCCTTGAGTGAGGCAGCCCATCTCTTCCTTTATGGCCTTTAGGCAGATCAGGAAGTCAATTGCCTAGTCTCTAGCAAGATGGCTAGGGACACAGACTTTGGAAACACCCGATGTAGGTAGATTTGAATCCCAGCTCTCTGGCACTTATTAAATTGTGTGGCCTTGGAACAATACTTAATCTCACTGAAGCCCAGTTTCCTTATTGGTAAAATGGAGATAATGATCTGTCCTTACAAGGTGTTAACAAAATATACGCCCTGACACTCGGGAAGGTGCTCAGAACACAGTTGTTCTCCTTTATTCCACAGCCTTGTGCTCTACTTACTAGCGCCCCAGCCTCTTGCATTCTCTCTTCTGGCCCTATACTTTTTGGGAGAAAGTCTTGTGTTCTCTTTCTACTTCTATTTTTCAAAAACAATTTTGGCTGCTGTAGTGTTTCCTGTAAGCTAAATGTCTCAGGTTCCTGTCTTTAGCCCTTTCTTCTCTCCTTTCTGTTGGTTATGTTATCCACTCCCATAGCCTCAAGTATGACCTCATGCCCACAACCCCCAAACCTGTATCTCCAGCCCTGTCCTTTCCTCTAAGCTCTGGCCAAAGCTTCCAGCTGCCCAGGTGACATCTATTGAAGGCCCTGGGTATCCTACTGCTCAAACATGTGACCCCTTTGACTCTTTGTTCTTTCACATCCCTTGCTCACTTCTAATCAAATGTGTCTGCTTCTCTGTGACACAATAAGGCTTTCTTTTTTTTTTTGCGGTATGCGGGCCTCTCACTGTTGTGGCCTCTCCCGTTGCAGAGCACAGGCTCTGGATGCACAGGCTCAGCGGCCATGGGTCATGGGCCCAGCCGATCTGCGGCATGTGGGATCTTCCTGGACCGGGACACGAACCCGTGTCCCCTGCATCGGCAGGTGGACTCTCAACCACTGTGCCACCAGGGAAGCCATAAGGCTTTCTTTTAATAAATACCTTATCAAAGACTCAAAATTGTTTTCTTTCTTCTTTTGGCTTTGTCACACCATACTGTTTTAGTTTTTCTCCTATGCCTCTGGAGACCCTAAGACTTCTTTGCTGGACCTGCTTCCCTTTTTTCTCCTCTAACATGGAAGTGTGCTGGGTGATCCTGGGCGCCATCTTTCTCTGTCCTCTCACTTGTCCCTGCATGGCCTCATCAGGCTACATCAGTGGTTCTAAGTGTGGTCCCTGGACCAGCAGCACTGGTATCTCCTGGGAACTTGTCAGAAATGCACATTTTGAGCCCTACCCCAAGCTGACCGAATCTGAAACTCAGGTTGAGGCCCAGCAACGTGTGTTTTATTTTATTGTATTTGGCCATGCCGTGTGGCATGTGAGATCTTAATTCCCCGACCAGGGGTCGAACCCGTGCCCTCTGTATTGGAAGCTCAGAGTCTTAACCACTGGACCGCCAGGGAAGTCCCCAGCAACATGTGTTTTAACAAGCCTTCCCGGTGATTCTGAGACATGCCACTGCCTCTAGCACATTGGTTCTCAACTTCGGCTATACAGCAGACTCATCTGGGGGACTTAAAAGAAAATCTGGCTCTTTAGGCCTCACCCCAGACCAATTAAATAAGAATCTCCTGGGCATCAGTACTCTTTAAAAGTCCCCAGGTTGAGAACCAAAGCTCTAGTAGAGATTCCTGTAACCTGGAACATGGGGCTTCTGACACGGCGGGAGCGCAGTTTGACGGTGACGTTCTGCCGTCTTGTAGGTACATACACCACAGGGCAGGAGCTCCCCTCTGTACTTGGCAAACGTGGTCACATGAGGAGATGAGACATTCATCTCATCACGCCTGCCCTTGATGTGACCCAGCTCTCAGCAAAAGCTCTACAAGCTATACAGTTGTAAGAAAGGAAATAAAAATATTATCTTTCCCCCAGAGCTTCCTTTGCCTATTGCATTTGCCTTGGGGAATGTTCCTGCCACCCCAACCACTCACCTCCTCCCCCGCCCACCCCCACACCTCTTATTCCATCCATAAGTCCTGCCAGTGCTGTCACTTCTCAAGTTACAGTCCCATTGCCACCCCCCAGCCCCCGGCCGCCCCACTCACACGCACCGCTTCAGCCTTCTGTCTCACCTTCCGTCAATTCATACTCTACACAGCTGGCAGGCAGGGTGATCTAAAACGTCCATCTGATCACTTCGCTCCCCTGCTCGTAGACCTTCAAAGGTTCCCCACTGCTTTGAGGATAGGCCTACTTCCTGGGCAGGCATTTGAGGCTTCCATGACCTCGCCATGCTTGTCTTTCTAGCCTCCTTGCTGGTCCTGCCCATCTCACACCCTGCCTGCAAGCTGTGTGTCACTGGCTGTCTCTCACCCCTGTGCCTTCTGCTTAGACTAGTATCTACCTGAGGAAGGACACTCAGCTTGCGAGACTGTGCTGCAGAGTCCTTCCTGACCCCTCCTGTGTTCCAGCGTGCCCTGTACGGTCCTTTCTTCATGGCACTGTGCAGCTCTATTGCATTGGTGTTTTTACCACCTCCTTATGGCGCGTGGACTGTAAGCCCTGAGGGTACAGACTCTTGTTTGAATCCACAGGGTCTAGCCCGGTTCTCAACTCTACCGCTTCCCAGCTGTTTGGCTTCAGGAAAGTCATTTAACGTCTCTGATTTCCACCTCTGTAAAACGGGAAGACAGGTTTACCTACCCCAGAGATTGTTAGGAGGATTAAATAAAAATAATAAGTTTAAAGCATTTAGGAGAGTGCCTGGTTGTCAAAAGTGCTCATTAAGTACAATTGTTAAAAGCTACTTGGTAAATGTTAGACTTCGAGCAAATGTATTCATGGCCAGCTCAGCTGCCTTGCGGACCCTCCCCCATCTCAGCAATTAAGTATTTTCTCCTCCGGTCCCAGTAGAGTTGGACTGGACAGGAAGCCAGGGCTTGTGACTTCACAGGCCACTCTTCTTGTGTTTTTATTTTCTAGTGCCCAAGGTTGAAGTAATGGACAAAAGACTGGGCTCCCTGGTGGATGAGTTTAAGGAACTTGTCTACCCACCAGATTACAATCCTGAGGAAAAAGTTCCCAAGCGAAAACAAGGTAAGGAGCTGGGTGTGGACGTTCAATGGGTTTTTGGGGTTTTTTTGGTTTTGTTTTGCTTTGTTTTTTTTTTTTGGCCACGCGTGCGGCTTGCAGGATCTTAATTCACTGACCAGGGATTGAACCCAGGCCCTCAGCAGTGAACTCGTGGAGTCCTAACCACTGGACCGCCAGGGAATTCCCAGTGGGTTATTTTTTGGACCACCAGGGAATTCCCAGTGGGTTATTTTTTAAAGTTGCCTTTATAGTCCTATCACAGAGGATAACGTCCTTTCAGAAATTGCTATACAAACCTACATATTTACAAACACAACATATTTCAGCACAAATGAAACAATATTCACATTGTTTTCTAGTTTATTTTGTTACTCGGCTATATATGTTGGGCAGGTATTTATATCTACACTCACATATCTACCTACTTAAAAAAAAATAAGGCTACAGAGTACTTCATTGGATAGATATACACAATTTATCCAACCAGACCTTTACTGATGGATAGATATACTGCAGTGAACAGGAACCACCATTGCATACTGGTGTGAGCAGTTACACAGCATAAATTCTTAGCAGTGGAATTGCTGGGTCAAGGTGTAGGCATTTAAATTCTGATAAGAATTGCCAGTTTGCCTCTGAAAAAGTGATACAGTTTATACCCTATCCAAGAAGGGATTGGTGTGTTTCCCTACACTCTCACCAACTGTAGACTTTATATACTTTAAAAATTATATATTCACAAAAAAATAATAGAGGGAAAATGTATTCTGTTTTGATTTGCAGTTCTTCAGTTATGAGTAAGATGTAGTTTTACTGGACTTTTTTTTTCTGTGAACTCCCAGTTTGGGGCTTTAACCATTTTTCCTACTAGACTGTCCTTTTTCTTACTGCTGGACCCAAACAAAATGTCTTTACCGCGACTCTCACATTTTTCAGGACAGCACGTTGTGAATTCCTCAGCATTCGGGAATAATTCTGTCTTAGGTTGTAATCCTTTTAGCTATCTTTGCTCAAGTAAAGCCAAATTCGGGCCTTGCTTGCCCCCGAGACCCATGAGGAAGTGGAGCTATGAGAGGTTAGGTTTGTGGTCATTGCGCTTTCTCCCTTTTGCATCAGAAGTGATTCCTCCAGTGCCCTGTGTGCTGTCATAACTTTTCACACCTGCGTGAGTGTGATTTATATATTTGTTTATCTCACTCAGCCTGCATGTTCTTATCACCTAGCATGGCGCCTTGGTACTGACAAGGTGCTCTGTAAATGCTTTTTGTTTTGTTTTGTTTCCAGTTTTACTGATATATAATTGACATACACCATTGTATAAGTTTAAGGTGTACAACATAATGGTTTTCTTAAAAATAAATTTATTTATTTTTTAAATTTTTGGCTGCATTGGGTCTTTGCTGCTGCACGGGCTTTCTCTAGTTGCAGCGAGCAGGGGCTAGTTTTCATTGCTGTGCACGGGCTTCTCGTTGCGGTGGCTTCTCTTGTTGTGCAGCACGGACTCTAGGCGCACGGGCTTCAGTAGTTGTGGCATGTGGGCTCAATAGTCGTGGCGCATGGGCTTAGTTGCTCCGTGGCATGTGGGATCTTCCTGGACCAAGGATCGAACCCATGTCCCCTGCATTGGCAGGCGGATTCTTAACCACTGCGCCACCAGGGAAGTCCCTACAACATAATGATTTGACTCACATATATCATGAAAAGATGACCACATTAGGTTTAGTGAACATCCAGCATCTCATGTAGATACAACATTAAAGAAATAGAAAAAAAATTTTTTTTCCTTGTGATGAGAACTCTTAGGATTTACTCTCCTAACAATTTTCATATGTAACATACAGTAGTGTTCATTATCTTTATCACGTTGTACATTCCATCCCTAGTACTTCTTTATTCTGTAAGTGGAAGTTTGTACCTTTTGACTGCCTTCACCGAGTTCTCCTTGCCCCTACTCCCCACTTCTGGTAACCACAAATCTGATCCCTTTTTCAATGAGTTTGTTTGTTTGTTTGTTTGTGAAGTATTATTGACCTCCAACACAATGTTAGTTTCTGGTACGTAGCATAGTGATTCAATATTGCTATACATTTCAAAATGATCACTACGTTAAGTCTAGTTGTCATGTGTCACCAAACAAAGATGTTACATAATTATTAACTATATTCCCCACAGTTTACATTTCATTCCTGTGACTCATTTATTTTGTAACCGAAAAAAGCTTATACTTCTTAATCTTCCTCACCTATTTCTCTCCTCCCCTCAGTCCGCCCTGGCAACCACCTATTTGTTCTCTGTATCTATGACTCTGTTTCTGTTTGGTTATGTTTTTTCATTTGTTTTGTTTTGTAGGTTCCACATATAAGTGAAATCATATAGTTTTTGCCATTCTTTGTCGGACTTATTTCACTTAGTATAATGCACTCTAGGTCCATCTGTGTTGTCACAAATAGCGAGATTTCATTCTTTCTTATGGCTAATATTCCATTGCATATATGTGTACCACATTTTCTTTATCCATTCATCTATTTATGGGCACTTAGGCTGCATCCATATCTTGGCTGTTGTAAATAATGCTGCAGTGAACATAGGGGTGCATGTATCTTTTTAATTAGTGTTTTGTATTTCTTCAAATAAATATCCAGAAGTGGAATTGCTGGCTTGTATGGTAGTTTTGTTTTTAATTTTTGAGGAATCTCCATACTATTTTCCATTAACCAATTTACATTACCACCAATGGTACATGAGGGTTCCCTTTTCTCCACTCTTGTTATTTGTTGTCTTTTTGATAATAGCCATTCTGACAGGTGTAAGGATATCTCACTGTGGTTTTGATTTGCATTTCCCTGATGATTAGTGATGTTGAGCATCTTTTCATGTGCCTGTTGGCCATCTGTATTGTCTTCTTTGGAAAAATGGCCTTTCGGGTCCTCTGCCCATTTTCAATTGGGTTGTTTGTTTTTTTGATGTTGAGTTGTATATGTTCTTTGCATGTTTCAGATATTAATCTCTTGTCTGATATGTCATTTGCAAATATCTTCTTCCATTCAGTAGGCAACCTTTTTGTTTGTTGATAGTTTCCTTTGCTGTGTGAAAGCATTTTAGTTTTATATAGTCCCATTTGTTTATTTTTTCTTTTGTTTCCATTGCCTGAGGAGACGTATCCAAAAAAATATTGCTAAGACTAGTATCAAAGTGCATACTGCCTGTGTTTTCGTCTAGAAGTTTTATGGTTTCAGATCTTACATTTAATCTTTAATCTATTTTTTAATCTTTAAAAAATCTTTAATCTATTTTGAGGTTTTTTTAAAATATGGTCTGAGAAAGTTTGATTCTTTTGCACGTAGCTGTCCAGTTTTCCCAACACCATTTATTGAAGAGGCTGTCTTTTTCCCATTGTATATTCTTGCTTCCTTTGTCATAGATTTATTACCCATATAAGTGTGGGTTCATTTCTGGGCTCTCCATCTGTTTCATTGACCTGTGTGTCTTGTTTGGGGGCCAATATCATACTATTTTGATCACTGTAGCTTTGTAGTATAGTTTGAAAGTATAAATGCTTTTCGAATGAAGAAAGGAAGGAAGGAATGACTTGCTCACCCAGCGTGATCAGCAGTTTCGGGTAAACTGATAGGATTCACTACTTTTAACTCCCTCCTAGACATGATACATTTTTTGTGTTTAACTGAAAATTAAACACAAAATACATTTTTTTGTGTTTAACTGCCTTATCAAGACACCTGTCTTCCCCATGGTGTTCTAGGTAGGCATCACAGCTTCATGGAAGATGGTTAACTGCAGCCCAGATCATATGAGGGCCCCTGTGCAGTATAGCTGGGATCCCACTGGTGGCATTTCCAATCACTCCCATCTGACCTGTTTCCCCAGGAGATGAAAATTCTGGAAGCAAAAGGCCCAAGGTGGAGTTATCTGAAGAGGAGCTGAAGGCCCACGTCAGCAAGGGCACACTGGGTAAGCTCACTGTGCCCGCACTGAAGGAAGCCTGCAGGGTGTACGGGCTGAAGAGCGGGACGAAGAAGCAGGAGCTGCTGGATGCGCTCACCAAGCGCTTCCAGAAGGCCTGACCAGAGACCATACAGCCAGTTATCCTTCCACATTGCAGCCAGGTGGCCTGGTTTTGTTTTTATCAAGTTAAAACATGTTTCTCCTGAGCCAGGAAGAGTCTGGCTGACAGAAGCCAAGGACTTTGTTTATGAGACTTTCTGTTGTCATGGAGACAGCGTTGCCATCTCACTTTGCTGTGCCTTACTCTACTGTCTGAATAAAGAGCCCTAACTTTGTACTATATATTGTTCTATAGTATAAAAGAGAAAGATGTGTCTGCTTTGCATCCAAAGATGCCATTGGCTGTTAGCTTAATTTTCTCTCCCACTGGGAACGCATTTCATCACAATGGAAACAAATATCGATGAGGGTAGGGAAGAGTGTGACAATTAAGGACAGGTGAACATAGTTTAGGAATGACAAGCCCTAGTAAGGTTATATTCTCCTGATCCTCTGTCCTCCCACCTGTTTTCCTTTAAATGTGTCATATGAAGAGCTAAAGATCAGATTTCAGAAGTAATAAGGAGGCAACATTTCTAATTCTGGTACCACTTGCTTCATGAGTAAATGGCAACCCCCCCTCATGTTGTATTTTTTGAATGTGACATTCAAGTATATGAAGAAGAGATACACATTTTCTGTTGCCCTGAGAGTTTGGGTTGCAGTGTAAGTGAAATGAGTTATTCCTGTTATTTTCAGGGGTGCTGTAGGAAGTTCAAGAAGATACAGAGAGGTTCGATGGGAGAATGGAAAAAGGAAGGGTCCTAGTGTCAGGAAAAGAGGAAGAGGAGGGGAGTGTCTCTGTTTTCTTCCCCTTCCCATCCCTCTATCCTCCCTGCCCCTTTCCTGCTCTTTCTGCAGCTATTGCTTTTGAAGAATTAGCCTGAGAGAAGGAAGGAGATGGAAGGGTTTTTATCCTCTGAGGATGGCTTGTAGGTCCTGTGTCTTTCAAAACTAGAATGAGCATCTCATGAGGTGAGTGTTGGAGGGGTCAGATTAGTCTTGGAAGAGATTTTTCAGTTTTGGATTGTTTGCTCTGATTATTTGTAAGTTTTTTTTTTTTAACTTCTTTTTGCTTGTTTTTGTTTGGAAAGGAGATGTTATGTTCTTGTTTGGATTTCTTTCCTTATCTGGGGGAGAGGGAAAATAATTCTTCAATTAGAAGAGATGCCTTTGAGGATACAGCAAAATAATGCAAAACCATTTAATATAGTACGTATTCATTCTTGTTGTTGAGAAATAAGACCATCCCCGTTAAATGATTAGAATCAGGCTAGTCACCATAAGTAGGAAGGTAAGAATGAGTACCACTGCTGGGCCTTTGTTTTCAAGCCTGGATTTTTGGCTACTGAGGAGGAAACCTAGTGAGTCCCAGGCTTCTCTGTGCACTCCTGCAGGACCTTACCCAAGTCTAGGCTCCTTCTCCTCTGTTCTCCTATTTACAAAATGGAGAGAAGGAAAGAGTTCAAGGGTCCAACAAAGCACCAGTAATATGAATGTTAGAAAAATAACCACTGAGGTCTGTGATAAAGAGCAACTGTGTGATCTCAGATTCTCTGTAAATTAATAATGTTTGCCTTCTCTGCTCTTGAGCTCCCCAGGAGAGAAACATCATGTCCAGACATAATCTGGTTGGGCTTTTGTAAACTCACAAGTCAGATTTAGTAAATTTGCATCTTGGTTCCATCACATACGTACAAGTGACCACCGGCAATTTACCTGGCATTTTCAAGCCTCAGTTTCATCATATTTATAATAAGAATAATAACGTGGAATATGGAAAATAAATGAGAAAACACGTAAATGGGCACGGTGCTCAATAGGCACTAACTCTTATCCTTCTAACTTCTCTGGCTGTAAACACGCTTCGCTCCTGCAGGTGCTGGTGACGCGCGGCCAATGATTGGACTAAACGGCCTGCGCATGCGCGCCGCAGACCTGGCGGCTAGGAGCCGCGCGGGTAGGGAAGGGCAGGGAGGTGCATCCGCCTCTGAGCGGCCAGCGGCGGGGGCGGGGGCAGGGCAAGAGCTGGAGAGCACGGACGGATGTTTGGCCAAAACTGCACCAAACAAGCATATGTGCATAGGTGCATATGCCTCCTGGCTGAATGCAGAGGGAACATCTGTAATTTTTTTTTTTAATATTTATTTGGTTGCGCTGGGTCTTAGTTGCAGCTTGGGGGCTCCTTAGTTGCAGCTCACCGGCTCCTTAGTCGTGGCATGTGAACTCTTAGTTGCGGCATCCATGTGGGATCTAGTTCCCTGACCAGGGATCAAACCCCAGTCCCTTGCACTGGGAGTGTGGAGTCTTAACCGCTGTGCCACCAGGGATGTCCCTTAATGTTTAGTTTTTTTTGTCCTGTTTTGTTTTTTAAATTTTTATTTTTTGGCTGCGTACTGCAGGAGCGCTTTCTCTAGTTGCAGCAAGCAGGGGCTACTCTTCATTGTGGTGTGCAGGCTTCTCATTGCAGTGGCTTCTCATTGTGGAACACGGGCTCTGGGCACACGGGCTTCAATAGTTGTGGCACGCAGGCTCAGTAGTTGTGGCACTCAGTAGTTGTGGCTCACGGGCTCAGTAGCTGTGCCTCGGGGGCTCTAGAGCACAGGCTCAGTAGTTGTGGTGCACGGGCTTAGTTGCTCTGCAGCATGTGGGATCTTCCCAGACCGGGGCTCAAACACATGTCCCCTGCATTGGCAGGCAGGGAAGTCCTGTAATGTTTAGATGTAATGTCTTATTAAAAAATTAGAAGAAAGGTAAAGCAGGACCATGAAATATGGGAGAGATTAGTCATCCACTTCCTCTCCCTCCCCCTCAAACAGAAATTCCAACCTCAAATCCGTTTTGGAGGGCAAGCACACACCTGTTATTCTCGACCAGCAGCTATGATGACTATCCAGCCTTTCTGGTTTGAGCCCAAACTATCCCTGAATGTGTAATCTTCATTGTAACTGACTGCCTCATATATGAAAGCCAGTCCTACCTAGAATTTACTTCTGGGTACTCAAGCAGCTAGGACCCTCTCACCTGTGGGCCCTGCTAGCACTTCCGGCATTCTTTGTCACCAGAGCAATTTTGACATGGTCGTATTTATTGCTGCTGTTTTGACAAGACTGCCTCAGCTTTTCATCATCTACCTCCCAACCTTAGTTGTCTATTGCTGTGTAACAAATTACCCCCAAAACTGTTGGCTTGAAAACAACAATAACCACATATTCTCTCACCATTTTTGTAGATAAGGAATTTGGGAAAGAAGAGGCTGGGTGGTTCTGGCTTGAAGTCAATCATGAGGCTACATTCAAGATGTTGCCCAGGGCTGCTGTCATCTGAAAGCTTGACTGAGGCTGGAGGATCCACTTGCAGGGAGGCTGTATTAATCACGTTTTTTATTTTCTGTATTTTATGTTTTGACATAAGCTGCGGGGCCTTACAAATGGATGGAGAGACTGCTCCTCCCAGGGCTAGCTAGTTACTAAAGACAGTTAAAAACTTACTTGGGAGCATACCTCTCAAGCAAGCCAAGCACCTCCTTTATCTACGTCACACACCAAGCCAGTATTGCCCTTGCCTTAAATTATCAGGGCAGGGTACCAGGCAACTAGAGACCACCCTTATAGCCCAAAGCCCACCGGAAATTTTCAAACTAGCCAATCCTAAGCTGTTTACTCTGCCCTGCCTTGCCTTTGCCAAAGAAACCCCAATAAAGGCTGTGGCCTAAGCTTTCCCCTTGCTCCTGCTTCTGCTGCCTGACCAAAACCTGGTGTTCTCCCTGTGGTCCTGCATGGCACACCAGCACCCTTCTCTTCGGAAAAGTAATAAATTCTTCTTTCAGTAGTACCAACTTCTCCATGTCATCACTCTGTCACCTCTATGAATTAAAATCCCTCAAGTACAGATGAGATAGACTCATTTCCTACAGCTGGTAGTTGGTGCTGACTTTTGGCTAGAGGCCTCAAGGCACTTTCCACAGGCTGCTTAGACGTCTTTATAACAGGGCTATGATTTCTGTCACAGTCAGTGATCCAAAGACATGAAGGCAGAAGCTGCAATGTCTTTTATAGAAACTTGAAAGTCACATGTCATTCCATAATACTGAGTCCTGCAGCTAGACCAGCTCTGAGTTGGTGTAGACTGGTCTCAGAGCATTCACACAGAAGGGCATGAATTCTAGGGGGTGGCTGTGTGTGTCACTGGGGAACATTTTAGAGGCTGGCTGCCACAAGGTATCATGGAAAATACTGACTTGCTACTTAAAAAAATTTTTTCCTTCAGAAAACAAGCAATTATACCCCCCCACCTCCCTCAAGCAGATATATCTGCTAAAGCACATTCTTGACTTTTCAAAATGTAACTTAGCTGACACTGAGAAGAGGAACCCAGGGATACTAAGTGCCTAGAACAAGCTCCTCTCCCTCCCTTCCTTGTCACATCAGTTTGGGATTAAAGATAATGGAAATGCATTGTTTAGTACTTAAGAATACTACAGAATGAATAATCTCTTTAACAAGACCATTACTGTTAATGTAAAAATATTCCTTAATCATAGGTCCTCTTGAGAAAACAGTTTCAGGAAACTTATTCTAAAACAGAAATTCCTAACCAGTGTTTGAGGTCAGAGGACCCTTTGAGGCCTAATGGATTCTCTCTCCAAAATAAAATGTTTACACACAAAAATTTGCAACCTACTTCATAGGTGGCTGAATGGAATTACTAGATTTCCTTCTTGCTTGCATGTCTAGGCTTTAGGAATTATTCATTCTACACTTTTGGAGCATCAGTGTTAGGGCACTGCTGCAGGTGCTAGGGGATCACAGTAACACAAGTTCCTAACGAGGGCAATAATCAGAAAACAACCTCAGATATTAGCTAAGGACAAGTTAAAAAACAGAATGTTACAGTGCTAGGGGTAAAGGAAGCATGAGATGTAGCTAGGAAAGGCCCTTAAAAAGTGGTACTTGAATTAAGACTAGCATGAGGAGAAAGCCACTAGTGCAGTAAAGGAATACCAAGTACAAAGAATCTGAGAAACAGATTTGAAGTGTTCAAGAAACCAAATATGAAACACTGAGCAAAGATAGAACATGGCAGAGAGGCAGACACAAGACACACAGCAGAGCCATTAGCAACAGGGAAAAGAGCCATGGAGTTTTTTCGGGTGATCACAAATCGATGCCCTGTCCTTTGAAGGCTTACGATGAAGCTGTGGGAACTGAGTTAACACTCCAGGTGGACCCTAGAGATGAAGATCCCAGGAGCCCTGCCCCACCCCATTTCTCAGGGTTCTGGTGGGTATGCCCTAGTTTCCATCTAAGTGGAGGTTGGATTACCTTTTTTATTTTCTTCTGGCCATGCCCCATGGCTTGTGGGATCCTAGTTCCCTGACCAGGGATCGAAACTGGGCCGTTGGCAGTGAAAGCTCAGAGTCCTAACCACTGGACCACCAGGGAATTCCTGAGGTTGGATTACTTGATCTCCCTCCACCCCCAAATTACTTCAGTCTTTTAGAGTATGACTGTAAAGATACACATACAACAAAAGAACGTACGTACTACCTCAGACTCCACCATCCACAGATAGATAGAAAACTGCTTGGGGTGGGAGTTGGGGCGGGGTATATAAACACTGGAGTGAGCTGGGGGAGATGATGAGCTCAGTAGATACAGAACAGGCCTTAGCATGACAGGGTGATTTTAGGTTCCCTAGGAACCCACTGCTGGCGTGGTCACACTGGCCCAAGCTGGCCAAGAGTAAACTAAATGTAATCCATTCTCATCAATACGACCATTATGGTATCCAGTTGTTTGTACTTTGGAAGAAAATTTCTGAAGGTAGAGGAGGTGTCAGGCTCTCATGGTACTTAAGATAGAGAGTAATGCGGCAGGCGAGGTGGCAGCAGCTTCAGTCAGCAATACCGGCTCCCCCGCTCTCTAGCACCTGTGGAAGACTGCTAGGAGCCCTAGTCCTGCAACAGTGATTCTCAACCAGGGGTGACTCTGCCACCAGGGAACAGCTGGCAATGTCTGGGGAGACGGGGAAGATTGCTAGTGACATCTAGTGGGTAAAGGCCAGGGAGGCTGTTAAACATTCTACAACATACAGGGCAGCTGAGGTTGAGAAATACTGCTCTAGAGTGACAGCAACACCTCAATGACTGAACAAGACATTTTGAACTACCAGAAATCATCTGGTGGAGGTCATGGCTTTTCCACACCTTCTTGGTGAAAAGTTCAAGAGACTAGTGACCATTCTAACGCTTCATTCAAGTATCAGCTGGACTCCTAACAAGAATCACACCTTCTTTAAACTGGAGTACGAATATATGTGTTCTTTATTAGGGTGCTCACAAGAATGACACATTAGCACTGTCCTTCTGATGTGACAGAGAATACATACATCTGACCCACATCATGGCAGGAAATAGGCAAGGGGTAAGGGCTCTCAGAGCTGGTACCAAGTGTCTACTGAAGAAATCTCCATTCACCAAAGCAAGGATGTTCCCTTGAATTCCATCATCTTTGCTGTAGCTTCCAGTTCTCCATGACTGGCCCAGAATCCTCCATTCCAGAACCTCTTGCCACACCTTCAAGACCTAGGTCAACTGTCCCATGTCTCACTCACCAAGGTGCCTCTGGAATTTTGCAGCGTATCTCTTTGGTATGTTGCTGCCCTGCCACCCTCAGGCATAGGTGGGAGTTGGGGGGAAATATATTACCAAAAGCAAACAGCAGGGGTACATCAGAAACTGACTCTTGGGACATACACCCAACAACCTCACAGAAACATGCTTCCTCCCCAAATGATACATAATGTCCTAGAGAGCAAAGGAAACCCCTTGATTATTCAAACACGATCCTGTATGCTGGGCACAAGGGATACAAAGTGGACAGTGTTTACTTCCATCATGCCCTGCACAGTAGAAAGGTGGCACCTGAAGGCTGGAACCAAATCTCTACCTTGGCTCTTCCCTGCCTTTGAATGGTATCAACCACCCTGCTTCCACCTGTTCTGGGCATGCATTTTCCAAAAGGGAGGATAAGATGGCAGAGAGAGAGTGGAAGTGGAGATTACAGGAGAGGCTGGGGAGGAGATGACAACCTAAAAACAAGACAAAAACAATACAAAAATACAAAAACCAAATTGAGCACTAAAATATTTTATAACAATAGAAGGTAGCTGGAAATGCTAACAGACAAACGATACATAACCCCTGGGGTAGGAGTCAGCAGCAGGGAGTGTGGCAGAGGCCACCTGTTTAGACTAAGAGCCTTTCAATGGACTGTTGGATGGACTGGATCTGCTGCTTCAGTTGTGAGCCTTCTTTGATGGTGACAGAACAGGCGATGACAGGTCTGGAGACCCCACAGGCTCGCCCCAGGGCCTGCTTGGAGCGCACAAACACGTAGGGCACATTCTTGTCCTCACACAGCAGTGGGAGGTGCAGGATGATCTCCAGGGGCTCGGCGTCTGCAGCCATCACAATGAACTCAGAGATGCCTCTGTTGAGGGTTTTGGTGGCTGTAGAGAGAACATGAGGCCAATAGGTGATGTGGGGTTGGGGAAGGGAAGCCACAACAAAGCCATTTCCAAGGAAAAGAAACAGGTGCAAGAAAACTGGGCAAAACGTCCAGGACTAAGCAATTCTGTGCCCCATAGTGGCCTTGGGAAGTGATAGGGAGCCAAGCACCAATTACTCATCCCCAATGCCTTTCTCAAACCCTACATCAAACCCATCAATTCTGTCCAAACACATCCTAAATCAGAGCCCTTCTTTCCTGTCCTCTGCTACCACACTCATCCAAGTCACCACCACCCCTTGCCTGGTTGACTCGAACAGCTTTCACACAACCTCTACCAGCACCAAGCAGTGCAATGCAGCATTTCTCAAACTCTGTGATCAAGGATCAGGGTTTTACCATCCCAATCTGCCACGATCTATACTTCTGGAAAGCTCATACCACATGCAACTCACCGAGCAAGTTCAATGCACCACTGCATTGTTCAAATGCTTATTCCTGATTGCTTAGCTCTGTGACCCAGTGCTAGCCCACGGACCACACTCTGCTGCTCTTAGGTCCTCATGCTGGGCCTAATCAAGAGCATCCAGCCCTCTTTCCATACTGGAAATCTAGTCCAGAGACCCCATACAGGGACAGTGCCTTTAGCACTCTTCCTGGAGCACTCTCTGGTTGCCTTACCCTCATTGGCTCCTTTTCGAAGCTGCTTGTAGTTACATGACTGCTGAACGAGGTCCAATAGTTTCTTGGTGAGGTGGGCATCTGCAAGAGGGTAGGCCTTCGGATTTACATCAGCCTCAGTCTATGGGGCGGGGGGGAATCAAAGCATGAGTCAAACTGAACTAGAAGTTGTTCCAGACAAGTCACAAAATACTTCAATCAACAATTGAGAGAGACAATGGTCAGCTTCCCTGCTCCCCCCCCTCCAAACACACACATTTAATAATTGACACTGGCCTGCCCACTCTCAACTTAGAAAAAAGAAATTTTAGGCTCAAGAAAAAAAAATTAGTAATTACATAATCCAATAATGTATACTAAAGCTTATGTATTTTTGCCTCTTTAGCCTAATGCTTGCTAATATTATTGCAAATGGATTATTACAGGCTTCCATGGCTCAGTACCCATTTCAGTCACATGGGGTAATCTCTAAATTTGGATTTCCATATTCCACCCTGAATTTACTAAATCTAAACTAAGGTATAATTTATAGAAACCTAGCACAAAGTTCCCTCTATTCCCTTCAATATTTGAATCTTCTTCTGTTTTCAGTAAGAATCCCGGTTTCCAAAACATCAAAATATTTTCTCATTTATTCTACCCTACAATACATATAAAATTGTTTCAGAATTGCTATACCAATACTACCTCCACCAACTATAAGGTCAACATTTCTTTTTATTCTTAGAATATATGTGACTAAAGCCGTCCAGAGTATTATATTCAAAAGTTACTCAAATGATTTTTTTCCTGTGGTTATCAATTTGATATACAATTAGGGCTCCTTCGTATTTAGTTTTCTTTTTAAAAAAATTCTTAAAAATACATAAAACATCTACATGGTTCCAAAGTCAGTGTTTTGAAAACTGGTAAAGGTAAACTGTAGAGCATTTATCCTGCCTTTCCTATACAGACTGTATTACTAGGTAACCAAATAGCGAGGATAAGTTTCTCCTGTATTCCACCTAATAAAGAAAGAATGATACAATTAAATAGCACCATCTTGCAACCCATACTAATTTAATCCAAATTAATGGATCCAGACATTGATTTTAATAGCTACCAACATCACAAAAAATACCATGTGACCACTGCCCCTCTTAACAAAACATCTGTGATCAAGCTGTCTTGGGGTGGGGGGCGTAGGCGGAGAGCTAAGAAAAAATATGATCCAGCCTTTGATTCTTTTTTTTTGGCCGCACCGCAGGGCATTCGGGATCTTAGTTCCCCGACCAGGGATCGAACCCACGCCCTCAGCAGTGGAAGCTGTGGAGTCTTAACTACTGGATCACCAGGGAAGTCCCAGCCTTTGATTCTAATACTAGATATTTGATAGTAAGGAATTATTAAATTTTGGGGTATTGTAGTGGCATTGCAGTGGTTGAAAATCCTTATTTTATAGTCACATACTGTAATACCTATGGATAAAATGCTACCTCGGGCTTCCCTGGTGGCATAGTGGTTGAGAGTCCGCCTGCCGATGCAGGGGACACGGGTTCGTGCCCCGGTCCGGGAGGATCCCACATGCCGCAGAGCGGCTGGGCCCGTGAGCCATGGCCGCTGAGCCTGAGCGTCCGGAGCCTGTGCTCCGCAACGGGAGAGGCCACAGCAGTGAGAGGCCCGCGTACCAAAAAAAAAAAAAAATCCTACCTCAGTGGATCCGTTTCAAAATAACACACGTAGGGAACAAATTGGGTGGTGCCTGGCCTATTCCATTCCTTCTACCCCATCTTCACCTCTCAACTTTAACCATTTTAATTAATTTCTCATTTGTTTTCCCTGTGATTCTTTTCACAAATATATATTTTATTATAGACATAACCCGGGTGCAGCCCCCGTTACCATTCCTGAGCACTGAGCGGTTCGCCCGCAGCGCTGCCGTCTAACCCTGGGTTTGGAGGCTGCTGATTTACATGTGTGCGGTGCCGCGGCGGCACAGCGGTTCTAGGTGGTGACCCATGGGTGATGGCCCAGTGGGAACACTCACCATTGAGTCCGCCTCGGCGGTCTCCTGCCTGATGCCGCAAGGACAAAGAAATGACCCACCCCCAGAGGAGCAGGAAGTGACGTCAGGGGAAGTGGCGTCAATAACCTGATTGCACCAAGATGCCTGTTCCCTAATACCAACACATCGCACTGGGTGAATTTGTCATGGTCCCAGGGTGGTGAGGAATTAGGCAAGGGCTGGAGGAGACCTCTAATTATTTGCTCTCTTCATACATTCTAGAATCAGCTTTTTCAAGGTGTACAAAAAAAGCCTGTTGGGACTGATTTGTAGATTTGAAGTAATCCCAATTAGGATAAGACACCTTTAGGATACAGAATCTGTCAACCCATTCAAACACATGTATCTACCTTTAGTGCTTTTAAATAAAGCTTTGTAATTTCTCCAAAAGTTTTAATATCTTTTAGACTTACTCTTAAGATATTTCAGCTTAAGAAAATTCACTCTATTCCGTAGTATACGAAGAATTTCTTCTGTTATAAATAAAATTGATGTTGAATTCTGTCATGTTTTTTGTACTGAGTTGGATGAATTAGACCTTTCTTCTTAAAGTTTTTCTAATGTTAAACCACTTTTACACTCCCGAGATAAAACCAATTTTAATATTTTCTTATGATGGTTGCACAATTCTGTAAATATAAGAAAACCCACTGAGTTATACACTTTTTTTCTACTACCACCTTGTTTTGGTTTTGTTTTTTAAAATTAATGTATAATTGACCACAATATTGTGTTAGTTCCAGGTGCAAAACACAACACCGTTATTTGATATTTCTATACATTACAAAATGATCACCATTGAGTTACACACTTTTAGAGTGGAACTTTATGGTATGCAAATTATCTCAATAAAGCTATTTTTTAAAGTAGGTGTAAAGTTTTTTCATGTCAAAGAACTTTAGTTTTTCTTATTGAGTTATAATTAACATATGGTACATTAACTTAGTTTCTTTATTATTATTCAGCCGTCCTATTTCTACTTGAATTGGTTTTGATTCTATTTTTTCAGGTATTTGTTCATTTCATCTAAATTTCTACATTTATAGATATCACATTGTTCATAATATCCTTTCTTTTAATGTTTGCAAATTATATCTCCTTCAAGTTTGTTACTCCTTGTTTATAACTTTTTGCTTATTTTCTTGATTAATCTCACCAGAAGGGACTTTTCATGTTATTTCTCCCTCACCAAGCATTTTAGGTTCCAGTGCTTCATTTGTACCCTACATACTCTCAATATGTGGTATTTTCATTATTGTTCAGTTGTTTTCAAATTTCCCTTATATATTTTCCATTTGACCCACGAGTTCTTTATACCTTCTTTCTAAATACTTTGTTTCTGATTTCTAAGTCATTTGTATTTTAGTTGGGAGACATTATTATCATCTTTTAAGATTTGTTTAACTTGCTTTATGACCCAGTAGGTGGCCAATTTTCATTAATGTTCTCTGCTTGAGAAGTGTCTTCTATAACTGATAGGTAAAGTATTCACTGGTTTCACTACGACCACTAGCTCAAGTTTATTCATAGTGCTGTTCTAATCTTCTATTTCCACACTGATGTTTTGGCTTCACGATCAATTAAATGCTATATAATTGCATATTTGTCTATTTCTTCTTGTAATTATGTCATTTTCATTTTACTTGTACCTTATTTTTTAGCCACTATCTTTACTGATTTTTTTTCCCGTTCTTTTTACTTCAACCTGTCTTTTAACTGAAGCACTTAATCCATTCCTATATTTATTTAAGTACTGATATATTGGGTCCAAATCTCCCTTCTTTTGTGCCTTCTATTTGTCCCACCTGTTCCGTTTCCTTTTCTCTCTTTCCTTCCTTTGAGTTTTTTCTCCCCACTATTTTCCCCTCTAGTGGTTTGGAATTATTTATCTATATTCTTTTGGTGGCTATCTGAGAAATCACAACTTATGTCTGTCAAAATCTAATGCTCAATAATATCACCCTCCTCTTAAACAATAAAGGTTCCAGCAACACTTTTATTCCTATCACTCCTCATAAATATACTTTTTAAAATGCCAGATATTTTTATTGCAGTTTCCAATAGCCCATCTCTGGAAATTAGGATTCTCAACTCTTAATAAACATAAAATGCACAAAAGGGGAGACTTCAGGAGATCCAACACGATCAAAGAAGAGTCACTTTATTGGTTTAATAAAAGTCAACAACAACAAAAATTCCACTCAACTTTAAAACCAAACCACCTTATAAATAGCAACTGAAATTTGCTTAGTGTGTGTTTATTCACCTTTTAATTTTTCCAAGGGCTAACTGAATGAATGAAATCTTACTGCTAGGCAACTGTAACCCGTAGCTTGATGCGTTTGATTTCCCCATACACCAGACAGCCGAAACCTACAAGGTTTTGATTTAACAACAAATAGTGCATGCTCACTCTCTCCATACCAAGCGTTAGGTCTACTAAATGCATTTAAACTGAGATCAACCGATTCCAAAACTTTTCACGGCACTGCGAAAGATGAGCACTGGTTTAGAAGCTTTAAATTCTAGACTCAGCCACGTACTAGCTTCAAAATGGGGGCGGGGCGGGCAGTAGGGGAGATACCGCTGGGATCCAAAATCCGTTAAAAGGATTAAACCTCATTACGGAAATCAGTGTTTTGTAAACTCTTCCCTCCTTACTAAGTGCCAACCAAAACTAGCTACCAGGCCACAAGATCTGACTAAAAAGTTAGAGACCACCAAGAGTTTTAGAGGAGCCGCACGTGGTGCTACCAGCGCTTCAGATTTCAGAGGCTACCGCCTCGCAGGAAGAGTCTTTCCTGCATTCCAGGCTGGGGTTCACTCCACGTTCCCCACAGCCCCCAAACGCCAAAGGCCACTTTAATCCCTGGCCCATGTAACTCGCGGCAGACACTAGGTGCGCAGACCCATGGAGAGCTCCCTCTCTTGAACATCAGCAATGGAGAAAGCGGGGTAGGGGAGGGCTGATCCAAATCCAGGGTTCCACCCCATACTCTAGCGATCCCCCCAAAAGAAAAAGAAAACCGATGGAGCCAAGTTTCCCCATCCATCCAGCTTTCAACTCTCTCCTACGTGGGTTTGTCTCTTTCTCCCAGGTTGGGCTATGCCCCCTCTGCTCACCGGAGGCTTTCGGCCAGGAGCACAAACTGCGGAAAGAAGCCCCAGCACAGCACCTGAGACCCTGAGTCCTCTAGACTTCTAACCTCGGGCCGGGAGAGAAGACAGTGCTTGGCGCTACGCGGCCGCCCGGGCCGGGCGGACGAGACGGCGCACGTTTTAAGCCCCCGACAAGCTAGTGAGAGAACGGAACCCCGTCTCCCACTTCCCAGCCCTTCAGCCACGAGCACGCACTCACCATGGCTCCGGTTCCGTGGTACCGTCACTCTTCAAGGAGCACAGGCGACGTCAGAGATGCAGCCCTCACGGCTGAGGCAAGTCGCACGGTAGAAGTGGAAATGGCAGCGTGCGGCAGGAAGCGGAAGTGGCGTCACCAAGAGGCGGGCGGGTCACGCCCCTTAAAGGCACCAGCGGGGAATGACGCCAGTTTTGGGCGAGGGACCGTATTTTGCTGTTTTTACTGTTATTCTACCATAAATTATTGGCCGAAACAGTGAGTTAAACATTCAAAAAATAACACACCAAAACAAAGATTTTCAAGGGTGTCGTCATTCCCTTGCTAGTTTATCTTTTAGCACATTTTTGTGCTTTTAAAATCATCTTTTTTACTCTACCCTGGTAAAGGAATGGTATGGAGATAATGATAGGTAATCCTAAATGTTCTCCTTCACATTCAGATGCCTTTGTTAAATTTTCTGGTGGGGGTGGAGTCCACCAGAAATGGAATCCATTGAGTAGGGAATTCAAGAAGAACAGCAGGTTTGAGGATGGGGGCTGAGTTTGTCAGGTTGAGTTTGGAAATGTCTAGGACACCCAATTCCTTCTGGCTTAGCATGGTACTTTTTTCCCTATGCTGCTCCAAATCTCCATTTTTTAAGGCTACACTCATGCCTCACCACCTCCAAGAGGTCCTCCTGGATTCTTATGGCCCTTACTCATCTCTCTTCGCATGATGCCAGGCATATCTTGGGACCATTTTGTTGTTGTTGCTGTTGTTGCTGTTGTTGTTTTGGCCGTGCCGCTCAGCTTGCAGGATCTTAGTTCCCCAACCAGGGATTGCCTTGGCAGTGAAAGCGCAGAGTCCTAAGCACTGGACTGCCTGGGAATTCCCTCTTGGGACCATTTGGATCTAGCCAAAACTAGACCGTAGTGGGCCAGTTCCAGTTATTTCCTTTGGAAACCTAGAAGTAGAGACGTAGCAGGACCCTTAGGAATCACGCAGTGCAACCCCTTCATTCTACAGATACTGAGGCCCAGAGAGGGGAAGCTCCTTGTCCACAGTCACAGAATGAGGCAGTGGCAGAGCCAGAACTGGACCCTGGGAATTTTGGCTATCGGCTTGGGTTACTTCCACCACATCTGGTTGCTATGCTTGAAAACCCAGCCAGATGGGTTTGAAGTGGCTCCAGGACTGAACATTTATTACATGAAAAATCCCCCCATCAGACTTCGTCCATGCATATCTATGACTTGTCAAAAAATAAATTTTGTCTCCAAATTAAGAAATTCCCACTGATGGCTCCTGTTTAAGAGTAGAACCTGAGGGGACTTCCCTGGTCGTCCAGTGGCTAAGACTCCACACTCGCAATGCAGGGGGCCCGGGTTCGAACCCTAGTCAGAGAACTAGATCCCATCTGCTGCAACTAAGAGTTCGCATGCCGCAACTAAAAAAGGATCCCACATTCCGCGTGCAGCAACTAAGCTGCAACTACAGTCCTACATGCCACAACGAAGATCCTGCATGCCACAACTAAGACCTGGCACAGCCAAATACATAAATAAATAAATAGATATTTTTAAAAAAAGAGTAGAACCTGTGATTTGGACACTGCTCCTCATCTTTCTCAGATCCTGTTTCATATTTCCTTTTTTTTTTTTTTTTTTGCGGTACACGGGCCTCTCACTGTTGTGGCCTCTCTCGTTGCGGAGCACAGGCTCCGGACGCTCAGGCTCAGCGGCCATGGCTCACGGGCCCAGCCGCTCCGCGGCATGTGGGACCTTCCCGGACCAGGGCACGAACCTGTGTCCCCTGCATCAGCAGGCGGACTCTCAACCACTGTGCCACCAGGGAAGCCCCATATTTCCATATTAATTGGACCTATTAGCTACCACTGTGGGAGAATGAAACCTTATTATTCCAGTTTACAGTCATAGATGTGTCATTATCATTTGCTTTTTTGATATCCTTTATAATAATGTCTGGTTGTTAGTTGGCCTACCTGTCATCTTGGACCATTATATCCCAGATCTAGTAATGACTGATAGGGGCTTGATGTTTTTATGACCACGAGTAATGAGACTGTAGACTCTACCTAATTAATTGTTTCCCAACTGTATAATAACTCAGTTTCCATGTTCTCACAGAGCTAGCCCACCCTCTTGTATCTTGCTATTTCACTTGCTAGTTAGTTGATAAATGTTAACATAGGCTCAGAATCAATTTGTCTTAGAAATTTGTCTTTTACCACAGTTCTGTGCTTAAAATGCTAAATCCTTGCCGTGGCTTACTAGGCCTCTCCCCACCAGTACCCCCCTCCTCATCCGCATGGTACAGCCCCACCCACCTTCTTTTTCTACCCTGAGCTCACCCCAATCTCCCCAAGCCCATCCCTCACTCTCTTTTGGGAGTGATGTGATGTGCTCCACTGTTCTGCTTAGTATTCATCACCTCTTCAGTGAAGCCTCCCTGATCATCCAGACCAGGTAATTACCCCTGCTGGATGCACCCACAAGCCCCCTGTACTTGCCCTTTGTAGCCTTCATCAACTCTGTCCTTATTCAGTGTTTGCCTTTCCAACCATACTGAGAGCTTTATGAGAGCAGGGCTGGTAGATGCCTTGGACACTTTGGATATCTATCTTTTGGCACTGGGCCTGATCCAAAGGAAGTTCTTTTTCACTTAGGGATCTTTGGTGGGAAGCAAGCAAAAAGGAATCTGGGAAAAGACTCTGCAGTGGAGCCTGGAGGCTCAAGGGGAGCTGGTTGTGCGAGCAGGACCAGACATAAAATCTTACGCCAGTGTCCTAAATTTAGCTAAAGACCACCAGGCACATACCTCTACAGTGTTATTACTCATTGCAACAAGGGAGAACACGTACCATCGGGAACTGTGGCACTTCTCAGTAAGAGGGTGTTTGGATTTACTATAGGATTTGACCTTGTGTCAAATGATTTCGGGAGGGTTCAAGGAAATGGGGTTTGCTCTGGATTAGACGCTATTAGAAAGTGTGAGTAATTGTATGATTGGGCATCCTAGTAAATCTTATCTACAAGGTGGAAGGAATGAAGTGAGGCTAAAGCTATAATTGGTGACAAAATAGATATTAGCCAGGATGGTAAGGTGTTTGGTTATTTTTGTGGTTTTGACAATGTTCACGCTTTTGTCTGTGTTCAGACATGACTAAAGAGTGGTCTTGTTTTTGTCTTGATTATCACAGTTAGAGTGGTTTTGTCTGATGCTGACACTCTATGAAGTATTTTATGTTCAACAGGAGAACACCAAGGCTCAGCTATGAGTGTCAGGCCAGCTCCTAGCAACATCAGGCCTAACTGATAGAGCTGGGCCAGTTTCTAGCTGCCATGGGCTGCTTTTCTTTTTTTTTTTTTTTACCAACTTCCTATCCCTACCTTGATAGTTAGAGCCCTGGAAGAGAGGGCCCAATTGGCCAAACTTAGGTCACACCTCCACTCCTTGGCTGTCCTGGGCCTGTGAAAGAGTATCAGGTATAAGCCGGGGTAACATTTAACCAAGATACATTGTGTGGTATATTGAGTTCTCTTTTTAAAAAATTTATTGATTTTATTTATTTATTTTTGGCTGCACTGGATCTTTGTTGCTGCGCACGGGCTTTCTCTAGTTGTGGTGAGCGGGGGCTACTGTTCATCGCAGTGGGCATGCTGCTCCCTGCGGTGGTTTCTCTTGTTGCAGAGCACGGGCTCTAGGCACACAGGCTTCAGTAGTTGTGGCATGCGGGCTCAGTAGTTGTGGCTCGCAGGCTTAGTTGCTCCGTGGCATGTGGATCTTCCGAGACCAGGGCTCAAACCTGTGTCCCCTGCACTGGCAGGCAGATTCTTAACCACTATGCCACCAGGGAAGTCCCTGGGTTCTTAAAGTAGAGAAATACTTCCCAACTGGTTGGTAAATAGGTGATACCCTTCTACTGGGACCCCAGGGGCCACTTACAACCCAGGTATTAAAGGGTTAAGGCGTGGCCCATTCTGATTGGCTGATGACCCTGCCTGCTCTGTAATTCAATATTTTGAATATAACCTTTGGGTGAAAGTCTCCAGGGTAGCATTTATACTCCTACAAACAGTGATCTTGAGATGGGAAAGTAATCCCCTAACAAAAAATCAGGATATGTTGGGTGGTTAAACAAGAACACACATTCAATACAGTGTTCATTAAATGTTTGATATTGGATAGCCTGATGGACAAATGGATGAAAGTATCAAACAGGAAGAAAGAAATCAAGCAGACTGCAGTTTCCATCCCTCCATCATACACAGGGGAACTTAATCTCTCCATTCCAGAGGTCAGGATATTTAAAACAAGTTCTTCTTCCTCTTAATTCCTTTTGGGCAGTTCCCTGATGTTGCCCTCACCTGTACTGAGGGCATGTTATCCAGCCCTGATGCCAGGAGCAGCAGCTGGAGCTGAGGCCGCAGCATCAGAAGCCTTTGTGAGGTGGCCTTAGCTACGGGGGTGCTATGAGGCAGGGGCTACCCCGCCCTGAAGTGGCTGGGTCAGCCATACCAGTCCTGCCCTACAACTCCTGAACACCACCTGCCTGACCTAAGCTGTGTCATGTTGCTGCCCCTCCTGGGCGCCTGTGCCGTGGTGGGGCCATTCCAGGGCCCTGAGTGGGAGCCAGTGCGGGGCCTGCTCTCCGAGAATCACAGCTGCAGGGACCCTCGGTGCTGCGGCAACCTGCTTGTCCTCTGCCTCTTTCTGATCTGACAGGTTCAGAACTACTGGCACCAGATCACCAGGACCCACTCCAGCATGAGGAAGGTCATCAAGGTGAGGGGATCCTACACACCTCCTTCCCTCAACACCATGATTGTCTCAGTCATTTGTTACAAGGACCCTGTTCTATGCCCTGTGTATCAGAGATGAACTCAGACTGGTCAGGAAGAGCATTATCTTGCCCCAAACCCAGCGGTCACCCTGGACTTCTCTCTCCGTCACTCCTCAGGATCAATCCACCTGCAGGTCCTATGGGCTCTACTTGCAACCCATATCTCAAATCTGATCACTTCTTCTTCTTTTTTTTTTTTTAAATTTATTTATTTACTTTGGCTGTGTTGGGTCTTCATTTCTGTGCGAGGGCTTTCTCTAGTTGTGGCAAGCGGGGGCCACTCTTCATCGTGGTGCGTGGGCCTTTCACTATTGCGGCCTCTCTTGTTGCGGAGCACAGGCTCCAGACACGCAGGCTCAGTAGTTGTGGCTCACAGGCCCAGTTGCTCCGTGGCATGTGGGATCCTCCCAGACCAGGGCTCGAACCCGTGTCCCCTGCATTAGCAGGCAGATTCTCAACCACTGCGCCACCAGGGAAGCCCCAAATCTGATCACTTCTTAAAACTTCACTTCACCCTCCTGGGCAAAGCCACCCTCAGGGCTCACCTGGACTGTAGGTACTGCCTTCTGCCTGGTTCCTGCTTTCTCTCTCACCCAACCATCGTCAGTGCTCCACGCAGCCAACAGAATGAATTTCTTCTTTCTCTTTTTAAATATGTTAACCCAGACTTCCCTGGTGGTGCAGTAGTTAAGAATCCGCCTGCCAATGCAGGGGACACGGGTTCGAGCCCTGGTCTGGGAAGATCCCACATGCCGTGGAGCAACTAAACCTATGCACCACAACTACTGAGGCTGCACTCTAGAGCCCGCGAGCCACAACTACTGAGCCCGCATGCTGCAACCACTGAAGCCTGCGCGCCTAGAGCCTGTGCTCCACAACAACAGAAGCCACAACAATGAGAAGCCCACGCACTGCAACAAAGAGTAGCCCCCACTCAATGCAACTAGAGAAAGCCTGCATGCAGCAACGAAGACCCAACGCAGCCAAAAATAAATAAATAAATAAATTTATATTAAAAAATGTTAATCCAAGGGAATATACATGTACAGATTATAAGTGTATAGATCAATGAATTTTTGCAAACTGAACACATCCAGGTGCAGCACTTGATTAAGAAACAGACCACTGGACTTCCCTGGTGGCGCAGTGGTTAAGAATCTGCCTGCCAAGGCAGGGGACATGGGTTCGAGCCCTGGTCCAGGAAGATCCCACATGCCGCAGAGCAACTAAGCTCGTGCGCCACAACTACTGAGCCTGTGCTCTAGAGCCCGTGAGCCACAACTACTGAGCCCACGTGCCACAACTACTGAAGCCCACGCGCCTAGATCCTCTGCTCCACAGCAAGAGAAGCCACTGCAATGAAGAGTAGCCCCCGCTTGCCGCAACTAGAGAAAGCGTGCGCGCAGCAACAAAGACCCAACACAGCCAAAAATAAATAAATAAAAATTTTAAAAAAAATAAGAAAATTTTTTTTAAAAAAAGAAACAGACCACTACCAGCAGCCCAGAAGGTTGCAGACACAACTGTGCTGATTTCTAATAGCATAGACTAGTTTTGTCTGTATGGAATCATACAGTAAGTATTTTTTTGCACCTGGCTTAAGCCTAACATTATGCTCATGAGCAAGAACCAACTTTAAAAAAAACAGATCACAGGACTTTGCCACTCAAGACTCTGCAATGGCTCTGATGGATACACTTCCAGTCAAACTCAGAATAAAATCCAACTCCTAACCACAACTCCAAGGCTCAGAATAATCTGCCCTGCATTCCTCTCTGACCTCATCTCCTAGCACTGTCTTCATCACTCACTCATTCCATTCTGGCCACACAGGCCTCCTAGCTGTTCTTATACAAATGACCCAGTTCCATCCTCAGGGCCTTTGCACTTAATGTCTCCTCTGCCTACAATGCTCTTTCCTCAGATGTCACTTGGTTTGTCCCTTGCTTCATTCAGGTCTCCATTCAAATGTCACCTCCTCTGAGAGGCCTTCTCTGACCAATATGTCTAAAGGAGCTAACCCCATTCCCACTCTGCTTTTATTTCCATTAGAACACTTTTCAAGGGGACTTCCCTGGCAGTCCAGTGATTAAGACTCCACGCTTCCACTGTAGGGGGCACGGGTTTGATCCCTGGTCTGAGAACTGAGATCCCTCATGCCATGCAGCGTGGCCAAAAAAAAAAAACAAACCAACAAAACACTTTTCAACACCTAACATTATGTTGTATACTTAGTTATTATGTCTTCCATGTCTAAAAGACAGCTCCCAACAAAGACGTTTTCTGTCTTGTTCATGCTGGTACCGCCAGCACCTAGAACAGTGCCTGGCCTGGAGTAAACTCTTTATCTTTTTTTCTCGAATGAATACTGTTTTCCCTAAGAGAACTGACTCCCCATTCCTGAGCCCCAGCATCCTCATCTGGATAATGGGGATTACAATCCTGATCTGAGGATTAGATGAGATAATGTGAATGCAAAATTTTGCTTCTCTGTTCTCACCTACAGGTGCCATCGCAGAAGAGGGCAGTGCCCTCCATGAGACATGACACTTGTTTTGGGCTGACCCCTGAATTCTCCTTCAGTCCTGGCAAGTTCAGGGGCCTGGATGCCCAACAATGGGCCCAAAATAAGAGAGGGGAATACTGGAGGAGCCACCAGGATTCATGGACCCAACATCTGCTTTCTTGTCAGCACCCAGGTCAAGGTTTACCTTGGGATGCCTACACACCTTTGGAACACATCTTTTGCACCACCTCCTTTTCAAGCACCTGTATGCTAGCTCAGGACAGTTCTTGGGAAGCGTGGCAGGTACCCAGGTGTCGTAGTGATGACCAGACTCACCTGATTTGCAAGCCACTGCCCCCTGCTCTGGACATGTGCCAAAGGATGGAGCAGCTGTTGGTCCACTCCCCAGAAGAACCGGTACCACTGGAGCATATTGTCGACATGAGATGCCACCCCACCTCCATGGCCTCTCGCCCAAACCTCCCATCAGCCCAGAGGTTGCAGTTCTGTTCCAGAGAGTTCCTACCTGTTCCTTCCAACCAACAAGTGGGAATGCCCATCTGGAAGTCCTGGCGCTGCCCACGAGAGGCCTGGGCACCAGGGAGAGAAAACCGGACACTAGGCAGAGAGGATAGTAGAGAGACCCAGGCTCCAGGGTGGGTGGACCAGAGACAGAGAAGAGGAGAGGATGCTTGGGAAATTCAGGCATCTGGAAGGCAACTCCCAATAAACTTTGGGATGGAGGACAAGGCAGAGCCTAAGGTCCTGGAGTTGGGGAGACAGAGACTAGTAATAAGTAAAGCTGTTGGAGAGATCTTGACACCATGGTGGGAGAATCAAGACCAGGTGAGAGTTGAGAACAGAGCTGAAAGTCAGAAACTACGGAAGAGAAATCGGAGGGATGCTGGAGGTGAGAATCTTCCTGAAACCCAGGCACGAAGAGGAGAGAAACAGAAACAGTTAAGATGTAAAATTGATGCAGAGACCCAAACGCCAATGTGGGAGACCCAGGATAGGAGTAGGAATAAGGATGCTATAGAGACCCAGTCTTTTGAGAAGAATAAGAAAGAAGCCAGAGGAGAGGATGAAGGAGAGACCCAGGCCCAAGGGTTGAGGAAGCAGGGCCAGACTGGAACTGAGAATGGTGGGGAGACCCAGCTGCCAGGGTGGGGAAAACAAGACCAGATTAAAGGTGATACTAGTATAGAAATTCACGCAGAAAAGAGGAGAAGAAAGGGCCAGGTTGGAGGTGAGAATGCTGTGCAAATTCAGATATCTGGGAGGGAGAACTTGGGGGAAGTGAAAAAAGAGGATGGCCTAGAGACCCAAGCCCTGGCGTGGGGAAAACAGGAATGCGTTCAAAGTGAGAATGTTACAGAGATCCAGACACCAGGGTGGGAGATGCAGGATCAAAACGGAAGTGAGAAAGCTGGGAAGGTCCAAGTATTTAGGGTAGAGATCCAGAAACAACTAAGCCATGAACTTCAAGTGGGGTGGGGAAATCAAGGCCTGAAAACAGGTGAGGATTCTGGGGAAAGCCAGATATCTAGAAGGAAGAACCTCAGGGAGATAAGAGAGGAGGATTGGGTGGTGATCCAGGCGCGATTCTGGGGAGACCAGAAGCCAGTAGCAAGTGAAATTGGCAGAGAATTCAAGATACCATGTTGGGGGAATCAGGACCAGATTGGAGGTGAACATAGAGCAGAAATTCAGGCACTGGAGAAGAGAGACCAGAGAAAGAACGGAGATGAAGATGGTGCAAATATCCTGGCACCCGAGGCAGAGAACCAGAGACAATTAAGAGGTGTACCTCATGTAGAGACCCATCTACCAGGAAGGAGGAATCAGGAGCAGTTTGTTGATGAGAATAGTACAGACATCCAGGCAACAGGGAAGAGAAACCTGAGAGGCGTTAAAGGTGAACATGGTAAAGAGACTCAGGAACTTGGGGAAGAAAACCAGCATCAGTTAAACAGTGAAATTAGTGGAAGGATTCTCATACCGAAGTGGAAAAATCAGGAACACATTAGAGGCAAGGATGGTGCAAATGCCCAGGCATCTGAGGCAGAGAATTGGGGAGAATTAGCAAGTAAAATTGATGTAGAAACTCATTCAGCAGAATGGAAGAAAGAGGAGCAGATGGGAGGTGAGAATGGTGCAGAATTTCAAATCCAAGAGAAGAGAAACCTGAGAGGGACCACAGGTGATGATGATAAAGAGACCCAGGCTCCTGGGGGAGATTATCAGGGAGAGTTAAGAAGTGAAATCGTTGGAGAGATCCAGATACAAGGGCAAGGCAGCCAGAATAAGGGTGAAGATGAGGACGCTGCAGAAATCCAGGATGTAGGGAGCCAGAGAAAGTGCAGAGCTGAGGATGCTGGAAGGCTTCGAGTACTAAGGGGAAGAAACAAGGGCCAAGTCAGAGGAAAGGATGCTGCTAAAGGCAATCTCCGAGTTGACTGTTCTGGGGGTGAGGGGCCCCCAGCCCTCACTGGCTCTGGATACGGGGCCATGGACCAGGAACAGGCTGTGGCCTCTGCTCCCTGCCCTGAGATGAAGGCTCTCCCCCACCAGAATGAACTCTTCCTGCTTGCCAGTGGGGAGGGAGAGCATTTGGCCAGCCAGAGCACGGCCACTGCCAGGAAGCACAGTGTCATTCCAGCCTCCTGGCAGGCCCAACCTAAACTCCAGAAAAGCCGACAAAGGGACAAAGGAGTGGTTCCAGGGAAGACCTCTGGCCTGACTCGACAGCTCTGGAACCCACAGTCTTTGGCTGCTGCCCTGGGCCTGCCCTCTGCCTGTCCCTCTGTCTCATGTGGCCAAGCCCCCCAAGCTGCCACAGCTCTGGTGGATTTTCCCACTGCCCTCACCATCCTGCCGAAGTGGCCAGTCCTCACGAAGTGCCAGCTACTGCTCCTGGAGTCCCTTATGCAGCGGAAGATTGCACACCTGAAGTGGGGCCTCTCCCAGCAGATCCTAGAATCCTACTTGCACTTTAACTTCTTAGCACCATGCCCACTGCCCCTTGAGGGGGTGAGGCTCCCTGGGTTACACAAGGCCTGTGAGCTGCAGGGGCAGCAGGAAAGGCATTGTGGGGCCCAGGGCCCCAGGCCAGGCCTTAAGTCCCCAGAGAGGTCCCAGAGCGTTCGGCGCCAAGAAAGGAAAAGCTCAAAACGTCCTACGCAGGCCAGAGCTCTGGAGAAGCGTAGACCACACCAGACAGAGCCAATGGGCGTTTCTATCCATCCTGAAAAGCCTAAGAGAGTCAGACCACCAGGGGGCCTCAGAGAACGACAGGATGTCCAGAAAGAGGCTCCTCCCAGGGCCAAGCTCACTGCTCCCAGGAACCCCAGGCCTGCAGCAGAATCTAGTAGCTGGTGTGGCCAAGAAAGCGTCCAAGAACCCTCCAGGGAGAACAGCGGGAGCAGGAAAATGGTCAGGCCAGGGGTCTCCCAGATGGCAGAGAGGGCTCCCGGCAGAGCGAGGATCTCATACTCTGGGGCAGACCACTGGAGGAAGGAGCACGCATCTCAGGAGCCCCCCAGATTCAAATGTCAGCAGCCCACACACAGGAGAAGAGGAAGCCTGGAGCCGGAGGAAGGCAGAGGGGCTGGGCAGCAGCCTTCCTCCTGTTCCACAGACACCTTCAGCTCCAAAAGGAGTCTGCACTCTGCTGCAGCAAGGCTGAGCATGAGCTTTTTGAAGCGGATTTCCTGGTCCCCACACCTGGCCAAGCCCCAGCACTTAGCCCCCAACCTGAGTGTGAGGGATCCTGATCCTATCCTGCTTCCCGAAGTGGGTGACCCACATGCAAGGGAGGACAGCATCAGAGACCACGCTTCTTTGAAGAGGGACCTTCAGCCACCAGGTCACTGCGGTGCTGGGGTTGCTCTTCCCAAAACAGAAGAACTTGAGGAAATTGAGAACCCACATGGGGCCCCAAGGAATCCACCAGCCCCCCAAAAGTTTGGTCTTATGAAGCATTTGAGGGGTTTCCTGCTCCAGCATGGCTTTAGGAAGTAGGCAGTGGGTTCAGAATCCTCAAAACACGTCAGAGAAGGCAGGAGAGTGGTCTGCTTACTCCCAAAGGGGATGATAAAATAACCTCTAATAAAATTGGTTATTTGGGCCCTGTGGGGTTCTGATTTCTTTGGTACACGTTTTATGAGTGCCCCCCTTTGGGGGTCTGGGATACTTTGTGGGTGGGATAGAAGCTACTTCTACTCTATGGTTTTGAAGGTTCAGGGAATGTGGGTCAGCCCAATGCCATCTCCTAACACCTCCCCTCTCCAGTTCCTCAGAGGAGGGTTTACTAAGTTTCTATCATAGTTCAGTCCTGTCCTATTCCAAGCTAATTCTGATTGAGGTCGGATGCTCAAGTAGCCTCAGCTGCTTGTGGGAGGGGTGGTGCTCTGCACCGGACACTATTATTCAGGTCCTTTCAGTCACAAGGAAGGGAGCTGATCACTGAGTATCTGCCCTGCTGGGATTCTGCTGCCTGTGAACAGATTTCACGGAAAAACCATTTCCACCTCTTCAATTCTCAAGCGCTGGCAACCCTAATACCTTGTTGTTTTCCCTCACCTCACCCTCCAGGACATCCTGGAGCTAATTGTTTTTTTCAATCAAAGTCTGAAACTTCTTAGCTAAAAGGCATTATGTGTTGTGATACTTCTGTAGACAGCTTCAGCAGGTTGAAGCAGATTCACAGAACTCAAATTTAATTCAGAAAATTCAATTCAGGTTTTCTCCTCCTCTCTCCTTTATCCTCCCCCACTTCTTTCCTTTCTCCCTTCCTTTCTTCCCTTTCATTTAGCTTTCCTATTTTTAAATTCATTGTCAAACCCATACATGCTCATTAAAGAGAGTTTAGAAAATTCAAAAAAGGGAAAAACAATCCATAATCCCATCACCCAGTTAATGTTTTGATGTTTTTCTTCCTATGTGTTGCCTACCACTACTACGGCAGTTATACTGGGGTTGGCAGGCTCTAAGAAGGCTCCCAATGCTCCCTACCTTCTGGTATTCACGCCCTGTGTATTCTCCTCTCCTCGAGTGTGGATTGGATCCAGCGACTCACTTCCAACGAATAGGATACAGCAGAAATGATGGAATGTCACTTCTGAGAACAGGTTACAAAGGCTGTGGCTTCCATCTTGGGTACCTTCTCTCAATTCTTTTGCTTGTTCCCTGAGGGAAGCTGTCTTCCATTTTGTGCACTGCCTTATGGAAAGGCACATGTGGCAAGGAACTGAGGCGGCCATTGGATAACAGCCCTCAAGAAAGTGAGGCCCTCAGTCCGGCAGCCTTTGAGGAAATGAATCCTGCCACCAATCATTTGAGTGAACTTGGAAGCAGATCCTTTGGCCCTAGTGAGCCTTGAGATGAGTACAACCTCAGGAGAGACTTTGAGCCAGGGTCACCTTGCTAAGCCATGCCTGGATTCCTGATCCACAGAAACTATGAGATAATAAATGTTTGTTGTTTTAAGCTGCTAAATATTGGGGTGTGTTAGTTTTCTATGGCGACTGTAACAAATTACCACAAACTTGGTGGCTTAAAACAACTGAAATTTATTCTCTCTGTTCTGGAGGCCGAAAGTCTGAATGAAATCAAGATGTCAGCAGGGCTACACTGCTACCAAAGGCTCTAGAGGGCAATCCGTTCCTTGTCTCTTCCAGCTTCTGGTGGCTGCAGGCATTTGTTGGCTTGTGGCACCATCACTCCAATCTCTGCCTCCGTGGTCACAGTGCCTCCTCCTTTACTCTGTGTGTCTCTTCTCAAGACAGTTATCATTGGATTTAGGGCCCACTGGATACTCTGGATGATATCTTCATTTCAAGATCCTTAATTACAACTGTAAAGATCCTTTGGAAAAAAGGTAATTTACAGGTTGTGGGGATTTTGGACGTTACATTAGTTTGCTCCAGCTGCTATAACAAAATAATACAGCATGGGTGGCTTAAACAACAGAAGTTTATTTTCTCACAGTTCTATAGGCTAGAAGTTCAAGATCAAGGTTTTGGCTAATTTGGTTTCTGGTGAGAGCTCTCTTCCTGGCTTAGAGATGGTCACCTTTTCATTATGTCCTCACATGGCCTTTCCTCAATGCCTATACATAAAGAGAGAGATAGATCTTTCTCTCTTCCTCTTTTTATAAGGCCTCCACTCCTGTTGGATTAGGATGTCACCCTTATGACTTCATTTAAACTTAATTACCCCCTTAAAGGCCTTATCTCCAAATACAGTCACATTAGGGGTTAGGACTTCAACATCTGAATCTGGTGGACACAATTCAGTCCACAGCAGACATGGAGGTGTCTTTTTGAGGGTCACCATTCAATCCATTACATGGATTGTTATGCAGCAATAGATAACTAATACAAATGTACCCAATTGTAATAATTTGCTTCTCTTTCTCCTTGACTAGTTCTAGTTACTTGAGGACAGGGACTGTCTCTTGCTCACTTTTGAATCCTCTAGATCATAGCAGAGTTCCTGGCTCCAAATTTTGTCTAAAAGAATACATAATTTGTTGACATTAAAAAAGTAAACATAGAATAATGTTTAATTATATGGAAGATGTACATGATATATTTTTTCTGAGAAAAGTTTACACACCTTTGTATGTTGCTGTTGTAAAAAGGTATAGAAAAAGACTAGAAGAAAATATATCAAAATATTATTTTTTCTTCTATTTTCTTCACTGAACATATATTACTGCTATAATATAATTTAATGGTGTTGAATAAATGTTTGCTTATTTATTTTACATACCTATGTATATAATTCTGCATCTTTTGTACACTTAGCATTTTAACGAGGATTTTTCCATGTTAAATCTACTTTTCTCAAGAATCAGTTCATGATACTACATTAAAAAAAATAATAATAAACCATTGTTTTCCAAATTATTTTGCCATGGAAAGCACTTTTTCTACTCCGTCACACTGCTTC
The DNA here is from genome assembly GCF_005190385.1 of Monodon monoceros. Lineage (NCBI taxonomy): Eukaryota > Metazoa > Chordata > Mammalia > Artiodactyla > Monodontidae > Monodon > Monodon monoceros. Next base: position 93,613,317 of record NW_021703783.1, read on the forward strand.
TGAATGTAGAAAACATCTCTTGAACTTATCTCCTTTAACACTAACCGGTTGCTGGGCACTTTGGCGCTAATTAAATACTTGTAGATTGACGGGTTTTGTTAATACACTTAACAACAAACTATATTTTCTTCAGTATACCTTCTGCGCTCACAAAATCGCAAGAACTGTGCAGCCCTCTGTGAGACGATATTTTAAGGGGACCATCTTAGAATCTCTGAAAGAAAGGTGTCACCTTTGTTTGAAAGGTGCCACGTAAATTTAAAATAATAGAGCTGATAGTTTTTCGATAAGAATCCCTGAGATCGTTTACTTTTTAAATACCAGAAATAGATTGTTTCCTTTTCTTACTTTTTCAAGGCTAATAACAGAGTCTTTATAAATGGTTTTCAACCTTCGGCGTGGTAAAGACGAATTCCTGCAGGCTCCAAGAGCAAACAGCTTGGGGCTTAGAGGTACGCTCTTCCGACTCCTGAGGCGCGTCACCCGCCCACAGGGGCCGCTGCTCTCCTGAGACTGGCTGGCATTCGGTTCGCGCAGGCGCATTACCCTTCTCCCCACGCGCCCGCGTCGAGCTATGCCAAGTGCGCTTGCGCATGAACTGAGCGGGAAAAGGTGCTGCAGTGGTAGAACGCAAGCGGAGAGATGGCTGTGAGGGAGCCAACGGCAGGCTTTCCCGGGCCCGGGAGGGACGAAGAGGCGGCGCTGCTCTTCGAGAGGGCCCATTACCGGCACGACCCGCGCTGGCTGCTGCCCGTGCCCCCACGCCTCTGCCTGGCCTGCGCGCTGGAGCTGCTGCCGGAGCCTAGCGTATCGGTGCGAACTGGCATTTCCCTCACCAACCGGGCGGGAGCAACTCCCTTCAACCGGGCGCACCTTCCCCGAAACTAAGCCGGGCCCACCCGCCTCGTTAAATCTAGCCCCTAAACAGGCCCACCCCCTTACCGGCCACGGCGGCCTACCCCGCAGACCGCTCAGCATCCCCTTTCCAAAGGAGGCCCAGACCCTGGCCTTGCGCCTCAAGTGGGCCTACCCTGTCCGCACTAAACCCGGGGCCCCCAGGGCCCCCAGCCTAGACTCACTGGCACGCGTTCCCGCCTTCCCGTAAGCCCTTCTCTCAGCTGCCCTGCCCTTTGCTGACCCTCTCACCACTTATCCAGGATTTAGCCTTCACTCAGGCTCCCTCCCACTTGAGTCCCTGCTCAGCCTGAGGGCAAGGCGCGCGCACCCTGGGGGCTTATTCCTTCGCTTTCTGACTGTGCGAATGGGAGGAGGGGGCTCCTTGGGCTCAGTGGCGGCAGGAAGAGTGGAAGTTACGGCCCAGCAGGAGTGGGGTGAGGGGAGGAGCTTTCTGAGAGGCAGAGGTGGCTGAAGCGTGGGCTGCCTGTACCTTCAATGCCTACCCACCTTCGCAGCGAGTTTTTTGTCCGCGGAGACCTCCAAGAAGAGTTTGGGAGATGACTGTTCTCTCAGAGTCACAGGGCTGGAATTGTTGCCGTGGGTGGGTGGGGGATGAGCTAGATCAGCGGTTCTCAAATTTTTGCTCTAGGGATGGCTTTACACTTTTTTTAAAAAAAATTATTTATTTATTTTTGTCTGTGTTGGGTCTTCGTTGCTACCAGGCTTTCTTTAGTTGCGGCCAAGGGGGGCTACTCTTCGTCGCAGTGCGCGGGCTTCTCATTGCAGTGGCTTCTCTTGTTGGGAGCATGGGCTCTAGGCATGCGGGCTCAGTAGTTGTGGCATGTGGGCTTCGTAGTTGTGGCTCGCGGGCTCTAGAGCGCAGGCTCAGTCGTTGTGGTGCACGGGCTTAGTTGCTCCGCGGCATGTGGGATCTTCCCCGACCAGGGATCGAACCTGTGTCCCCTACATTGGCAGACAGATTCTCAACCATTGTGCCATCAGGGAAGTCTGGCTTTACACTTTTTAAAAGTGTTGAGGACCCCCAAAGAGCTTTTGTTTTACTGTATTAAAAATAACAAAAGTTTAAAGTATTCATTTAAAAATAATAATAGGACTTCCCTGGTGGTGCAGTAGTTGAGAATCCACCTGCCAATGCAGGGAACATGGGTTCCATCCCTGGTCCGGGAAGATCCCACATGCTGTGAAGTAACTAAGCCTGTGCGCCACAACTAGTGAGCTCGCGTGTCATAACTACTGAAGCCCGCATGCCTAGAGCCCGTGCTCCACAACAAGAGAAGCTACCACAATGAGAAGCCCGTGCACCGTAACGAAGACCCAACACAGCCAAAAATAAATGAATAAATTTATAAAAATAATAGTCCATTACATATTAATATAATCCTTTTTATTTTGGCAAAATACAGGTATTGATAACATACAATTTACTATTTTAGTGTACAGTTCTGTGGCATAAATGATTTAAAAAATAAAAATAACTATTTTCAAAACAAAAAAGAGTGCAAGAATGTCTTTGTTTTACATTTTTGCAAATCTTTTTAATGTCTGGCTTAATAGAGGACAGCTGGGTTCTCATATATTTCTGCATTTTATCTGTTGTGACATTCCCCCTTTGAAAAATACTGTACACTTGTAAGAGAATAAGTGGAAAAGGCAAATAGCAACTTAGTATTATACGGAAATAATTTTGGTCTTGTGGATCCCCTGAAAGTGTTTTGGGCACCCTCAGGGATCCAAAGACTATATACTCTGAGAACCGCTGGGCTAGCTGGTAACATCTGCAGTATCACTGAGGCTGGAGTTCTGAGGCTGCCATTGTTGGACAGTGAGAGATAGAGATGAATAAGACAATGAAGTAGGGAAGAAAATAAGAGAACGCATTCCTGGGAATTTAGAAGGTGGACATATTTGTGGTCAAGTGCTGTGTGGGTTAAGGAGTGAAATTAGGAAAGGTTCTTTAGAGGAGGAAGCATTTGAATTACGCTTGAGAAGATGGGTGAGATTTGGGCTAGAGGAAATGGGGGAGCTTCTTCCAGGAGGCAAGGATTAGCAAGGATGAGTTTGGGGAGGTAATCAGAATGTGTTTGAAGGGCAGTTGAGGGAGGTGAGATTGGAGAGCCAGGGTTGAGATCACTTCCTTTGAGTTTGAGTCCAAGCTAAGGAGCTTGGATTTAATCTGTCAGGTGAAGGGACGTCATGGAAATTTTTTGAGTAACTCATTTAGATCACTAGCTTAATGCATTATGTGGGAGGAACTGGTGAAGGAGAACAGGAGAATTACACACTTTAGAGGCAATAAGAGATGCAACTTTTCCACCTTTTATTGAACACACTTTTCTTAGCTTCAGTTTTCACCAGTCGAAGGGGTGATGTAGTCAGTTGTACCCATGTTCCAGTTCTATCCTCGGTGCACACCCCTTTTTTGACCTACGTTTTGCTATTGTCTTGAGTACTTTGCACAGCTGCTACCCAGTTCCCTGTATAGGGAGGTGAATTGAAAGGAAGAATGAATTTTTCTCTACCTACCTCAGTGAGGCTCATGAATGGCCCCCAGTATCACTCTCACAGACTGTGGAAAGAGCCCTGACCTTGGACAACACCTGGTTGGATACTTAGATTTGAGTCCTTGGGAAGGTGTCTGAGCCTCAGTTTTCTCATCTCCAAAATGGTGATAATAATATCTGTTTTTGCTTGCTTTACCAACTCATTAGGCTTAAATGAGCTAGTCGACAAATGAGTGATTTGTGAACAGTAAAGTGCTATGTAAATATACTTTATTAGGAACCTTCACTCTTGTATAATCCTTTGTTTGAACACATGGATTCCTGTGTGTAAATGATGCCCTTTTTCATACTCCATAGTTTAGATGATTCTACCAGTATTATCTTGTAATTATATTTGGAAATTACACTTGTTTGGGTTCAGAATGGCTGAGACTTGGTTGCTATTGAATATTTTTCTTCATCTGCTCCAAGTTGGTGCGCAAGAAGCACATGCTGTCCGGCTTCCGAGATGCTCTCATGAGGCATGCCTCCCTGGTCATGCAGCTGGTGGCTCAGGATCAGAGAGTCTGTATCCACTTCATAAGCATGCTTTTCGGTGAGATTGAAAGGAAAACTTGGCATGAATTTTGCATGTATACCTTGTACATTTGCTTTTGGGGTCTTGGAGAAATGGTCTTGGAATCATAGTTTAGACTTTTTGCGATGTAACAGTTTAACTTACTAGTAAGTTGTTTTGTCATAATAATGAAGAAATTGTCCCCTTTCTAAGATACACGATGCATTGTATGGTAACTGGCTTTACCACAGCTCAGAGGTTAGTACAAGTGTGAAGATGAATGTAGGAAATGTGTGATCTTTCAAAACGTCCAGTCTCTGTGGTCTTTGAACAGGATTAGAGGTCAGATCTGGAGTCTGCTGATCTGAGTGTGACCCTGATTGAGTTACTTCTTCTTTTCTGTACCTTAGTTTCTTCATGTGTAAAATGAGATGGATTAAAAGGTCCCTTCTTTTTTTTTTTTTTCCCCCGGTACACGGGCCTCTCACTGTTGTGGCCTCTCCCGTTGCGGAGCACAGGCTCCAGAGGCGTAGGCTCAGCGGCCATGGCTCACGGGCCCAGCCGCTCTGCGGCATGTGGGATCTTCCCGGACCGGGGCACGAACCTGTGTCCCCTGCATTGGCAGGCGGACTCTCAACCACTGCGCCACCAGGGAAGCCCAAAAGGTCCCTTCTTTTAATACAATTATAATGTCCTATGGAATGAGCCCTTTTAGGGAGGAAGGGAGCTAACTCGAATTGGGTGCTTTTCTCTGCTGGAGGCTTTTCAGGCTTTTAACTGCCAGGGCAGTCTTTTAAGGGAGAGAGGATGATCTCCAAGGCTCAGGGAGGTCTCAGCTAACAGCTGGCAGAACTGGAATTTTACTCCAGGTCTGTTAGAGACTCCAGAACACACAGTTTTTGTGCTGTGCCATACTGACTATTTTTATCCTTTCAAAGCCAGAGTGCGTTACTGAAAATCTGGGGTTTGGTGCTGAGGATAGAATTTAGCTGGGACATTGCTTAAAGCTGCTGTTAGTCTTAGAATTCACAGTGTGCCTTTCTGGATTTGTTTCTCTTTTATCTGTTAACCATCCCCCTCTTACCTCCTTCTGCTCAAGGACTGTTATGCAATGTGGAGGATGGGAGTATAACAGACCTCTGTATTGAAGGTAAGATTAAACTGTGTGTACCTAGCATTTGAAGCCGGGGATATTAGCCTGAATTGCAGCTTTGATTATTTGAGACCTTGATGAAATGTTCCATTTTAGAGACAGATAAAGAAAATTCAATTATCAATCATTAATTCTGCATTTCTTTCTTGGGCACCTACTCTGTGCCACGTACTGTATCAGACACTAGGGTTGTATCTGACATGGTCCCTATCCTGTAAGAGTTTACAATCTGGAAGAGAGATTGTCTGGTAAATAACAAGGGCTGATGAGTGCTGTTACAGAGACATGTACAAAACTCTGTTTTTATTACATTCATATTGGTTGGTTGGAAGTTGTCTGCACATAGGTGGTGGTTAAAGCTGTGGAAGTGCCTGGGTTTACCTATAAAGGACTCAAGAAGAAGGAAGACAAGAGCATTGGGATGAGAGGATTCTTTTCTTTTTTTCCCTTTTTTAAATAAACTTATCCATTTCATTTTATGTTATTTTTGGCTGCGATGGGTCTTCGCCACAGCGCGCAGCCTTCTCATTGTGGTGGCCTCTCCCGTTGCGGAGCATGGGCTCCAGGCACACGGGCCTCAGCAGTTGAGGCACGTGGAATCAGCAGTTGTGGCACGTGGGCTCTAGAGCGCAGGCTCAGTAGCCATGGCTTACGGGCTTAGTTGCTCCACAGCATGCGGGATCTTCCTGGACCAGGGTTCAAACCCATGTCCCCTGCATTGGCAGACGGACTCCCAACCACTGCGCCACTAGGGAAGTCCCTGGGATGAGAGGATTCTTGCCGAAAGAGCAAGAACTGTATCATTTAGAATATAGTCACGAAACATAAACCACACAAGTTATTTGAACAGAAAAAACCTTTAAAGAATTATTGACTAGATAACTGAAGGCAAAAGCGAACCAAGTTTTACCGAGGTAGCAATTTTTGAAAACAGCTTCCACCCCTAGGGATAGGGAAACAAAGGGAGAGGTTGGAATTATTAAGACTTACAAGTTTGGAGGAAAGACCCCATACATGAAACACAGACCTCTGAGGAGAGGATGCTGCTTGGCTGCTGCTGGGTCCATGACTATCCAGGCACGCAGTTAGCAGCTGTAACTGCTAGCTGTGACAGATAAGTCAATATGATCTGTATGTACTTTTGCCCATCTCTCAGTCTAGAGAATGTGGACAAACAGATGTACCCCTCGAAGGTCCGACGACTGGCAGGGGTGGGGAGATTTCCCTTCACCATTTTCCTCAGGACCACTCTTGAGTGGGGCTATAATCCTAAAGCCATCTGCTCCTGGTTGGTACCAGCATAGCTTGCAGAACCCTCATCAGATCCCAGGAACTTCACTGAGGTGGTGGATACTAGATGGAGATTGCAAAGCTAGAGGGAGAAGGACTTGCTCCTTCCTTACTCTTTCCTGTTTGCTTCCTGGCTTCCTGTTTCTGTGAGTGTTGTCCTAGAATGCTTCTTTACCCTGGAGGTGGCAGAGCCTTCCCTCAGCAGCAGCCAGATCTAGTCTGCAGCTTTCCCCAGACTTGTAGAGCCAGCCTCTTCTTTACTCCTCCTCAAAGACACCAGCAGAAGTATCACAAACAATTGTATAGAAGGGCAGGTTTGGGGTTGAGTGATAATATTATCGCCAATTATTGGCACAGGAACTAACTCCTAATTCTGTTCTTTTCATATATGAAGTAGCAAATTCTGAGGAAGGAAAAAGGTAGAAATAACATAGTAGTTTTCAACCTTGGCTTCACAATAGACTTACCTGGGAAACTAAAAAAGTATCCAGATGCTTAGACCCTTTATCTAGAGATTCTGATTTAATTGGTCTGGGGTGGGACTTGGGTGTTAGTTTTTTTTTTTCTTTTTTTAAGCTTCCTAGGTGATTCTAATGTATAGCCTAGTTGTCAACCATTGTTAAAAAACAGTGAAGAATGGGGGAGATAGAAAAGACTAATGCCGATTACCACAAGCAAATGACTTTGATTAGAAGGACTATGAAAAATGAACTCTGGGCCATGGGTTGTCTTCTGATTAGTAATGTTATTGTGTCTTCTCAGTCCTTATCCAGCTTACAACTCAGCTGAAGTTAGAGCAGACCATTCATTGCCTGCTGTATGAGTGTCACAAAGAGGTCAGTAAAGTAGCTGTTGGTTCTTGAGTACCCCTCAGAATCCTCAGATGTCAGAGCTGGGTCAACCCTTTGGATAGATGGGGAGATTGAAATCCAGAGAGGAAAAGGGACTTGCCTGAGGTCACTGAGTCAGTGGCAGAGCCAGAGCTAGGGCCTGGGTCTTCTGCTCCAGTACTCTTTGTAGCTTCTTTCCTTCCCTTTTCAGTCTCCCAAATGCTGCCTCCATGTGCTGAAGTCCATTTTCTGGCGTAATCATCCATGGCCATTCTCTATATCCTCCTAAATATAATACAGATTTCCTTGATGAATTTATTAAGGAAATATGTTCACTATGTCTTGGCTTAGTATTTTTGTTTGGTTTATTTTGTACTGAAGGCATTTGCTTTTATCAGCATCTAAGGTAAACACTGAGAAGGTATATTTAACCAGCTTTCTTCAATGTAGTCATAGATATCAGTTAAACAAGCAGCTTCTGCATTGTGTTTAAGATTTAGGAATAAAATCAGAGTCACTTTTTTTTTTTTTGCAAAAGGAAGACAAATGCTCATTTAACACCATCAAGAGCAACATTTAATTAGAAATAATGTTAAATAATCATGTCATTATAATTACTTTGCATGTGGTTAACATATGATTGAATTTATAATTATATATATCAACATTTATCATTATGATTATGCCACTTAACATTTTGAGCACTTTCTATATGCTAGGCACTATGTTGGCGCTTTACATGCACTATCTCATTTAGTCCTCGCAACAACCCTATGAAGTTGGTCCTCGTATTAATTCCCACCAGAAGAGTTAAGAATCTTACTTAAGGTACTACAGCTAGTCAGTAGAAAAGGTGAAATATTTACTATTGACTCTGCCTGTAAAGCATCAAGCATAGTGCCTGACAAATAGAATGTTCAGTAATAGTAGCTATAATAATGATGATGATAATCAATTTTTTTTGCAATGAACTAGAATTCCATCTTTATGATGTTCCCAAATTTCACCTCCCAGTTTCTGGCTCCATAGGAGGCAAAATATACTAATTTTAATTTAGTTTAACAAACATGTCCTGAGCTAGGTACTGAGGACACTGAGAGGAATCTGACTCAGTCCCTTTCCTTCGGGACTTCCCAGTCCAATAGGGGATATAGACACTTAGCTAAAGAGGCTGATTACTGACTGTGGTGAGAGGCACATGCAGTACAGGGTTTGGTGTGGATAGGGCAAGATGAATTTTGGTGGGAGATCTGTCCTGATCCTAATTTATAGAGCAGAGTATGTTCACTCTCTGTAGCTGTGTAACATGCCCTCCATGCGAGGCAGCCTGGCCACCCTGACCCTTCTCGGCAAGTTGGTGGATGCGATCCCTGCTCTGGCAGACAAGCTTGTGATGGAGCACAGTGAGTGACCTCTGGGGAAGAGCTACCACTACCCTTTCACCTGTTTTGATCACACTTCCATCTGGGTGGTCCATTCACTGTGTACATCTGGGAAGTCATTACTTTCCTTCTCTAGGCTTTAGTTTCCCCATCTGCAAAATCTGTTCTATGTTGGCCAATTGGAAAAAAAGTGTTTCTCAACTCTGGTCTTGGGCTCCTTCAATTCATTTTGTTAACACAAAAGAATTAAGTACCTACTATGAGCCTTCCTTTCAGGTGGGAGGAAGAATTAATTCTGGAATATAGAAGCACTTTTTTTCTATCAGTAAAAGCAGATAAATATCTCACAGAGTATTTATCCAAGGGTAAATCACTTAACTTCTCTAAGCCTTGGTTTTCCCTTTTGAGTAAGTTCCCAGAAATCATGTATTGTGGGGCATTGTAGGGGATTACCATCACTATTCCATTCAGGGCAACAGTTTGGAGTGTCATCTAGCAGTTGACATTGTGAGGTTCCCCTGGCCCCTTGGTTGTTTTCTGGATAGGTGACCTGATGGAACATCTGTTGAGAGGTTTAGTATACCCCAGTGAGGGGGTGCAAGCTTCTGTCTGCTACCTTTATGGGAAGCTGTACTCCTCACCAGTTGCAGCCGAGATGCTTTTGGGCCATTTCCGGGAGAAACTGTGTCCTCTCTTCCTTTCCACCATGGATGGTGCCCAGACAAAGGAGCTAAAGATCAACTGCTTGGGTAAGACATGGGACTGGAGAGAAAAGAGAAAGCTTTTGAGGTTTTGCTTGAGGATTTGAGATATTGGCTCACTAGTGGTGGGGAGGTTTGCTGCTTTGCAAAGGATAGAAGCTGTGGGTTTGGGAGATAAGAGGCACAGACTGCAAAAGATGCCTAATGTTGGGTGTGGTATCCAAAGAACGTCATCTTTGGAAGGAGAAGAGGAAGAAAAGTGTGACAGCAATTTTTTTGCCTCTGGTCTTTACTGCATGCCCTGGTGCATCCTGTACTTGCTGCCAAATTAATCTTCACACTGCATAGCTTGCATCCTGTCAGTCTTCTATTTGGAAAATCATCTATGGCTCCCTCTGGCCTCCAGAGTGAAGTCCAAGTTTCTCTGCTTGTTATTTGAAGCTCAGTGTACCCTTTCAGCCTCTCCTGTTACTTCCTTACATAAATACACGAGATCTACCAAATGCTTTAGAGCAGGGAGCTTTCGTATTTTGGATAGAGCAAATGGGCACTGTGATTGGTGACTGGGTGAGGACCTGTTTCAGAGCAGGAGCTACAGGGAAAAGCATGGTCTGTGGGTAACAACAATTTCTTTTCACAGTTTGGGCCAAGAGCTCTGTTATGACTAGTTCAGCCACACATAGAGAGTGTTCATTCTGAGCCAGGCCCTGTTCTGGGCTCTGGGGTCATAAAGATGATCAAACCCAGACTCTCATCTGTGGGAGTTCATAGCCCAATGTGGAGGACAGATGTGGACACAGTCCATTGTGGTACATGCTTTCGTGGAGATTGCAAAGAAAAAGGTGGGATTCTATTCAGCATAGTACTTGAAGTCCTAGCCAGAACAATTAGGCAAGAAAAAGAAATAAGAGACAGAAGTAAAGGAAGGAAGAAGTAAAATTGCCTCTGTTTTCAGATGACATTACCTTATATATAGAAACCCCTAAAAATTACACTAAAAACTGTTAAAACTAATAAATGAATTCAGTAAAATTGTAGGATACAAAATCACTTGTGTTTCTATACACTAGCAACAAACAATATGAAAAAGAAACTAAGAAAACAGTCCCATTTACAATAGCATTAAAAAGAGTAAAATACTTAGGAATATCTATGGAGACATGAAGAAGTTTCTAGGCGATGTCGGAGGAGCTACCTTGGGTGTATTCTGGTGCCTATGCTCCTCTTGCCTCACTTCCCATCCCCTTTGTTTTCTAGGTTTGCTGAGGCAGCTGTTAAAGTATGACCTCTTTGTGTCCATGATCATGAACAAATCTGCGCTGGTGGAAAGTACTGAGAGTGTTGAGGGGCCACCAGGAGAGACCTCACTGCCTTTGGTGCTCAAAAAGGTAGTTGTCTTGTGGTTCGTGGTCTCTGGGTTCAATAACAAGGGAACCTGAATGCTTCCTGGGCCTTTTTCCTTATCTACCACTCCTTCTATCCAGGATTTCCTAAGTATTTTCTTACTGGCCAAAACAATATGCTATTAGAAGGCTCAAAGTTGGTTTTCTTTCAGTCATGAAAGGATAAGTTAAAACCTGTGCCCTAGGTTTTAATTGGGAGCTGGCTGGTTATAGAGGCACCCTCTGCCTAGCACATACCAAAATTCTAGATTCCCAGAAAGAAAGTAGGGGTGGGTTCAGCATAAACTGCATTGCTTGTGCAAATAGTTTAGTGACAGTGAGCCACTTTTACCAGTTCTTGGAGGGTTGGGAACCCTCCTGAAATTCAACTTCCCAAACCCAGTGAGTGGCCAACCTTGCAGGCAGGACTTTCTAAGGATAACAGTCTCAGGCCTGCAATGTTAACTCTTTTCTGCACATTCTTTGAAGCAAGGCTCATAGCAGAACCTTCCCTTATGTCCCAGGCTTGTTGAAACATCAAAACCAGATGAGGGCTGTGAAAGTACTTTTGCCAATGAAGGCCTGAGCCCTTCTTGGGGATGATGTTAGTGTTCTTTGAGTGCCATTGTGTTCTTTTGTTCTGTTTCTCTCCTGCTGCTGTTGACAGAGACTCCTTTCCATAATCTATAACTGCTCTCCCTGAGCACCATCCTTATGCCTGGCACCAGTAGTGTGTGAGGGATTCAGAGACAAATCAGGCTCCTGCCCTGAGGCATTCAGGCTGCTTCCCTCTGGTCCTGTCAGTGGTGTGACTGTGACACATTTTGCTGCCTGTTTCTCCAGCTTCTCCTTTCCAGAGATGAGACTCTGCAGGTGGCCAGTGCCCACTGTATAACTGCAGTACTGGTCCACTCGCCAGCGAAGCACGCCCCAGCCTTCATCCATGCTGACATCCCAGGTAGGAGGCCCCTTCTAACTTTCTCCTCTGAGGACCCCAGAGTTGTGCCTGGAGACCCTTGAGTAGCAGCAGCAGCAGTCTTGTTGGGAATTCTTTGATATGCATACTGGAGGGATGGTTGGTGGCATGTTCATTGTATATGACAGACTCTAGGAAATAGACCTCATGAAGTCTGAATCCTCTTGCTACAGATTTCTAATATGACCTTGAGCAGTTTGTCACTGAACTTTGTCATTAATTTGACCATCTAGGAATAAACACCTAGCGTGGGGTGGTGGAAAGACCCGTGGACCAGGGAGGCAAAAGGAACTAATGTGTCTTGAAGGTTTGTTATGAGCCAGGAAATATGCCCTGAGGTGCATCGCAAATGTTGCCACATTTAGGTCCTCATCTTTGCTATTTTATGAATAAGGAAATTGAACTAGAGAAGGGAAATAACTGGTTTAAATCAGCAAGACTCGGCATTGGCAGAGAAGGGATACAAAATCAAGGCTGTCTGGCTCTAAAATCTCTTTTCTCTGTATCATGCTGCTGCCCGTCCTGAGAATTAGGGGACCTGAGTTCCAGTCCCGCCTCTACCACCAACTGTTTCTCTCTAGGTCTCAGTTTCCCCATCTATTAAAAAGATAAGGTTACACCATAAGTCTGAGGGCATTTTCCAGGTTTATCTGTGAATGAATGATCATGTCTCATCAAGAGGGTGTGTGAACAGATGAAGTGACAGGTGTGAGATGCTGAATAAATCCAAGGCCATAGCATTAGTTAAGGGATCATGATTACACAGTTGTCATTGATTGTTTTCTCCCTCTCTCCCTGGCCAGAGTTCCTCTTTGAGCATCTTTCCTCTTCCAGTGAAGTGCTTGTCTGGTCCAGCTACAACTGCTTGATACTTCTGGCAGAAGAGCCACTCTTCTTTTCCAAGTGCCACACGGTGTATGGTTGGTATTGTGGGTCCTGTACTAGCTCTGGCTCAGGTGGACAGCACTTCGAAGTTAGGTGGCAACAGCAGTGACAGGGGGCCAGCCTACACCTTGGAGAGGGGTGCTGGTCTGGTCATTTCCATCAGCCCAAACTCATTACCAGATTCCACGTGCAAGCAGTGATATCCAAACAGTTCTGTTCTTCATTGATTGGCAGTATATATGTTTAGCAAGAGAAGGGCCACTAAATGAATTCCTGTTGCACCTTAAGAGCAACTTTACTCAGCCTTGGATTCAGTCTTTTCCTGTGCCCCAGATATCTATCCATCTAGTTAGTCCTCAAGTTTTGCTGATTTATCCTTTCAAAGTTTTTTGAAACTGTCCCTTCTTCTTCTTTCCTGGTGATACCTTTCTTGTCTGGGACTTTATATCACATCTAGATTTTTAGACTGGGCACATTTAGTTACTCATATATTCTGTGTTCTTATTCTATGCCAGGCACCAGGCTGGAACCTAGAGATTTAGAGATACATAAAATGTGGTCCCTGTCCTCTGGAAGGGGAGGGAGATATAAGCAAGCTTATTAAGACTGCAAGAGGGGAGGTACAAGACATGTAGGAGCTCAGGAGAGGCCCACAGCTCTGCCTGAGTGGACCAGGGCATGCTTCCTGGAGGAGTGGATGTCCTACCTTATTCTTTGAGGAGAAATAGGAGTGCGTGTAGTAGAGAAGGTGAAGCTCAGCCGGTAGGTATTGACTAAATACCTCGAATGCCAGGGTCGTGCTTTGGGTTGTGCTGGGTTTGGGGAGACAGAGATGAATCAGATAAGGGCCTTCCCTCAAAGATCTCACAGTCCTGTCCCATCAGCTCAACTTGTCAGGACTGCTCCATGAGGGCTGCTAGCAAATATGTGCTGTCCAGAGCCTCTCATCTCTCCTGGGAAGGCAGTAAAGAAGCCAACAAGCCCTGATCCCTGGCCTCTGCCATGTCATTTTGTGTTAGGGATCGAGTCAGTGGTGAGGAGCCTACAGGGAATCCTGAGGATGAACAACACCAAGCTGCACAAGCAGGGCCTGCTGCTCTTTGCTCAGATCCTGACTCGGTGAGCAAAGTAGTGACGCGTCAGGCCTGTAGGGGCCAGACTGGAGAAGGAAAGAAGTGAGGTATTTATTCCTGGTGGGGTCAGTGATAGGAGTTCACACACTCATTTCTCATTTACAATTTCTCAGGCAGCCAGAGGAGATCAAGCTGTTCCCAAGCTCAGCCCTGTGCAGAGATGCTGGCCGTGCCCTCCAAGAGGCAGTGAACAGCCCTGTGCTGGAGGTGGCTGCCGAGGCAGTGAAGGCCATTTCTGCCTTTCTGAGGTGAGAGACCCAGACAGGCTGAACTTTCCACCCCTGCGTGTACCCGAGGGCCTGTCAAGGCCAGAGCAGCTTCCAGGGGATATTTGTCCTTTAGGTCAGGGAAATTTCATTGAATTATTTCTTCCACTGCTCTGTTTACTCTGTTCTGTCTTCTGGAACTGCCATTTGGATGTTGGGCATCCTGGATTGGTCATCTCTTTCTTTTCTTTGTCTGACAGTTTTTTATCTTTTTGTCATTATGTACTAGTTTCCAGGAGATTTTCTTGACTTTATTTTCAACTCTACTATTGAGTGTTTTATTTCTGCTTTCATATTTTTAATTTGGAAGAGTTCTTTCCAATTCTCTGCATGTTTATTTAAAATAGGATTTTATTCTGTATTTATTTTGTGGATGTAACTTTTTAAAACTAGGTCATTTGTTTTAGTCCAGACCTTGCCCCCACTTCCTTTCTACTAATTTTTCCTTCTGCCCAAAATACTCTTCCCTGAAATCTTTGCATGACTGGACTCTTCCCATCATTCAGGTCTCATTCAGAGTGTCCTTCCCTAACTGACCCATCTGGCTATTACAGCAGCTACCAGACACTTGACAGTTCTTGTTTATTCATTTGTTCTGTGTCTCCTCCACTATATAAAATAATCTCCAGGAGATAAGGGACCATGTCATTTTTTTCACTGCTATATGCCTCACTCCTAATAGATACTCAGTATATGAATGATGTTAAAATGGATGGTGAGACTAAGCAATCCTAGGGTCATGATGGGAAATCATTCCTTAGTAAGATGCTTGATATCTTGAAAAAACTAATGGAGGATAACCCATATTTATTTATATAGAAAATTTTACTTTGTTTCCACGCCCTCCCTTTTTAAAATCTAACAAAGTAATGTATTTAAGCGATAAAAAATAAAATACGCACAAGGTTTATAATGAAAAGGAACAGCCCCCTGTCCCCACTTCCTAAAGGAAACTAATTTTAACTCATTTTGGTTTTAGTTCTGGTGATTTATCTCCCTAAATCTAAACAATATGCTTGTAATGCTATTTCTTTATTTGTCAATTTAGAACATTATTCATTGACTTGCCAATAAGAAAAACAAGACTGAGGTCACATTATTTTGTCTTCTCTACACTTCCTTGGCATTTTTCCTAGTTACTATTTTATGTTAATTGATGTTATGTTTTCAAAATTTTAAATAATATACTTAAAACTTGTGTTTCTTGTTCCCTCAACCTGAAGCAGTATCTCTTGACACCCTACTTCGTTAGCTGAGTGTATTAGCACCCCAGCTCTTTCTTTCCCTTCTCCTCCTTACCGTCTACTTCTCAATGTCAGCTGTACCTTTAATTTTATTTAGTTGTTTATTTTAAAAGGAAGATCTGGGGAGTGAAATGTCCATTGGGGACTTTATTTTATTTTATAATTTTTAAAATTTTTATAAATTTATTTATTTATTTTTGGCTGCGTTGGGTCTTCGTTGCTGCGCGCGGGCTTTCTCTAGTTGCAGTGCGTAGGCTTCTCGTGGCGGTGGTTTCTCTTGTTGCAGAGCATGGGCTTTAGGTGCGTGGGCTTCAGTGGTTGTGGCGTGCGGGCTCAGTAGTTGTGACACATGGACTCAGTAGTGTGGCTTGCGGGCTCTAGAACGCAGGCTCAGTAGTTGTGGTGCACGGGCTTAGTTGCTCCGCGGCACGTGGGATCTTCCCAAACCAGGGCTGGAACCTGTGTCCCCTGCATTGGCAGGTGGAAACCACTGCGCCACCAGGGAACTCCCTATACCTTTAATTTTATATTGTAAAGTTTGTTAACATTTATAGTCTCTTCTGTAACTATATTTAAGTCTACATCACTTGACTCTTGGTTGCTTCTAAAAATTGAATAAAAGAATAGCATTTACATTATAATGGCTTCAGTTTGTCTCTTTTCCCCTTTTGTCCTTTCCTGGATTTGAATCTCTAAATCTGGGGCATGAATCCCAACAAGGGTGAGATGAGTAAACCAACGGGGTAACAAAGACATAGAGTAAGAGCCAGAGTCAATCAGAAGTTCCCATGCAGAGCTGGACATCTCCCAGGAGGTCAGTGTTATGGGGGACTGGTAGCACCTTTAGCACCTTTCAGGCAGGAGGTAGTATTTGAGCTGTGCTATGAGGGATGAGAGAGATTTAGATTTGTGGAAGGACCAGGGTTGGCCAAAACATGTAGGTAGGAAAATTTAGGGATTACTGAGGGTACGGTAGCCAGTCTGGCCAGCAGGTTGTGTGAAGGGGAGTAGTACATGAAGAAGCCAGAAAGCTGGTTGGGTCAGAATTGTGGAGAGCTGTGGGTAGGGGGCTGGTTATTAATCCTTAGATAATTTTACTTTTGACTTTAATTTTTCAGAATTTTTACTGAGGTGGTCCCTCTGAGGTGGAGTGGTTCAGAGGGTCTCTGGGGAGCACAACGGGAAGGAGGAATGAAAAGTGAGAACTGCTGAAAGAATTTAAAGATGGCAGAACCAGGGCTTGACAGTCAATGTAGGATAGAAAGTTAGAGCTTCCAGAAATGAAGAGGGAAAGGGGAAATCAAGCCTTCACTATATACAATTAACGGAGTGCCTGTTAGAAGGCCCAGCAGATTGCTCTCTGTTCATATGTCAATCCCAAATTCCCAATCTATCCCTCCCCCCACCCTTCCCCCTGGTAACCATAAGATTGTTTTCTGTGAGTCTGTTTTTCTGTTTTGTAAATAAGTTCATTTGTATCATTTATTTTAGATACCACATATAAGCGATATCATATGATATTTGTTTTTCTCTGTCTGACTTACTTCACTTAGTATGATAATCTCCAGGTCTACCCATGCTGCTACAAATGACATTATTTCATTCTTCTTTTTTTAAAAATTTATTTATTTAATTTATTTTTGGCTGCACTGTGTCTTTGTTGCTGTGCGCGAGCTTTCTCTAGTTGCGACAAGTGGGGGCTACTCTTTGTTGCAGCGCGCGGGCTTCTCATTGCGGTGGCTTCTCTTGTGGAGCACAGGCTCTAGGCGCGCAGGCTTCAGTAGTTGTGGCTCGCAGGCTCTAGAGCACAGGCTCACTAGTTGTGGCACACAGGCTTAGTTGTTCTGCAGCATGTGGGATCTTCCCGGACCAGGGCTCGAACCCACGTCCCCTGCATTGGCAGGAGAATTCTTAACCACTGTGCCACCAGGGAAGCCCCCTTTATAGAGTTTTGACTCTTAGAAAGTTCTTCCTTATATTCTTTAAATAAGATCTGGGTCTTTGATAACGTTTACCTATTGATCCTGATTTTCCTCATCAAGGAAACAGAAAGCAAATTTGATCTCTCGTCCCCAAGACAGTTTATCACTTATTTGAGAACAGTGACCACCTTTGTTCTAGATAGTACTTTTTTCACTGGGAGGCCCTTCTCAGTGAGAAAACCTTCTGTATCTTTAATAACAATAATAATAGTCTTAGCTGTCATTTATAAGGACTTACTAACTAGCAAACATCATGCTGAGTGTTTGGCATACATTATCCAATTTGATCCTTAGAATAATTCTATGAGGAGAGTACTATTAACTTTCATTGACTAGATGAGAAACTGAGGGCTAGAGAGGATGAGGAATGTGCACGAAGTCATGCAGCAGATATATGTTGGAGCAAGGGTTTTTATCAGATCAGATCCTGGACCCGTGTTCTGATCTACCACCTGTCCCCCATTGCCTGAGAACCTGAGGGTACCTCGGAGTACCCTTACCTCACCATAGGCTTACCTTTGTCTCTCTGGGTGCAGGAAGGATCATCAGAGTGCTCTACCTGTGCTGTACAAGGAGCTGCAGGCCTTGCTCAAAGCCATGCTGAGCCGGTGTGCAGATTTTTCGCAGATCCCGTTGAACTGGAGGCCCCTGGTCAGTGCACTGCAGCCCGCTTCTTCTGGAGATCATGCTGTAATGTGTTTTTGGAAGATAATTAGTACATTGCATTACCTTTATATGCTACTTTATAGGTTTTTCTCATGCACACACGCCTACAATGAGATGTTATTTTTTTTCCTAACTGTGGAACTGTGGGACTTAATAATCGTTATCCTCATTATGAAATTGAAGTCGCAGGGGTTAAATAGTTTTTCTCTCAGGTCCAAAGCTAGCAAGGACCTGAGTTTGGATAGTAAATCCCAGGGTGTTTGTACCCAAGCCTACTACACACTTTGTCTTTTATTTATTTTTTATTTTTATTTTTTTGCGGTATGCGGGCCTCTCACTGTTGTGGCCTCTCCCATTGCGGAGCACAGGCTCCGGATGCGCAGGCTCAGTGGCCATGGCTCATGGGCCCAGCCGCTCCGCGGCATGTGGGATCTTCCTGGACCGGGGCACGAACCCGTGTCCTCTGCATCGGCAGGCGGACTCTCAACCACTGCACCACCAGGGAAGCCCCTCTTCTACCATTTTTTAAAGGAGCTATTAGATGGCTGGATTTGTGGAGGTGTACCTAAGATCCCCTGGAAATTGTTAGGTGTATGGGAATGCCAGACTCCAGTGTGAGAGGAAGAAGTCTGTAGTCCTCTAAGCAAAGACCAGAACACGGAGTAGGTACTTGACCAATAGGTTTTCCTCTTTCCTTCTCACCTCAGGGCCACGCCTCCAGTAGAGATTCGGAGAAGACCATTCTTCGAAGAGGAAGCTTCCTCCTGAGCACTCTGGAGGGATTTAGAAATGCCTGCAGGTGAGGGGCCCTCTGTGGTCTGATGAGGTAGTAGTATGGAGGGTGGGTGTAGAAAGGAATCAGACAAAGGATGAAGCTCTAGAAGCAACACTTGGTTTCTGATGCTTTGCTGCGTAGTGAGAGGACTTTGGCTGGGATGGAGGCTGGGGATGCGTGTGGGGTATGGAATGGGTATGTGGAGGAGGTTTCTAAAGATTCCCTCCTGACGAAGTTTTTGTTACTGTGCAATGAGGTTGTATCTCACTCAGCTTTGTTCCTCTTCCCAAGTAACCTAGTGCTATAGGTGTTCACTGAATGCTTGTTGGATTAATTCAGTTCACATGAACAAATATTTGTTGTATCTACTGTGTGCCAGGCCTGGTGCTAGACAGTGGGAGTAGAAAGGTAAGTCAGATTAGCTCCTACCCACAAGGAGCTCACAGTCTCCTGGGAAAGAGACAGTTTTGTTTATATGTGTGGAATTCATTACGTTGTCACAAACCTGGGGAAGGCATTCCAAGTAGAGAGAGCAGCATATGTAAAGGCAAAGAGATGTGAAACAGCAAACAGCATGGTATATTCAGGGAAATACATGTAGTAGGGTGGATGAGTCATGTGTTATGGGAGAGAGGGTAGGGAGCACGAAGCTGAAGAGGTGACCAAAGACCAGGTTCTCCCTCACTGAGGCATCTGGAATTTTCTCCAGATCTGCTGGTTGGGATACTTTCCCTGAGCCCTGAGCTCAGGTATCCCTCTAGGAGGATGCTTCTAACCTTTTTGTTGCATAGGTAGTTGTAGATATACCCACACATTGATTTCTTAGGTTGGCTGTGGAATTCCAGAGCGAGCCTTCGGCCCAGGAGAATCCATTCACAGCTCCCAGTGCTGAGAAAGAAGACACCTTGGAGGCCTTCTCAGAATTTCTTCTCAGTGCCTGTGACTCCTTGTGTATCCCCATGGTGATGGTGGGTTTTCCTGAGCCTTGGACAGCATGAAGCTTGGGGAGGAGAAGAATGTGAGAGCAAGCCAGGCTGAGAGGCACAAGACGGTGACTCGACTGCTCAGCTGGACCTTCTGAGAGTCGTAGCAGTGTTGTTCTTGCAGCCACTTTTCCTTTGGTTTTAAAATCACAGTACAGTGTTTGGTTGTAAATAATAGATTAATAGATGCCTCTTAAAAAGTAGAAAGCAGTAATAATAAAATAATAAATAGGTAATGTTTATGAAGTGATAAATGCCTTATATTCATAATTTAACCCTCCCAGTGACCCTGTGAAATAGGTCCTATCAGTTCCCCCAATTTAAAGATGAGGTTGTCATTTTTCTATGGTTGTAAAGCAAGTATATGACAGTTCTGAGGTTTGAACCTATGTGTTTTTCTGCTTAGTAAAGAGTAGCAGTCAATGTCTGATCTAGGCTTCACTAAGGAGCACATATGTGAGTTCTGTAAAATGACAGGTGAGAGACCTGAAGAGAGCCCTGGGTTTGAGCTGACTTGAGATGGAGATAGTAGGAAGAGCGGGGTCCAGAGCTGTTGACTGCCCAGATGACCTTGGGTGAGTCTTGTCCTCTTTGAGGTTTGGATATCCTGTGAGCCTGTGAGGAGCCACTGTTAGTTGGGAAAGGACACCTCCAAAATACCCACTGGGAACAGTAGGTGGCAGCAGGGGAGCATCCTCTGGTTCTGACAGGAGAGCCTCTTTTTCTTGAAGAAGCCTCTGAGGCAGCGTGCCAGGGTCTTCAGGTGGGTAGCTCTCAGGAGCCTGGGATTGCAGCCCTGACTGGCTCGCACTAGCAGTAGCCCTTCCTCACCTGCTCTGCCTTCCTCCTAGATTTATGGAGCGTTAGAGCTAGATCTAGAGCTAGATCATAGAATTACTGTATTATTCTTGCTTTCTACTTTTCTGTATTTTACACATTTTCTTTAATGAGCTTGTATTACTTTTCTAGTCGAAAAAAACTTGGTTTGAAAACCAAATGAAAAGTATCTGTAAGAACCATGTCCCTGAGGCCCTGCCTATTTATACACAGGGAACTGAAACAGCGAGAAGGGAGGGGGTGACTGACCCAAGGGCACACAGCGACTTCGTACAGAGCTTGAAATAGAACTCAGATTTCTCTACTCTTAATCCAGAGCTCTGTCTACCATATCAGGCTGCCTCATGATTCTGTTCAATGATCACATGAAAAAGAAACGTGAAGGAAGTTTGTAAACTAAGTTATTATATGTTAGAAGCATGAGCGTCACTCTGCATTACAGTTTAGAAAGTGCCTTTTACACATGAGATATCATTTGTTTCTGGGAGGTAGGACTTGTTATTTCTGTTTTACTCTTTGGTAGAGGCCCAGAGCGGTAATGAATCTTGAACAGTTTATCAAGTGGCAGAAGATGTAAGCCTTGGATGCAGGCTTGTGACTTCAGGTCCCCTAGTGTTTCTTGTGCCCTTGAAATGGAAGAATTTAGTCTCCCATTGCTAGATGATGCAGTTTTTGCTGATGCTGTTTCTTCTTCAGAGGCTCAGTCCTGGAGGACTGTGCTCTCCCTCTTGGTTCTTTGCAGAGGTACTCGGAACAGGCCACTCATCCAGCCTTGATGGAGGTTTTCCTCTCAGTTCTGCACAGCCTTTTTGTCATCGTCCCCCATATGAAGGAGGAATTCTCCAAGAAGCTTGGTAGGCAGTAGGCAAGTGGGGAAGTTGGGAGGGAGGCAGGCGCCTTAGGCAGCTGCTCAGGGTACTTAAAGAGTGCATAACCTGTGGATGGGAGGCTTACGTATTCATTCAGAATCAACATCCACACTCTGCCTAGTGTTGAGTGGAAGGGTATATCATGCATCAATCAAAAGTCCTTAAAGGCAGTTCTCAAATTAATTGACACTTCTCTGAGAATGTCAAGAAGGTTCCAGTTCAGAGCCCACAACAGACCTCCTTCCCCTAATTACTCTCATCCTCCACGTTCCCTCAGACTTCACAAGATGTTTAGTGTCTCTGGCTCCTGAGCCCTGAATGACAGAAGTATCCCCAGTCATTGTGACAACTGAAAAATGTCCTGTGTACTTGCAAGTGCCTTATAGAAGAGAGGTAGCACTCTGTGTGAAAGTGCTGTCTAACTATACTATAGTGAAATGCCTTCCTAAAATTGAACCCAAGTGGCTCTTGACTCCTTCAGCCTTCTCCAGGTCTTCTTGCATGTATTTATTTTCTTCCCTCACTCGTCATTTTTTCTCTTCAAAATATAAACCTTCCTTTCCCACGTCTCGGTTTTCATCCTATAAATACCTCAATTTGCAGAGTAAGCCCAGGAATCAGAGTCAGAGTCTCCTTTATCCTCTTCAGAAAGTGGTAGTGATGGTGAGAATGGGAAGGGGAGATAGCCAAAAGCAGAAAAGGGAGTAGAGAGAATGGTAGTAATAATTAATAACTAATGATAACTAACATTTATAATATCAAACTCTTACTATGTGTTAGATACTGTTCTAAGTGCTTTACATGTATTCATTCATTTAATTCTCAGAAAAACTAAGGAGTATGTACTGTGACTATCCTCATTCTGCTGATGAGCACATTGACACTTAGGTTGGACAACTTGCCCAAGGTCACACAGGAAGTGGTGTGCCCAGGGTTCAAACTCAGGGAATCTAATCTGGCTCTAGAGCCTGCTTTCTTAATCTTTATGCTATACCTGCCCCTTATCATTATCATTTACTGTCTTTTCTTTTATTCCTGTCACATAGCATGCAGTGGGAAGTCTGCCATGGAGAGGTAGCCAGGGCTCAGTCATGAAGGGCCTTGTTGACCAGGTTGGGAATTTGGACTTTATCTTGGGAGCATTGAGTCTTAAAGAAGGAGAGTGACAGGCTCAGATTGCTGTTTCAGAAAGATCTTTCTTGGAACAGTGCGGACCATGAGTTAGAGGGAGGCGAGATTGGAGGCAAGAAGTTCAGCCTCTTGCATTAACTCAGGCTGGTGTTAGGAACTAAGGTAGTATGTGTGTGTGTGTGTGGGGTGGGCTGTGGTGGAATGATTGGATGTAGGGCATGAGGGAGAGGGAATAGTTTAGGGTAATGCCTTGGCTTCTGGCTGCCGTCTAGGTGGGTGGTGGTGTTTTTTATTGAGAGGAGGCTCCCTAGAGGAGGATCTGGTTTGGGAAAGCAGTAGAGGGTGTGATCAGTTTGGATCAGGGTACCTCTGAGATGCCTGTGAGATGTCCCAGTGGAGCTTTTAGGTCGGTAATTGACTATGTCTGAGGTCATGGGAAACATCTGGTCTTAAATATAGTGTCACTTGAAAGAAAAACGCACAATGTAAGAGTTGTAAGTTAAGTTTTATTTGGGGACCTTGCTGAGGACTATAGCCTGGGAGACAGCCTCTCAGATAGCTCTGAGGAACTGCTCCAAAGAGGTAAGCAGGAAGCCACAATATATATGAACTTTTTTGCTTGGAAAACGTGTAGTCAATCATAAAAAGATTACTGCTAGTCACAAAAAACGGACATCTCAAGTTAATGATTTTAGTGCCTTTTTTTGTGTATGGGAAGATGCAAGAATCTGGGGTCATTTGAAAATTTCCCTTAGATAACCATCTTAACTATCTAGGGGCCAGTATATCCAAAGTGCAGAATGTTTCCTGTTTTTCCCCATCCTGACTTCCTCTCAGGGTACACTGTTGGTGGGCTGAGCAACTGCATTGGCTAATGGCTTGATCCTTGTAGAACTGGAATAGCAGGCAGCATTTTTTTCTTTACAATAAATATAGAAGTTTTCATCATCCAGCCTTTCAATCATTCAACAAACATTTATTGGGTACCTGCTACATGAAGGGCACTGTCCTAGGGCAGAGGATGTAGCAGTGAACAAAACAGACCCCTGTCCTTGTGGGGCTGAGTCTCTAGTGGGGAACAGGTGAGATTCCTCATGGTGAGTGTGTAAAATGAGATGATCAAAGGACCAAGACAAAATAAAGTACAATATTTAGTGGTCAGGCGAAACAGATTACTCCTAAGTCCACTGGTAAGGAATGGTTGGAGAGGTAGGAAGAAACCCAGAAGGGGATGACATTAGGGAAGCCAAGTGAAGAGAGTTTTGTAGATGAGGGAGTGGTCATGAGTGTCAGATGCATCCCAGAGGTCAAGTAAGACAAGGACTGAAAAATGTACATTGGACTTGGCATCGTGTAGGCTGTTGGTGACCTTGGCCAGAGCAGTTGCTGTGCGTGGTTGGGGTGTAAGCCGGACTATAGTGAGTTGAAGAGTGAGTGCAAGGTGAGGCAGTAAAGACAAAATAGGCAAATCTTTCCATAAGTTTGGTGTAAGGGGGGGAGGTGAGAACTGGGGGTGTAATTGGAAGGGGACATGGAGTTACGAAGGATTTTAGTACCCCCTAAGACTGGAAACACTTATTCCGTTAGCAGTGTATATGAAGGAGCAGTAGAGAGATGCAGGGGTACTCAGCAGAGCAAGGTCCTTGGAAAGGAGAGGAGCCAGGATCCAGAGCTGGGGAGTTGAGGGGCATACCTTTTGCAGTTGTCTGTATATTTGATGTGTGATTTTGAGGGAGTTTCTGATTGATGGTCTGGGTCATCCTGGAGAGGTCCCTTGTCGCTGTTCAGAGGTATCTTTGTTCTCTCTAGGAAAAGAACAGAGTACAGGAAACCCTTAGGAAGCTATTCCATGTAGGAAGTGGGAGGAACTTCTAGGAGACGGTAGGAGGCTGTGTGGAAGAGGGGAAAAAGTAGGACCTTTGTGATTAGTACATATAGGTTGTGTAATAAACATCCCTTGTTTATTGACATTGGGCAAATTAATTTTCTTATCTGCAATGTCCTCAACTAGAACATGGTGATAATAATGGGAGTGAAATGAGGCAACATATGTAGATTTCCTGAATGAGTGTACCTCTTAGTCATTGTGACAACTGACATATACTCCTTTCCTTCCCTTCATCTGCTCTTTCTGCTTGCCATACTTCAAGAGCCAAGAGAATCCAGTCTTGGGGTGCTGAATGGGTACAGCTTCAGAAGTGTAGATCTCTGGTGGGG
The DNA here is from genome assembly GCF_005190385.1 of Monodon monoceros. Lineage (NCBI taxonomy): Eukaryota > Metazoa > Chordata > Mammalia > Artiodactyla > Monodontidae > Monodon > Monodon monoceros. Next base: position 93,637,994 of record NW_021703783.1, read on the forward strand.
CAGTGGTGCAGAGCGCAAGGCATATAGAGAAAGTGTGATTACAGGGAGGTCTATGTAGCCTGAAGCCAGCGAGAACAGGGTCAAGGCCCAAACTGCAAGAGAAAAGAGGGAAGCAGGCACCGCCAGCCAAGAGGGGGTAGAGACCTGAAGTCGGGGGTGGAGAAACTCTGGATCCCTGAGAGTCTGTACTACGAGGAACCCTTCCAGCAGGCAAACTGGGCGTTCCCCTGCTGAGGGAGCCATGGGTTAAACCGCTGTCCTGGAAAGTTACTATGAAACTGAGGGATTAATTCCCTACCAGAAGCCCTGCAATAGAATAAGATTATCCCCAGCCCTGGAGCTGGTGTAGTGGGAGCTTTTGTCAAGAATACTGCTTTTACAGGGACCAAGGATGGACAGGACAGAGGTCAGTTTTGACAGAGAGCTGCATGGCAGGGCGGGGTGGGAGCGGGGCAACTAGGAGAGCCAGACAGTGCAGGGGCCTGGGCCAGGGTCACCAGCTAATGTAGACTGTTCATCAGAAAGGAAGATGAACTTTTACTCAGTACCTACTCTGAGCTAAGTATTTGTTAGATCTTCTATATTCATTTATTTTACTTAGTTTCACAACAACGTTCGAGGTATAGATATCAAAACTGAGTCTCAGAGAAGTTAAATAAGTGTTCCAGAGCCACATTTCTAGATAGTGATGGAGCAAATTTCAAACCCGGGTCTGTGTGACTCCAGAACTAGTACCACCCAGACTTGGGAGTCTCTGTAAAAAGTCTACTTTAAATTGCTCTCTGCTTTCTTCTCAATTCTCCCAAGCTGCCTCATCCTTCATACAACTGACCTTGGAACTGAAGGCCAGGTTCTGCAGCGGCCTGAGGTATGTATGGTCCCAAGGGGACAAGTGTCCTTCTTGACTGGACAAGTGGAAATTTCTGATTGGTGTGGTTTAGTCATAGGACCTTGGGGGGGATTGACACAGTGTGGGAATTGCTCAGCAGCTGATGGTACGAGCTGGATGGGCTCCTGTAGCTTTTACTTGTCTGGTTCTGATACGACTTTCATTCCATGTGATACTTGGATGGGCACCTGTAACATCAAAACTGGAAGGGCTCTTAGAGATCATTTGTCTAACCCCTCATTTTACAAACAAGGAAACCAAGGCCCTCACAGGGTAATCGATGCTGTGTCCATCAAGAGAGAGTCGTGTTCTAGTTGCTGCCAGCCCAGCAATTCCAGAGGAGAGACTCTCTTGTTCAAAGTAGAGAGGTTGCTGCCTCAGTCTGTCTCTTTAGGCTTCTAGGACAGCATTCCGTGCCTTCCCATTTTTGATTTGCCACCTGTCTGCATTTACTCAGCAGATTCCACTTGTTACTGCCTGCAGTCCTCAGGGTGACCTCAGTGCAGCGTCTAGCTCTCCTTCCATATCTCCGAAGAGAACACCAACATTCAGGAGGGAATACAGGGATCCACCTGGATTCAGAGTCACAATTTTAGATGTTTTTTGTAGTTCTCCTCAGCTACCCATTTTGGATTCAACAGCTTCCTCTTTTTCTAGTACTCCTCAGCCCTTTCCTGACCCAGGAGGACTTTTTTGTTTCTATGTTTTATTTTATTTTATTTTTTTAATAAATTTATTTATTTTATTTTTGGCTGCGTTGGGTCTTCGTTGCTGCACGCAGGCTTTCTCTAGTTGCGGCGAGTGGGGGCTACTCTTCATTGCGGTGCGCGGGTTTCTCATGCGGTGGCTTCTCTTGTTGCGGAGCACAGACTCTAGGTGTGTGGGCTTCACTAGTTGTGGCGCACAGGCTTAGTTGCTCCATGGCATGTGCGATCTTCCCGGACCAGGACTCAAACCTGTGTCCCCTGCATTGGCAGGCAGATTCTTAACCACTGCGCCACCAGGGAAGCCCTATATGTTTTATTAAATTGGAGCTTAGTAGCCCTCCTTGATTTATTTTTTTCAGGAAATTTTTAGTGAATACCTATATGGGCCAAGTGCCTAAGTTACATCTGTGGGCAGCAGGTTCCATATTTACTTTTCACAGCTACCTCCAGACCTTCTCTACCAGGGCCATGGTTAGAACTTCATTGGGCTCTGGCACAAAGCAGTGGTGCCCCAGTACACGGCAGGGATAATGCTGTCCCAGCCAAAGTAGCAATGTACTCTCTTGTTCTGTCTTCCTCTTCTCCCACTAAGTCACTCAGCCCTAAACCAGGTGTGTTCCAGTTTCCTCTACTACATGTGCATCAACCTCCTCTCAGCTCCAGAGAAGACAGGACCACCTTCCCAAGAAGGTAAGATGCTGTAGTTTGACCACTCATGAGGTCTGTGGTGGTCTTTTAGAGTCTGGATGCCTTGCTGATTGGCTGGGTAGTGAGTCAGTACAGTAATAAGAAACCTTTGCTTGAAGCTACCCAGAGGAACCATGGAATCATGGAATGATGGAACTGTAGGCTGCTTCCTAGGGAGGTGAGATAATAAATAAATCAGAAAACAGTGGAATCCAAGCCTCTGGGACCTTTAGACCTTAAGGGTTGAGAAGGACTCTAAAGCTCAACAAGTCCAGTTCCTCCCCGTGACCAACTTCTCTGCACTGTCCCTCACACCAGGCCTCTTGCTCTCTGCCTGTTACCCCCAGATACCTTTGCTCAAAATATCTTTTTTTTTTTAAACCTAATATGAGATTTTCCTAGTCTATGTTTTCATGCAGAAGTGTATTTGTTGTAGAAATGGGAAAATGGCGAGTACTCTAATGTTAAAGTTAGAAGGTACTTTATTTATTTATTTTTGGCTGTGTTGGGTCTTCGTTTCTGTGCGAGGGCTTTCTCTAGTTGTGGCAAGCGGGGCCACTCTTCATTGCGGTGCGCGGGCCTCTCACTATCGCGGCCTCTCTTGTTGTGGAGCACAGGCTCCAGACGCACAGGCTCAGTAGTTGTGGCTCACGGGCCTAGTTGCTCCGTGGCATGTGGGATCTTCCCAGACCAGGGCTCGAACCCATGTCCCCTGCATTAGCAGGCAGATGCTCAACCACTGCGCCACCAGGGAAGCCCTGCTCAAAATATCTTGAACAGCCTGTTTCATTTCTTCATTCCTTCATTCAAGAAATATTTCTTGAGCATCTACTATGTGCCAGACTCTATTCAAGGAGCTGGTAATAGGGATACAAAGTCCTGTTCTAATGGAGTGGGAGAGGCAGACAATAAACACATAGATATAATGTCAGGGGTGGATGAGTGCTATGAAAAAAAATAAAGCTAGGTGAAGGGATGGGGGTGATGGAAGGAGGAGGTACACGTTAGGGTTTTCATGAGGAGGTGAGGAGGTGGCATGTTGGTGGAGGTCTGAGTGAGGTCAAGGAGTCCCATGCACCATCTAGGCAGGGGGAGCAGCAGATGCAGGGCTGAGAGCTGGAGGTTTTCCCTTTTGCTGAGTATTAGTTGAGCTTCTGCAGCATGTCAGGGAGGCCTAAGTGCAGCTGCGGATACAGTGATAATTACGATCTGTTCTCTGCCCTAAGGAGTTCCTCTATCCTAGACCTCTCCCTCTTGCTATAATATAAAACAGTTTAATCATTGTTTTATTCATTCATTCAACAAATACCGTGCCTTCTTTGTGGGTGACATTTGCTGCTGGCTGTGTTTCCTCTTTTTACATTTATGAAGATGTTGTCTTCTCCCTACAGACTTCCCAAACCGCTCTTTTTCCTTTGTCTTTCTCAGACACTATGCTGAGAGAGACAGCAGCACAGGTGAGGATTTTCATTCCTTCCAACATGGATTGGCTTCTAGTTCTCTCACTGTACCAGCCACTCCTCTCTGCTTGGTGTCCAGCTCTCTGCCTCCTATTCAGGTGTGGTCTGGCCTGCACAGAAAATGACATGATGACTTCCACCGTGGTGGCAGCTGCATCACAACAGCCTCTAGTGTTCACCAGCACCAGCCCCTGCTGCAGGCAGCTCCCTCTCTTGTTGGAATAGGAGGGGCCCCACTGTCTGCCCCCTCAGACCCTGAGATCTTGTCATATCTCAGAGCACCAGGAAGAGCAGCCAACCTTACTTACATGCAGACTGCTTCTTTCTTTTATATATGGATGTGCGAGGCTCAAGGATATTAGTTTTGTTATTATCACAGTGGTCATAGTGTGCTTTGGTAGAAAAGGCCCTAAGCTTAGAATTAGGAAACCTGACCTGACTCTGCTAGCACATCGCAGTGGGACATTCTCCATGTCACCTTCCACTTGCCTGTAGGCCCACTGCACTGGCAGGGTGGACCCTTTCATTTGACCTCTAACTTGGCCCCCTGCTTGCAGTCTCTCATCCTCCTACCAGTCTTCACCGACTGCTAGACGATCTATCCTTAACATCTCAACTACCCTGGCCTTCAGCCATTGTCTCCAAACATCAGTCTGTGGGGCATTGTCCGACAGTGATGGAGTTTTCTCTGGTCTATGGTGAAATTTGGAAAATAAGGGTAATGTAGTGAATTTTCCATAAAGGTGACTTTATTCATAATTTAAGCTCTGAGGTCCTTTTCTTTCATATTCTTTTGGTAATCAAATGTTCTTTCTTTTAAGAAACAGAAGTTTCATAAGAAATTCAGGAATCTATTCTCAGGATAAAATCCATATTCTCTACTCATCATTCAAGGTCTTTCACAGTCTAGCTACAAATTACATCACACAGTCCCAAACCCCTAACACTCCACATCTATTCACTGAGGGGCCAGTCACACTGAACTCCTTCCTGCCCCTTATACATGACTTCCTCTTATGCCTCCAGGCTGCTGAACTCCTTGCTTCCTGGCTCAGGGAGTCTCTTCCCTCCTTTCTCGGCCTGTTTTCTCTTCACCCTCCACAGTTCCCTCCTCTTTGAGCTTGCCCTCCGCGTCGCAGGTGGCGTGAGTCACTCTCTCTTCCACGCTTGAACATGGCACTGATCACATGTCCTATAATTATCTGTCTCATTATCTGTTTTTTCCCACCAGCTGCCAGCTACTGGAGGTAGGGCCCATGTCTCACAGCCTGGCCTAGAGTAGCCAATCAGTGGACATTGTCAAGTGAACGAATGTATCTATGTCCTTCCACATGCTACCTTTTGTCTCTTCTGGTAGAGAGGAAGAAGAGACTGATTTCCTTTTATCTGGCGTGTATCCTTGCTGCCCTGTGCAGCACTCTGTATGTAGTAGACACCCATGTGCTCATTACCTGCTCTCCTCTGTCCTTTGTGTGATTTTTCTCCTGCTTGTTCTCTCCCCAGAACTCTCTGCAGTATCTGAGCTTCTGCAGCATGGGCTGCCCCAGATAAGCAGCAGGAGCCCTGAAAGCCTTGCTTTCCTGTCGGATCGCCAGTATGTGGAGGGAGCCACTCGCCAGAGACAGTACTGCATCCTGCTCCTCTTCTACCTGGCCTACATTCACGAGGACAGGTCAGTGCTCAGAGCTGGTGGCTGACAGTTGGTTCTGGAACCTACATCTTTAGCCAAGTTCAGTTCAATAAATGTTTACAGAGGCATCCTCTCCAAGCCTGGTGCTGGGCACTGGGGACACAGAGATAAGTGAGAAATGACTTATATTCCTCAGGGGCTCACATGTTGGAGAGGGGGTTAAGACAGGTGGGTAGTCTGTCTAGAGACAGAGGCCTAGAATGCTAATGAGAGTTCCTTGATATCCCTGAGGGTGTTGTTCACGCACCAGAAAAAAATGTCAGTGCCTTACTTTGGTTTTAAGAATTACTATACAATTTTTTAAAATTTAAAATCAAAAGACTATTTTCTGTTAAGCTTTTAAAAAATAATTTATTGAGGTAAAATTTACATAATTAAATTAACTGTTTTAAAGTGAACAATTTAGTGGCATTTAATACATTCACAGTGTTGTGCAACCACCATCTCTATCTAGTTCCAAAATATTTCCATCACTCCAAAGTAAAACCTCTTATCCATTAAGCAGTCACTACCCATTCCTTTTTCTGCTCAGCTCCTGGCAACCAACAGTCTGTGTTCTGTCTCTATGGATTTATCTATTCTAAACATTTCCTATAGATGTGGTCATACAGTATGTGACCTTTCGCACCTGGCTTCTTCCACTTAGCACAGTGTTTTCAAGATTCGTCCAGTGAGCATAATGTTTGTAGCATGCGTTGGTACTTTATTCTTTTTTTTGGCTGAATAATATACCGTTGTATATATACACCACAATTTGTTTATTCCTTCATCCATGGCTGGACATTTGGACTGTTTCCACCTTTTGGCTATTGTGAATAGTAATGCTGTGAATATGTGTATACATGTATTTGTTTGAGTACTTGTTTTTCTCTTCCTTTTCTGTATATACTAGGTGTAGAATTGAGGAGTCATATGGCAATACAATGTTTAACATTTTGAGGAACTTCCAAATTGTTTTCCAGAGTAGCTGCAATCCTACCAGCAATATTTGAGGGTTCCAGTTTCTCCATATCCTTGTTAACACTTGTTGTCCATCTTTTTGATTATAGCCAGCCTAGCGGTTATGAAGTGGTTTTTGCATTGTGGTTTTGATTAGCATTTCCCTAATGACTAATGATTTTGAACATCTTTTCATGTGCTTCTTGGCCATTTGCACTCCTTCTTTGGAGAAATTCAGATCTTTGACCCATTTTTTTAACTGAGTTGTAAGAGTTCTTTATATGTTCTAGATACAAGTCCCTTATTAGATACATGATTTGCAATTTTTTTTCTCCCGTTCTGTTAGTTGTCTTTTAACTTTCTTGATGGTATCCTTTGAAGCACAGAGTTTTAAATTTTTATTAAATCTAATTTTAAAAATTTGGGGGGGGTGATGAAATATGTCTGTTTTTTCTGTTGTCATTTATGCTTTTGGTGTTGATTCTAAGAAAACATTTTCTAACCCAAAGTCATGAAGATTTACTCCTATATTTTCTTCTATAGTTATTTTCTTTAACAATTTTAGCTCTTACATATAGGTTTATGATCCATTTTGAGTTAACTTTCATGATGGTGTTAGGTAGGGGTCCAACTTCTTTTTTTTTTTTTTTTTGTGGTATGTGGGCCTCTCACTGCTGTGGCCTCTCCCGTTGCGGAGCACAGGCTCCGGACGCACAGGCTCAGTGGCCATGGCTCACGGGCCCAGCCTCTCCGCGGCATGTGGGATCTTCCCGGACCGGGACACGAACCTGTGTCCCCTGCATTGGCAGGCGGACTCTCAACCACTGCGCCACCAGGGAAGCCCCCAACTTCTTTTTTTTAATGTGGCTTATACAGATGTTCCAGCGCCACTTGTTGAAAAGATAATTTTTCCCCCTTTGAATTGTCTTGACACCCTCATTGAACATCACTTGACCCATGTGATAGTTTAAAAGTTTTTTTTTGGACTTCCCTGGTAGCACAGTGGTTAAGAACCTGCCTGCCAATGCAGGGGACAGGGGTTCAAGCCCTGGACTGGAGAGCAACTAAGCCCATGCGCCACAACTAGTGAGTCTGCGCTCTAGAGCCCGTGAACCACAACTACTGAGCCTGTGCGCCACAACTTCTGAAGCCCGCGCACCTAGAGCCCCTGCTCCGCAACAAGAGAAGCCACCTCAATGAGAAGCCCATGCACCGCAACGAAGAGTAGCCCCCACTCTCCACGACTAGAGAAAGCCCCTGCACAGCAACGAAGACCCAACGCAGCCAAAAATAAATAAATAAATAAATTTATATATATATATAAAGTTTTATTCTTATTTTAAAACTCGTGCTTATTGTAAAAACTCAAGAAAAATGATTGGCTATAATGTTAAAATACTTCCCCATACACCTGCCAGAGTTAACTACTATTGGGTACTCTCCATAAACTCTTCTGTGTGTTAAAAAACACGAATATAGGAACTTCCCTGGTGGCACGTGGTAAGAATCCACCTGCCAGTGCGGGGGACGCGGGTTCAAGCCCTGGTCCGGGAAGATCCCTCGTGCCGCGGAGCAACCGAGCCCGTGCGCCACAGCTACCAAGCCTGCGCTCTGGAGCCCGCGAGCCACAACTACTGAAGTCCGCGCGCCTAGAGCTCGTGCCCTGCAACAAGAGAAGCCACTGCAATGAGAAGCCCGCGCATCGCAATGAAGAGTAGCCCCCGCTCGCCACAACTAGGGAATGCAACGAAGACCCAACGGAGCCAAAAATAATAATAAAACAAAACAAAACAAAAAACACACAAATATACTTTTTTTTTTTAATATACAGAATGGGATATAATACAAGGTCTTCAACTTGCTTTTTAACTTAACAGTATATCTTGGACATCTTTCCATGCTACTATATGTATTAATAGGTCTACCTTATTCTTTTGGTAGCATAATATTTATATTATGGCTATTATCCATTTTCTTTTTAGTTTTTAAATAAACATTTTATTTTGGAGTAATTTTAGATTTACAGAAAAGTTACTCTTCACCCATTTTCTCCTAATACATAACTGTGGTACATTTATCCAACTAAGACAGTAACATTGGCACATTACTATTTTTTCCAATTTTTTAAATTGTAAAATACACAAACATAAAATTTACCATCTTAACTATTTTTACTGTACAGTTCAGTAGTATTAAATACATTCATAATATTGTGCTACCATTACCACTGTCTGTCTCCAGCACTCTTCATTTTGCAAAACTGAGACTCTATACCCATTAAACAGTTAAGTCCATTCCCCCCTGCCCCCAGCCCCTGCAACCACCATTTTACTTTCTGTTCCTATGATTTTGACTATGCTAAGTACTAATTATAGTGGAATCATACAGTATTTGTCTTTTTGTGACTGGCTTATTTCACTTAGCATAATGTCTTAAGGTTCATCCAAGCTGTAGCATATGTCATAATTTCCCTCCTTTTTTGCACCAAATAATATTCCATTGTACATGTATATACCACATTTTGCTTATCCATTCATCTGTCGATAGAGACTTGGGTTGCTTCCTTTTATTATATATTGTCAATAATGCTGCTGTGAACGTAGGTATACAAATATCTCCCTGAGTCCCTGCTTTCGATTATTTTGAGTATATACCTAGAAGTGGAATTGCTAGATCATCTGGTCATTCTATTTTTAATTTTTTGAGGAGATGTCATACTGTTTTCCACAGTGGCTATACCATTTTACAGTCCCACCAGCAGTGCACAAGGGTTCCAATTTCTCCACATCCTCTCCAATACTTATTTTTGTTTTGATAGTAGCCATCCTAATGGATATGAGGTTGTTATCTCATAGTTTTGATTTGTGTTTCCCTAATGATTAGTGATGTTGAGCATCTTTTCATGTGCTTATTGGCCATTTGTATATCTTCTTTGGAGAAATGTCTATTCAAATCTTTTCTCCATTTTTTAATCAGATTGTTTCAACTTTTTTGTTGTTGAGTTTTAGGAGTTCTCTATGTATTCTGGATATTAATTCCTTATTAGATATATGATTTACAAATAATTTCTCCCATTCTGTGGGTTGCCTTTTTACTCTGTTGGTAGTCTTTTTTTTTTTTTTTGCGGTACGCAGTCCTCTCATTGTTGTGGCCTCTCCCGTTGTGGAGCACAGGCTCCGGACGCGCAGGCTCAGCGGCCATGGCTCACGGGCCCAGCCACTTTGCTGCATGTGGGGTCTTCCCGGACCGGGGCATGAACCTGTGTCCCCTGCGTCGGCAGGTGGACTCTCAACCACTGCGCCACCAGGGAAGCCCTGTTGGTAGTCTTTTGATGCACAAAATTTTTAAACTTTCATAAAGTCCAGTTTGTTTATTTTTTCTTTTATTGCCTATGCCATTGTTGTCATAACCAAGAATTCATTGCCAAATTCAATGTCAAGAAAGTTTTGCCTTATGTTTTTTTCTAAAAATTTTATAGTTTTAGGTCTTAAGTGTGGATCCATTTGGGGTTAATTTTTTTTTAATATCGTGTTAGGTAAGAGTCTAACTTCATTCTGTTGCGTGTGGAAATCTGGTTTTCCCAGCACCATTTGTTGAAAAGACTGTCCTTTCCCCATTGAATGGTCTTGGCACCCTTGTTGAAAATCATTTGATGATATATGTGAAGGTACAATACTATTAACTAAGCTTTATTCAGATTTCACCAATTCTTCCTCTATTGTCCCTTTTCTGTTCTAGGACACAATCCAGGATACTGCATTGCATTTAGTATTACCTATTTAAAAATGTTTGATTTTGGAGGGTCTTAATCTGATAGGTGAGACATAGGGTAGAAAATTTAAAAGATATAAGAGGGTATATAGTGAAGTCAGTTTCCTCCTCATCCCCATCTCCCTTGCATGTACAAGTATAGACGTCTCCCTCCCCCAGAAAGTAGCCCATTGAACACAGAAATGTTTAATGATAAATACGAGAAGGGTGGACTGGCTGCCAAAGCAGGGCCTCCTGAACTCAAGAAGCAGCATCCTTCTCTTTAGCACTGCCGGTCCAGCTGCCTGATGCTTTACCTTCTAGATGTGGATGAGGAGTCTCTGGTCTCTAATAGAGCCTTGCACAAAGCACAGAATTATGTGCTATGCATGTGTGACGATGCTTTGTTAAATATATACAACACACTCTTTGTGCAAGTTGTCATTAGAATGTGGACATGCTGGGACAGAAGGACAGTGGCTGAGGGAGGATGTAGCAGGGCAGGACAGCCATCTCTGCCTTTTTCACTCAGACTCTCCTTGGTTGACAGGTTTGTCTCAGAGGCGGAGTTATTCATGGCTGTGCGAAGCTTCCTCCTGTCTCTGCAGGACCAGGGTGAATGCCCTCCACTGGTGGTCTTCAGAGCTTCCATCTATCTACTTGCAATCTGCCAGGACAAAGACGGTGCGCTAGATGAGGTATGGACCAAAGTGCCTGGGGCTTTTCTTCCTCCTCTTGCACCTCTTCACATCATGGTTCCTTGGGAGACTATGATGATGTATATATAGAGAAGGTGGGTGGCAGAGAGAGAGTGTGTGTTGGTGGAGTGGGGGAAGATAGAGTGCTGATATATACATAGCCCTTGTAACTTAGCCAATTCTCTCAACAGTACTGGGAGGCAGAGATTATTATTTCCATTTTATAGATAAGAAAATCAAGACTTAGGTTAAAGTATTGATAACTTTTGCTAGGTCACACAGTTAATTGATGGCGTGACCAGGACTCCAGCTCAGACTTGACCAACTCCCAAGGCTCTTTTCTTAGTACCACCTCTGGTTTATGCAGGAGGAAAGAGGTGTGAGGTGTCTCCAGGTAACAGTTTATCAAACAAAGTGTGTTGCCGGCACCCAGATCATTGTTAACCAGGCTGGTCTTGGATTGCTTTGAAGGTGGTTATATGTTACAAGTTTTCTCTCTCTAGCTTCTTTATAAACTCTCAGGGGTGGAGGACTATGTCTGATTCATCACTGGATCTGTCACCTTTTCCACTGAAAATTGCTTTTATTCCTTAGATGTGGACTCTTCAGCCTCAAATTAAGGACTCTCTTCCTTCAATGACTATTAATTTTGCCTTTTAAAAAAAGTTACTATTGGGGCAAATGTGACATGAGCAGACCTGGTTTAATTTGAATGGAATCAGGAAGGTATAGTAGAAGTGCAAGTGTTCTCAAGTAAGACAGATGTAGGTATATAATGTCCCATTGTCTCTCTTTTTGTGGTATTAGCAGCCATTGGTGATCATTCCCTAGATCCTTTAATTCATTAGGGATTGCAAAATATAATATCCTAATTCTGTCATTCTCTCTTTGTTTATTAACTGGACTATTTGTATAAAAAGAAACTTCTCTCACCAACTATTCAGTTACTCTGAATGGTAGATTGTATAGGAAGCATAGGGTGAATGTTTGATTCTTTCCCTTTAATTACCAGTTTTCAAAAAAAATGAGTTGGTTGCCTAGCACTCTCTAAAAGTGACCAAAGAGATTTTTTTAGTATCATTATGAGCTCATCGATTTAAAAATATTTGATGGTTTCAATCCACTATATTATCCTTTTGAGGATCAAATCGTCCTATCTTTGGCCAGTGGGAGCCTATTCAAGGTTGCTCCTAAGTCCTTTTGACACAACCTTAGTGATATTTGACACAGAGTTTGAGTTTTCTTTTCTTTTTTTAAAAATAAATTTATTTATTTATTAATTTTTTATTTTTGGCTGCTGCACGTGGACTTTCTCTAGTTGCTGCGAGCGGGGGCTACTCTTTATTGTGGTGCGTGGGCTTCTCGTTGCGGTGCTTCTCTTGCTGCTGAGCATGGCCTCTAGGTGCGCTGGCTTCAGTAGTTGTGGCACGTGGGCTCTGGAGTGCAGACTCAGTAGTTGTGGTGCACAGGCTTAGTTGCTCCATGGCATGTGGGATCTTCCCGGAACAGGGCTCGAACCCGTGTCCCCTGCATTGGCAGGCAGATTCTTAACCACTGCACAACCAGGGAAGCCTGAGTTTGAGTTTTCTAGTATCACAAGATGCTTCAGGCATTCCTGCTCTCCCATCCTGTCTTGATCCTACCCAGTTAGGCTTTCACTCTTACCATATCCCTGAAAATGCACTTGTCAAAGTCACCAATAACAGATACATGGCTAAAGCCAATAGTCAGTATTTTAGTCATCATCTTGCTTGACCTATCAACAACATCTCTTTTCTTTGAAACACTGCTTTTCCTTGGCATCTAGAATACCGGGTATTTCTAGTTTTCCTCCTACTTCTCTGGCAGTTATGTCTCAGTGTCTTTTGCTGATTCTCTTTTATCGCCTTGACCTCTAAATGTTGTAGTACCTCAGGGCTCAGTCTGTGACTGCTTTTCTTTTTTCTCTAAATTTACTGCTGTGATGATCTCATACAGTCTCATGGTTTAATTCATGGCTGGATTAAACAAGATCACTCTGGCCACTAGGACAATATAACAGAGGAGTACAAGGGTGAGGATGCAGAAACCTGTTAGGAGGCTACAGCAATAATGTAGGCAAGAGATAGTGGAGTAGGTGGTGAAAATTGTCAGCTTCTGGATATATTTTGAAGTTGGTGCCATAGGATCTCTTGATGGAACAGTGTGAAGTATGAGAATAAGAGAAAATAAAAGGATGTTTTCAAAGATTTTGGTTCTCATGAGGGTCAAAGAATTGTTGGATTGAAATACTAGAGGGAGTGAGCTGGAAAGATAGGAGGGGTGGTGGTAAAATGGGATGCTTGAAATTGGGATTATTTGGGAGGGTGCAGTTCTTTGTAATGACAATGTCTGGATACATGACCGTGGGAATGAATGGCTGAGGCAGGTAAAGGAGATTAGAAGGAGGAAGTAAGAGAATTTAGAGGCCAAGGTTTTCAAACTAGGGAAGTGGGAGTGAAAATAGCCTCCCTTGAGAGACTGTAGGCAAAAGAGGTTTTTGGCAGAGGATCAAAGCAGCAAGGTGAAGGGAATATTCAAAGAGGTACAGGACATAGGGAATTTGCTGATAACTGTGAGTGAGTTCTAGAGGGCACGTGGAAGGGTTGTGGAGCTGTGTAAGAGTGGGAGATGGGATTTAAAGAGGGCATGTCCTGAGCCATATGGGGGTGACCTGAAATTTCTGGGCTTTCTGAGGTGACTGACGTAAACGGGGGAAAAGGACACAATAGGAATAGTCCTGATGGCTTCAAGACTAATAATCGTGGCAAGATTGGTTCTTGGGGGCCCTTTCTTCCCATCTACCAGTGGGTGTGGAGACTTAGAAGGTAGTTTATGGAGGAGCTCCAGATTTCCCCTCTTAGGTGTGAATCCATAAATGATATATAACATTGTTTTGCATTTTAAAAATTCTTATATAAATATATAAATGGCAATATACAGTCACAACTTGTTTTTTTCACTTCATTTTTGTTTTTCTATTTTTATTTATCCAGGTTTTTTAAAAAATTGTGGTAAAATACACAAACATAAAATTTACTATCTTAACCATTTTTAGTGCACAGTAATGGTATTGTGTACATTAATATTGTTGTGCAACCATCTCACCACCATCTATCTCCAGAAATCTTTTCATCTTGCAAAACTGAAACTCTATACCCATTAAACAATAACTCCTCTATATGCATTGACCACTTATCATGTGCCAGGTGCCATGTGGGTCCCTGTCAGGGTTGAGGTGAATCAAACAAACTCCCTGCCCTCAGGGAGCGCCAGTTTGGCAAGAGAGACAAAAAGATCTCCTACAAGGCAGGGAACAGCTGCAGTGCTTCCTGGAGCTGGAGGACCATTGAGAGCTACGAAAGCACAAGGGGCAAGAGGTTGTGTCCGATTGTGGCATCAGAGAGGCTTCGTGGAAGAGATGGAGGTAGTGAAGGGAGAACTTTCAGGCTGAGAGTAGAGTAAGATTTAAGATACAGAAGTGGGGAGTTACCCAGTCTATCCATTCAAGGAAAGAAGCCTAGTTTAGTGTGGCTTGGCTAGGTCATGTGGGAGAAGGAGTGGAAAGAAGCTGGGAGGTAGACCTAAGTCTTTAATAACATGCTCGAAAAGGAAATTAAGAAAATAATTCCATTTACAGTAGCATTAAGAAATTAAATATATAGGAATAAATTTAACAAAAGAAGTGCAAGGACTTGATCACTGAAACTCACAAAACATTATTGAAAGAATTTAAAGAATACATACCTAAATAGAAAGACAACCTGTGTTCATGAATCAGAAGACTTAATGGCCAGTTATAAGATAAATAAGTGCTGGGGATGTAATGTACATCATGATGACTACAGCTAACAATGTTGTTTTGTATATTTGAAAGTTGCTAAGAAAGTAGATCTTAAAAGTTTTCATCACAAGGAAAAAACTTTTGTAATTATGTGAGGTGATGGATGTTGACTAAACTTATTGTGGTAATCATTTCACAATATATACATTTATCAGATCATTATGTTATACTCCTTAAACTTATACAATGTTATACATCAATTTTACCTCAATAAAATTAGGAAAAAAGAAGACAATAGTGTTCAAATGGCAGTACTCCCCAAATTGATCTATAGATTCAACATAATCTTGATCAAAATCCCTGTTGCCTTCTTTTTTTTTTTTTAAGATTTAATTTTATTAATTTTTGGCTGCGTTGGGTCTTCGTTGCTGCACACAGGACTTCTCTAGTTGCAGCAGGCGGATTCTTATCCACTGCGCCACCAGGAGAGTCCCTGCCTTCTCTTTTTTTGTCCAGAAATAGACAAGTTGATCCTAAAATTTATATGGAAATGCAAGGGACCCAAAATAGCCAAAACAATCTTGAAAAAGAAGCACAAGGGCTTTCCTTGTGGTGCAGTAGTTAAGAATCCGCCTGCCAATGCAGGGGACACGGGTTCGAGCCCTGGTCTGGGAAGATCCCACATGCCACAGAGCATCTAAGCCCGTGTGCCACAACTACTGAGCCTGCACTCTACAGCCCGTGCGCCACAACTGGTGAGCCCGCGTGCCACAACTACTGAAGCCCGTGCACCTAGAGCCCATGCTCCATGACAAGAGAAGCCACTGCAGTGAGAAGCCCGTGCACCGCAACGAGGAGTAGCCCCCACTTGCCGCAACTAGAGAAAGCCCGCGTGCAGCAATGAAGACCCAACACAGCCAAAAAAATTAATAAATTAAAAAAAAAAGCACAAGGTTGGAGGGCTCACACTTCTTAATTTAAACTTACTACAAAAATAGAGTAATCAAGACAGTGTGGTTCTGGTATATGTCTAGCATAGACAACCAGATCAATGGAATAGAACTAAGAGTCCAAAAATAAACCCATATTTTATTTTATTTTTATTTTTTTTTGTGGTACGCGGGCCTCTCACTGTTGTGGCCTCTCCCGTTGCGGAGCACAGGCTCCGGACGCGCAGGCTCAGCGGCCATGGCTCACGGGCCCAGCCACTCCGCGGCATGTGGGATCTTCCTGGACTGGGTCACGAACCCGTGTCCCCTGCATCAGCAGGCGGACTCTCAACCACTGCGCCACCAGGGAAGCTGAAACCCATATATTTTTAAAAGGATGCCAAGACAATTCAGTGGGGAAAGAATAGCCTTTTTAATAAATGGTGTTGGGACAGCTGGATATCCACAAGCAACAGAATGAAGTTGGACCCTTACCTCATACCGTACACAAAAAATAAATCAAAATAGATCAAAGACCCAAATGAAGAGTGAAAACTATAAACTATAAAATTCTTAAAATAACATGTTAAGGAATTTGAGCTTTGTAATATGTACAATGGGAAGAGATAGGTTTTTGAGGGTTAATAAATGATTCAGAACACCTGCCCTTTGCTTTCTCTGTGCCAGGTCTTATGCCAAGTGCACAGATCAATCTGTCACAGTCCCTGCCCTCAAGCATCTCAAGTCTAGTGTGGGAGGTAGACAAGTACATGCTGACAATTATGATACACTGTGGTATCATTATAGAGCTGGGTTTCTCAGCCATGGCACTATTAACATTTTGCACAGTATAACTCTTTTCTGTGGGAGGCTGTCCTGTGCATTGTAGGGTATTTAGTGGGATCCTGCTCTCTCCTACTAGATGCCAGTAGCACTCTCCCAATCAAGACAATCAAAAATGTCTGTAAACATTTTAAAATGTTCCCTGAGGAGCAAAATCACCCCCAGTTGAGGACCACTGTTATAAGGTAAGCACAGTGAGGTTTTCTTTTCTCTAGAGGGTGCTGGGATGAGCCAGTGTAGATATCCTGGAGCACTGAGAAGCCAGTACATTTTTCCCACTATGTCTTGGCTGTCTGTGTTTGTTGGGGATTGGGGTCTCTTGAGTCCTCTGCAAGGTGTATTTAGCCCCTTTCTTCTTTGCCTTCAGGCTGTGGTTGGCGCCATCAGAAAATTACTAGAGGGCATCCCGGACCTACACCTAGTGTACACCCACCACCCCCTCCTGCTCAGGTTATTCCTGTTGTATCCAGAGCTGATGAGTAGGTTTGGGCACCGTGTCCTGGAACTTTGGTTCTCCTGGGAAGAGAGCATCTGTGAGGAGCTGGATGATGTCGCCTCTGCTGGGCAGCCCACCCTTCCCGCCAGCTTAGCAGCCCTGTTTCATGTGCTCAGAAGCAGCCCCAGCACCCTGCTCATTTTGCTGGTAGGTGACCACTTGCTCATTTCTACATTCAGAGATGGTGGGCCCTCTCTCTCTGGGAGCTGGTTTATTGAGGTCAGGAGGCACCCGCAGCTGCTTCTGCCTGCCTCTGGACTTATCACTGTTTCCATGTGAGTAGGAGGTGCTTTCGGCTGGCAGGTGCCTGGTTTCTGTAAGTCTATACCCTTTCTTAAGTCTGATGGAGGTTTGCTCACTGAGAGATATGTGCCTCTCTAATCCCCAGGGGATATACCTATGAAATGCTGACCTCAGTCGCCATTCCCTCTCGCCTCCCTGTCTTCTCTTAAGCATATTCTGTTAACAAGGGTTTGATGTCATAGGGGACCCCTGGGGCACGTAGATGAAGATGTCTGATAGCAGAGGGACTCAGCCTCTTTTCTACCATAACTCTCAGGATAATGTTACATGTGCAACACCCTCCCTTAGGCATACCCAGAATTTTTTTGTCATGAGTTTATTGCATATTCCATTGCTTTTTTTATGAAGTAAGACATTCCTATAATTTCTGTCAGGTACATCAGTTAGATAAGTAAGCCGCCTGCTGTCTGCAGTTTCTAACACACTGACTTTAATTCCATCTTTTTTTCCTCATTATTATAGAGATGACTCCTATAATTTATATATATATATATATTAAAAAGGAAATTATTTACACATTTGACGATTTGTATTTAGTGACCAGTTACTAGTTTTAGGTCCCAAACTGAGCACACTAGCATATGAGACACTCTTTTTAGAACCCCTGCCTTCAATGCCAGTTACTTGGCTCCCCACCCCTTAGTCCTGGAAGAATGACATAGCCCTTTAGAGAAGAGTGGGTGTTCCTTTGATATTCTTATCATCAACAAACACGATTCCCTGACTTTATTGGAGTGACTGTTGTGGAAATAACACCTGCATATTGTATATCTCACATCCTTAGGTACCTACATCTGTCTGTATTCACATTCTCATGTACACACTCCCCACACAGACTTAAATCTTCACCTTTTTCCCTAAGATCTGTCGTCTTGTGAAATCACACACGTGTTGGCTTGATAGGGGCCACATTCACGCTTTGGCTCAAATTCTTCCTTGGAGGAGGAAGAAAAGAGAAGAAGGAACGGGTTAAAAATAAACCATTAGTGCATAGGGAAAGAAGAAAAGATGGGATGCCAGGCAGAGTAGCAATGGACAGAGCTAAGATACTGGATTTTCTTTGCCAGGTAATGTATTCAGGGTCAATTCCTCACACATAACAGGTACTTATAAATCTTTGCTGACCTATTGAGTTAGGGGTCTGGACAGATCTAAGTCTCTCAAAAAAGAAAAATTCAGATCTTCTGAGAAAGATACTAATCATGGTATCTTATTTTTTTCTTTTTAAACAGATGAAGAAATAGTTTTAGAGAGATTTGTCCAAGGTTACAAGAGCTGAGATTAAAACCCAGATTTTGACTCCCTAATGTTCTTTCTAGTAAACTCAGCTAAATTCAGTGTTTCATCTAATGGGAGAGCTGTTTGAGCACTAGGGATATAGGGATGAATTTCACCTAGTCCCTGCCGCATGGGCCAGTGAGAGACTCAGACACAACAAACCACTAACAACTGGAAGATGAAGGCTTCTCTGAGCTTCGGTTTCCTCACATGCATAAGGGAGATAACATGGGGGTAAATGAAAGAATGTATAGGAACACTTGTGATATGCTATACACGGTAGACTATCATTCACTGATTATTGACTGACTCTGAACCAGATAAATAATGTTAATCTCACAGAGGCTTATTGAATTGCCAAGGTCATATAGCTAATAAAGATCATGACCATGACTGGAGCCTAAATTAATGAGTTTTTCACTAAATTAGATCCTAGAAACATCAGTGGTAAGAAAAAGTAGCAAGGAACAGCTTTGTTGTTTGTTCATGTATATATAATTCCTACCATTTCTCCCCAGCTTCTAGCCGCAGGAGAGGAAAGAGTCTAAAAATATGTGGTGGTACCAATTTCTGTTTTTGATATGTGTAATTAACAGGTGAAAACAAAGCTGTTAATTGCCACTCTTATCAACGCGTGGTCTTGCATGTAGGTTGTTTATGTGTAAAAAACAGAAGCTCTGTTTGTTCCCTGCTTGGCCACATCCCTCTGGTCGGTCCAGTCCCAGAGAGTTCTGGACAGCTCTGGACAGGAGAGACTGTGGAGTGGGCCATGCTCCACCCAGAGCCTTCCCACTGACCCATATGGTGGGGTGCACTCCTTCCCCTGACATTCAGCATGGCTGCTAAATGCTAAGTAGCCCCCTTCCTTTTGCACTGTTAACATTTACTAACTCAGGTTTCTAAGGGACCAGCTCTGGCAGTCAGGCAGCTGTGTGCCAGTGAAGGAGCAGGAGTGGGAAACTGGTTTGGCCTTGGGCCCTGTGACCTTGGGCAAATCACACCTCATCTGGGCTTTAGCCTCATACTCTGTAAAGTAAAAAAAGTTGGTGGAAATGAACCTCTAGCCCTCTCATTCTGAGATCCTTTCCTTCCAGAGATGTTTTCTGAGTCCCTACAAGGTAACAAAAATGAAGCCAATCTCATCCCTGCCCTTCATTAAATCACAGTGTAGTAGAACTTACAATGCCACTGCTTTCTTGATAGGCAAACTACTTAATCTGTCCCAGTTTGCTCATTTGAAAAATCGGGGTGCACCTACCTGGAAGAGTTATCATGAAGATACAGATAATGTATAAACAAATATACAACTACAGTTTAAACACAGCACAGTACCTGACATTATCAGGCCCTAATTGAGTGATTGCTATTGATAATGTCAACAAAAATTAATCAATAGTCAATCTAAGAAAGAAATGGAAAATTTTATTTGAGCCAACCTGAGGATTATAACCCAGGAGACAGTCTTTCAGAAAGCTCTGAGGGAAATTCCCTGGTGGTCCAGTGGTTAGGACTCTGTGCTTCCACTGCAGGGGGAAAGGGTTTGATCCCTAGTTGGGGAACTAAGGTCCCGCAAGCCACGTGGTGTGGCAAAAAAAAAAAGAAAGCTCTGAGGACTGTTCTGCCTGTAAGAGGTCAAAGCACAGTGATGTAAGTTTTTGAGACAAACGGTTAAATGATGTGTTATTGACAGTTTACACAATCCAGATCTACATGTACAAAGCAAGTAGTGGGTCACAGGTCATCGTGGCTCCTTACAAGATTAGGAAGGAAATTATCCCCTAAGGGTTGTGCGTTGTGACCCTTGATGAGATTAAAAAAGAATGTTGTCTCCTAAGGAGGTCTGGTTAATGCAGATGCACAGTATACGCCAAAGGGGAGGGAGGAGGCCCAAACGAGTAGAAAAAAAATTTTGTTAATTTTTCTCATCTTGCCATAAAATATGAATTATTTCATCAATATTATAGTTGTTTCTCTGGCAGCTGCAGAGGTTTTTAAAGAGCCAGGCCCAGACACCCCTGCGCTACCCAGTGATCAGCCCATCTGGATTTGTCTGGCCAGTTGCCCTGTAATCATGTCTCTCTGTGTCAGAAGTTGTCTTCCCTGGAAAGGGAGTCTGTGTGTAACCTTGGTTTCGTGACACCCAGCCCTAACTGGCCTGTCCAATGGAATTGGCTTGTTTGAGCTGGAAGGTGCCAGGAGCTATCAGTAGGATAGCCTCTGGCGTGGCTTCTGCTGGCTTTGCCTTTAACATATACTCATTAAAATAACTCTGAAAGCAAATAAAAAGCAATGTTCTTTCCCACCTTCTGAAACCAAGGCCTTTACACCTTGGGGCAGAAATAGCCAGATGCCATGGCAGAGACAGGGCCTGATCTGGTCCTTGCTTCCCTTCCTGTACCCTGAATCTGTCCTAACCCATCCTCTGCCTGCCCTGTGACATCTCCATTCCCTGCCCCCTTCTCCCTTAAGGCACCCCCAGGTCCCCTGTTCTGAAATAACCTCTTCTTGACCCTGTAATTCCATTTACAAGAGAGAGGCATCCCAGAAAGTAGAAAGAGCTTTGGGCTTGGAGTTAGGAGACCCGTATTCAAATCCTAATTGTGCCACTTACTAGCTTACATGAAGTTTGGCGCATCACATAATCTCTCTGAGCCTTCATTTTCTCCTATTTAGGATAGACTTATTTGACAGGATGATGCACGGTAGATGCTGAGTGAGTGCTTCTTTCCCCAGGTTCTGTGACACCATCATTTGGGACCCTTCCCCAGCTCCTCTCTTATTCACTGTCCACCTGTCCCTAACCATAATGCCCTCTGAGCTCTGGCTTCCTTCTCTCCTGCTCAGGACCTCATCTATTCCAGTCCAGTGGACACAGCCCGCAAGGTACTGATCGTCCTGAGGACCTTTTTGAGGAGGAATGAGGATGTCCAAGTGGGTGGTCTCATCCGAGGCCACTTCCTGCTGATCCTACAGCATCTGCTGGTGGAACATGGGTCCTCCCCATCAGAAGGTCAGTCTGCAGCTGCTGGGGGCATGTATTGACCTGAAGGTCAGACAGAATGGCATCTCTGCCCTGATGAGGTCTGCTCTAGGAGAGAGAATCAGAGTTTTCTATGCAAAAGAAAAGTCAGAACAGTGGGGCATCAAACTAAACTTTATCTCCTTCCTCTCATTGGAGAGTGGGTGCTCAACATATTTGGTTTGTGTGTGTGGTTTGAGTGTGCTTATGTTTAATGTCTGCATGGGTGAGAGTGTTTGATGTATGCATGCATGTCCCCACCCTGCCCAGCATGTGCTCAGAGCTGTTTGTCACAGGAATGGCAGCCTCCAGTTGGGAAGAAAAAAGGGGTAAATACTGGGGAGGTCAGGGAGGCAGCAGCAGCCAGCAGGGGCTGGGAAGGGGGTGGATCTGTGATGTATTGGAAGCTCCTGGTGAGATCCAAAAGGATGGTTTCTAAATCTGGAATGGGACTCCCCGGAGTCAAGGAAGCTTGATATTTGGTACAGTATGAAGACACTGAAAGTCTGGGATTGGTCTGATTACTCTCAGAAAGTTGAATTTTTAAATTTCAAAGCAATTAAGAGGAAGTAGGTAGAGAGCTGTGGCTCACTTGGTCCAGTTCTGATTGAGGACAGCAGTTTGGAGGTATGTTTAAGGGTATCTAGAAGAGCTGAGTCTTTCTTTTTCAGGGAAGGACGAGCCACAACTAACTAATAATAGTGTTTAAGAGCCATGAGATTTCTTGGAAACACATAGTGGAATGACTGTGAGCACTGGATTGAGATTTGGGTTCAAGTCCTGGCCCTGGCCCTGCTGCTGTGGGGCCTTGGAGATGTCACTCAGCCTCTCTGGGCCTCAGTTTTCTTAACTGCAAAATAGGAATAACAATCCCTACTTCACATGATTTTTAGGATGATTAAGTGAAATAATGAATTCCTGGTACCCAACCCAGAGCTGGCACTCAGTATGTCAGTTGCCCCTCTTCTAAATGAAGAAGGAAAAAGACAGGAAACAGGGGTAAATCCCAACAGACTATTTACCGCTGGTGGGTCGTGGGTGCCTGTCTGACCTTAGGGTGATCTGATCAATCCACCTGACCAGCTCTCCTTGTTTCTCACAGCCTCGGGGAACCTGCCTTTGCTGCTGAGCCTCCTCTCCTTAGTGCAGCTGAGAAATGAGTCAGAGCAAGAACTGGACAGCATGGCCATGAAGCTCCTTCACCAAGGTGCTCTGGCTGCTTGGGACAGTGCCTGAGGGCCTGGGGCTGGGCGTGCTGTGGGTGTGCTCTCAGTGGTGCTGGCCTTGTTCCTTTCTTCCACCCTTTCATCTTTTTGTAAGAAGCTAGTGGGTCAGTCTACTCCTGTGGGCTTTTTTTTTTTTTCTTTTTGGAGGAGAGAGAGGTTTATTGCAGGGCCGTGCAAGGAGAACGGGGACTCATGCCCCCAAACCCTGAACTCCCCGAAGGGTTTCAGCAAAGCATTTTTAAAGGCAAGGTGAGGGAGGAGGGTTGCAGGGTATGCAATCAGCTCGTGCACAGTTCCCTGATTGGTTGATCTTCTGTGGGCTTCTTGATAAAGGACCTTCCAGATCTTTCTCTGCTCATTCTCTGGTAATGTTTGGAAAATCAAAAAAAAAAAAATCATTGTGACAATCTCCAGAATCAGGAATGCCTGGGTTTGTTCTCAGCTTAGTCACTAATTATGCAACCTTGGGCAGTCACCTAGCCTCTATGAGCCTTTGGTTCCTCATAGGTAAAATAATAGTGCATACCTGATTTAGGTTGATACAAAAATAACCGTACATGTAAAATGCCACAGGATGCTTGGCACAGAGTAGGCCTTCATTGGGTACAATCCATGTATCTTCATTTTTCCTGGCACAAGCTCAGTTTTCCACTTCACCCCACAGCTGACTCAGGATCTGATGATCCAGTCACAGTTCTCTAGGCCTCTTTTCTACCCATACTTCAAACCTCTCAGGACCTTTTATTGCTCATTAATGCGGTCACTAGTTCATAGGCAGTACCCTCAGGAAGATTTGTTGAAGCAAGGTTGAAATTAATAGGAGAAATGGTGTGTCTTCAGTACCTGTTGACTGTCAGGTGGCCACAGGTGAGGATGGTTTTTTTCCCTGCCTGGAGCCCAAGGCTTCTCATGAGAAGATCAGTGTCTAGCTCAAAAAGAGCCTCCAGGCCTGACGTGGAGCTGGTCATGGCTGCCTATCTTATCAGGTTAAGGGTGATGCTCAGCTGGGACGGAGGTCTGTGTGTGACAAAAACAGCCATCAAAAGGGCCTCTAGGGAATGGACTTGAGGACACGGGGAGGGGGAGGGTAAGCTGGGACGAAGTGAGAGAGTGGCATGGACATATATACACTACCAAATGTAAAATAGATAGCTAGTGGGAAGCAGCCACATAGCACAGGGAGATCAGCTCGGTGCTTTGTGACCACCTAGAGGGGTGGGATAAGGAGGGTGGGAGGAAGATGCAAGAGGGAGGAGATATGGGGATATATGTATATGTATAGCTGATTCACTTTGTTATAAAGCAGAAACTAACACACTATTGTAAACAATTATACTCCAGTAAAGATGTTTAAAAAAAAAAAAAGCAGTAATCTACTAAAAAAAAAAAAGGGCCTCTAGGGAATTCCCTGGTTGTCCAGTGGTTAGGGCTCTGCACTTCCATTGCAGGGGGCATGGGTTTGATCCCTGGTTGGGGAACTAAGATCCAACAAGCCATACAGTGTGGCCAAATAAATAAATAGAAAGGGCCTCTAACAGGGAGAAATAACAGGCTGAAACATACACGTGAAGTGAATATACATTTACGTATAACCCTGGAGTACTTTTATTTGAGAGCATTGAGGGTAGAGGACTGTAGTTCACAGGTGAGGGTATGGTTGGGAGGCCTGCTTGTCTGGTTGACCACAAGCCAAGTAAAGTAAAGTGTACTGTGGCTGCCAAAAAAGTGAATGGTGGGGCAGACAGCAGAAGCAAGAAGAACTACGGTCCTGCAGCCTGTGGATTAAAAACCACATTCACAGAAAGATAGACAAGATGAAAAGGCAGAGGGCTATGTACCATATGAAGGAACAAGATAAAACCCCAGAAAAACAATTAAATGAAGTGGAGATAGGCAACCTTCCAGAAAAAGAATTCAGAATAATGATAGTGAAGATGATCCAGGACCTCAGAAAAAGAATGGAGGCAAAGGTCGAGAAGATGCAAGAAATGTTTAACAAAGACCTAGAAGAATTAAAGAACAAACAAACAGAGATGAACAATACAATAACTGAAATGAAAACTACACTAGAAGGAATCCATAGCAGAATAACTGAGGCAGAAGAACGGATAAGTGACCTGGAAGACAGAATGGTGGAATTCACTGCTGCAGAACAGAAAAAAGAATGAAAAGAAATGAAGACAGCCTAAGAGACCTCAGGGACAACATTAAACGCAACAACATTCGCATTATAGGGGTCCCAGACGGAGAAGAGAGAGAGAAAGGACCCAAGAAAATATTTGAAGAATAGTCGAAAATGTCCCTAACAT
Source organism: Monodon monoceros (assembly GCF_005190385.1). Taxonomy (NCBI): domain Eukaryota; kingdom Metazoa; phylum Chordata; class Mammalia; order Artiodactyla; family Monodontidae; genus Monodon; species Monodon monoceros. Next base: position 93,663,019 of record NW_021703783.1, read on the forward strand.
GGGAAAGGAAATAGCCACCCAAGTCTAGGAAGCACAGAGAGTCCCATACAGCATAAACCCAAGGAGAAACACGCTGAGACACATAGTAATCAAATTGGCAAAAATTAAAGACAAAGAAAAATTATCGAAAGCAGCAAGGGAAAAACGACAAATAACATACAAGGGAACTCCCACAAGGTTAACAGCTGATTTCTCAGCAGAAACTCTACAAGCCAGAAGGGAGTGGCATGATATACTTAATAAAGTGATGAAAGGGAAGAACCTAAAAACAAGATTACTCTACCCAGCAAGGATCTCATTCAGATTTGATGGAGAAACCAAAAGCTTTACAGACAAGCAAGAGCTAAGAGAATTCAGCACCACCAAACCAGCTCTACAACAAATGCTAAAGGAACTTCTCTAACTGGGAAACACAAGAGAAGAAAAGGACCTACAAAAACAAACCCAAAACAATTAAGAAAATGGTCATAGGAACATACATATTGATAATTACCTTAAACGTTAATGGATTAAATGCTCCAACCAAAAGACACAGGCTTGCTGAATGGATACAAAAACAAGACCCATATATATGCTGTCTATAAGAGACCCACTTCAGACCTAGGGACAGATACAGACTGAAAGTGAGGGGATGGAAAAAGATATTCCATGCAAATGGAAATCAAAAGAAAGCTGGAGTAGCAATACTCAAATCAGATAAAATAGACTTTAAAATAAAGAATGTTACAAGAGACAAGGAAGGACACTACATAATGATCAAGGGATCAATCCAAGAAGAAGATATAACAATTATAAATATATATGCACCCAACATAGGAGCACCTCAATACATAAGGCAACTGCTAACAGCTATAAAACAGGAAATCGACAGTAACACAATAATAGTGGGGGACTTTAACACCTCACTTACACCAATGGACAGATCATCCAAAATGAAAATAAATAAGGAAACAGAAGCTTTAAATGACACAATAGACCGGATAGATTTAATTGATATTTATAGGACATTCCACCCCAAAACAGCAGATTACACTTTCTTCTCAAGTGCACATGGAACACTCTCCAGGATAGATCACATCCTGGGTCACAAATCAAGCCTCAGTAAATTTAAGAAAAGTGAAATCATATCAAGCATCTTTTCTGACCACAACACTATGAGATTAGAAATCAATTACAGGGAAAAAAACGTAAAAAACACAAACACATGGAGGCTAGACAATATGTTACTAAATAACCAAGAGATCACTGAAGATATCAAAGAGGAAATCAAAAAATGCCTAGAGACAAATGACAGTGAAAACACTATGATCCAAAACCTATGGGATGCAGCAAAAGCAGTTCTAAGAGGGAAGTTTATAGCTGTACAAGCCTACCTAAAGAAACAAGAAAAATCTCAAATAAACAATCTAACCAGGCTTCCCTGGTGGCGCAGTGGTTGATAGTCCGCCTGCCGATGTGGGGGACACGGGTTCGTGCCCCGGTCCGGGAGGATCCCACGTGCCGCGGAGCGGCTGGGCCCATGAGCCATGGCTGCTGAGCCTACGCGTCTGGGAGCCTGTGCTCCGCAGCGGGAGAGGCCACAACAGTGAGAGGCCTGCGTACCGCAAAAAAACAACAACAGCCTAACCTCACACCTAAAGGAACTAGAGAAAGAAGAACAAACAAAACCCAAAGTTAGCAGAAGGAAAGAAATCATAAAGATCAGAGCAGAAATAAATGAAATAGAAACAAAACAATAACAAAGATCAATAAAACTAAAAGCTGGTTCTTTGAGAAGATAAACAAAATTGATAAACCATTAGCCAGACTCATCAATAAAAAGAGGGAGAGGACTCAAATCAATAAAATTAGAAATGAAAAAGAAGTTACAACAGACACCGCAGAAATACAAAGCATCCTAAGAGACTACTACAAGCAACTCTATGCCAATAAAATGGACAACCTGGAAGAATTGGACAAATTCTTAGAAAGGTATAACCTTCCAAGACTGAACCAGGAAGAAATAGAAAATATGAACAGACCAATCACAAGTAATGAAATTGAAACTGTGATTTAAAATCTTCCAACAAACAAAAGTCCAGGACCAGATGGCTTCACAGGTGAATTCTATCAACCATCTAGAGAAGAGCTAACACCCATCCTTCTCAAACTCTTCCAAAAAATTGCAGAGGAAGGAACACTCCCAAACTCATTCTATGAGGCCACCATCACCCTGATACCAAAACCAGACAAAGATACTACAAAAAAGAAAATTACAGACCAACATCACTGATGAATATAGATGCAAAAATCCTCAACAAAATACTAGCAAACAGAATCCAGCAACACATTAAAAGGATCATAAACCATGATCAAGTGGGATTTATCCCAGGGGTGCAAGTATTCTTCAATATACGCAAATCAATCTATGTGATACACCATATTAACAAATTGAAGAATAAAAACCATATGATCATCCTAATAGATGCAGAAAAAGCTTTTGACAAAATTCAACACCCATTTATGAAAAAACTCTCCAGAAAGTGGGCATAGAGGGAACCTACCTCAACATAATAAAGGCCATATACGACAAACCCACAGCAAACATCAGTCTCAATGGTGAAAAACTGAAAGCATTTCCTCTAAGATCAGGAACAAGACAAGGATGTCCACTGTCACCACTATTATTCAACATAGTTTTGGAAGTCCAAGCCACGGCAATCAGAGAAGAAAAAGAAATAAAAGGAATACAAATTGGAAAAGAAGAAGTAAAACTGTCGCTGTTTGCAGATGACATGATACTATACATAGAGAATCCTAAAAATGCCACCAGAAAACTACTAGAGCTAATCAATGAATTTGGTAAAGTTGCAGAATACAAAATTAATGCACAGAAATCTCTTGCATTCCTATACACTAATGATGAAAAATCTGAAAGAGAAATTAAGGAAACACTCCCATTTACCATTGCAACAAAAAGAATAAAATACCTAGGAATAAACCTACCTAGGGAGACAAAAGACCTGTATGCAGAAAACTATAAGACACTGATGAAAGAAATTAAAGATGATACCAACAGATGGAGAGATACACCATGTTCTTGGATTGGAAGAATCAATATTGTGAAAATGACTATACTACCCAAAGCAATCTACAGTTCAATGCAATCCCTATCAAATTACCAATGGCATTTTTTACGGAACTAGAAGAAAAAATTTTAAAATTTGTATGGAGACACAAAGGACCCCAAATAGCCAAAGCAGTCTTGATGGAAAAAAATGGAGCTGGAGGAATCAGACTCCCTGACTTCAGACTATACTACAAAGCTACAGTAATCAAGACAATATGGTACTGGCACAAAAACAGAAACATAGATAAATGGAACAAGATAGAAAGCCCAGAGATAAACCCACACACCTATGGTCAACTAATCTATGACAAAGGAGGCAAGGATATACAATGGAGAAAAGACAGTCTCTTCAATAAGTGGTGCTGGGAAAACTGGACAGCTACATGTAAAAGAATGAAATTAGAACACTCCCTAACACCATACACAAAAATAAACTCAAAATGGATTCGAGACCTAAATGTAAGACCAGAAACTATAAAACTCTTAGAGGAAAACATAGGAAGAACACTCTTTGACATAAATCACAGCAAGATCTTTTTTGATCCACCTCCTAGAGTAATGGAAATAAAAACAAAAATAAGCAAATGGGACCTAATGAAACTTCAAAGCTTTTGCACAGCAAAGGAAACCGTAAACAAGACGAAAAGACAACCCTCAGAATGGGAGAAAATATTTGGAAATGAGTCAACGGACAAAGGAATAATCTCCAAAATATATAAACAGCTCATGCAGCTCAATATTAAAGAAACAAACAACCCAATCCAAAAATGGGCAGAAGACCTAAATAGACATTTCTCCAAAGAAGACCTACAGATGGCCAAGAGTCACGTGAAAAGCTGCTCAACATCACTAATTATTAGAGAAATGCAAATCAAAACTACAATGAGGTATCACCTCACACCAGTTAGAATGGGCATCATCAGAAAATCTACAAACAACAAATGCTGGAGAGGGTGTGGAGAAAAGGGAACCCTCTTGCACTGCTGGTGGGAATGTAACTTGATACAGCTACTGTGGAGAACAGTATGGAGGTTCCTTAAAAAACTAAAAATAGAACTACCATATGATCCAGCGATCCCACTACTGGGCATATACCCAGAGAAAACCATAATTCAAAAAGACACATGCACCCCAATGTTCATTGCAGCACTATTTACAATAGCCAGGTCATGGAAGCAACCTAAATGCCCATCGACAGACAAATGGATAAAGAAGATGTGGTACATATATACAATGGAATATTACTCAGCCATAAAACGGAACAAAATTGGGTCATTTGTTGAGACATGGATGGATGTAGAGACTGTCATACAGAGTGAAGTAAGTCAGAAAGAGGAAAACAAATATCGAATATTAACGTGTGTATGTGGAACCTAGAAAAATGGTACAGATGAACCGGTTTGCGCGGCAGAAGTTGAGACACAGTTGTAGAGAACAAACATATGGACGCCAAGGGGGGAAAGCCGCGGAGGGGTGGGGATGGTGGTGTGATGAATTGGGCGATTGGAATTGACATGTATACACTGATGTGTATAAAATTGATGACCAATGAGAACCTGCTGTATAAAAAAATAAATAAAATTAAATTAAAAGACTTTTAAATAGTAATACTAAACTTTCTTTGGGTTATCTGTGTGGAAATATGTTAATATGAATGTTTCAGACATTACATGAATTTCCTAAAAATCTTATGTGTTCTGGTATAATAAGTCATAATTCTAGTTATTATTTTAAAATGTATATCTCATGAAATAACCAAATTTCCCTGTCAATTGCATTATTATGAACTTTCATCAAATCTTTAACCGTGGTCATTTTTAAGTCTTCTGTCATTTACAGACCGTTCTGGGTGTACTCTGATGCTTTTGCAAAAATGTTCCTATAAAAGGGTTTCATCTTCAAGGATTCATGGAAAAGACTCTGACAAGTACAGGTTTCTGGTAACTGACTATATTGCTGAACTGAATGAATAAGCATTTTCAGAACTCTAATGGAAAACTGATGAATTCCTAAAAGTGCTAACAAAAGATTAAGATGAAAAAAAAATTAATTACATGGGACTGAATGAACTGATGAGGATGATTATAATTTTTGTGACTTTCTGTTTGAGTTAAAAAAATAAAAAAAGGGGGGCTTCCCTGGTGGCGCAGTGGTTGAGAGTCTGCCTGCCGATGCAGGGGACACGGGTTCGTGCCCCTGTCCAGGAAGATCCTACGTGCTGTGGAGCAGCTGGGCCCGTGAGCCATGGCCACGGAGCCTGTGCATCCAGAGCCTGTGCTCCGCAATGGGAGAGGCCACAACAGTGAGAGGCCCTCGTACCGCAAAAAAAAAAAAAAAAAAAAAAAGGGAATGGAGACTTAGGTAGGTTTCATATCTAGGATGGTGAGGGGCGGGGGAGCAAGGAGTGGTAATTCCCAAGAGGAAAGGGATGTGCTCTGTAGATGTCTACTCTACAGTGTAGTAACTGCTCGCTGAGGGCTGGCAGAGCATGAAGAGGCGTTTAATCTTGTGAGAGATTAAGGCTTCGTGAGGGAGGTGAACGTTGAGCTGCATCTTGATTGCTGAATAGGAGGAAAGGAGTTAGCCAGATGGAGGTGATGTGAGAGAGAGAATACGGCAAGTTTAGGGAACTGCACGTTGATGGTTACAGAGCTCCCTTGTGAAGGTGGTGAGTGCCCTGTTGCTGGAGGAATTCAGAGACTGGATCTTCTTTCTGCTGATGGTGGCAGGTTGGCCTATGTGACCTCTGCAGACTCTCCAACCTGGAGTCTGTGCTGGCATGAGCGCTGTCATAGGATGCCTTTTGACCACCTACACTTGTGCAGTCTGTTCTAATGTGCAGCTGTGGGCTGCTTGCCTGATGTTTGTTCAGATGGAGGGTGTGAACATATCTTCGGGTTTGTCACTGTTTCTTTCCATTGGCCGTAATATCAGGGGCGCTTAGTTTGTGCTTGGTCCCCAAGACTGACATCTGAAATTAGCCAGTTGAGGGCCACTAGCTGTAAGAAGTGTGAGTGCTGGTGTGTGCTAAAGCCATGGAGTGCTGAGCACTGGGGCTCCAGGGCACTCTCATCTCTTGCAGTGAGCAAGCTGTGTGGGAAATGCAGTCCCACTGACACGGACATCCTGCAGCCCTCCTTCAACTTCCTGTATTGGAGCCTTCATCAGACCACGCTGGGCAGTCAGAAAAGAGGTGCTGGGGCCCGGGCTGGCATAGTGAAGAGGAAGGGTGCTGGTCAGTGTCTATGGCCCTTGCTGCCCTCAGTTTTTCCATCTAAAAAAAATTAAAAAGGGTGTGTGTGGCTGGATCGGATGGTCCTAAGGTCCTTTCTGGTTCCAGTAACCTGTGGTTCCAAAATGAAACTTAGAGCCTTAAGCTGATCCTTTTGTTCATTCACCATGTGTGTGTGAAGCACCCATCGGGTGCTAACTAAACACCGCCTACCCTGCCCAACCCTCTACAGCTGCTGCAGTGCTCTTGAGCAGCACGGCCCTGATAGAGCTTCTAGAGAAGACGCTGGCCCTCACCTGGGCTGAGGAGGGCTTTCCCAGGACCGAGCTCCTCTGCTCCGCCTGGCTGCTCACTGCCTCCTTCTCTGCCCAGCAGCACGATGGCAATCTGCAGGTTAGTTTCTAACCCCTGTTGCTTTGGGGCATGGGTGGCACTCAAGGAGTGACAAGATCTTGAGTTCTGATCCCAGATCTGTGGCTTATTAGTTGTGTAACCTTGGCAAGGTATTTAACTCTCTGAGCTTCATTTTCCTTGCCTACAAAACAGGGAAAAAACATTCAAGGCTGTTGTCAAGTTGGTTTACATTAATCCATTTAGCACACATGGATCGCCTGCATGCCAGGCTGTATTCTAGGCACAGAGGAATAAAAAATGAGTACAGTGTATACCCCAGACTTGGGGAACTTGTGTTGTAATCTTTAAGCAAAGCCCTAAAAGGTAAGCAAGACTGTACCCGGCTAAAATAGTGGGGGAAGGGTGCTCCAGGCAAAGAGAATGATATGAGCACAGGCCTGAAGCTGCACAAATTTAAGACTTGGTATATAAATTTGAAGGGTGGTGAGGTACTGCGTGGCTGGAGTGTAGGGAATGGACTGTCAGACTGGACAAGAAGGCAGAATCCAGCGTGTGACCTTGAAGTTGTGGGTGGCAAGCTGTGAGTGCCATACTGTGTAAGCTGTCATGTGACCGTTTGAGAAGGTGATGCAGGGAACAGGAGGGCCATGGACATATCCACAGAGCACCCCGTTTCCTCGCAGCCCCTCCCTCTTGTACGACCTTGTCATCCTAGTGCCCTGCATGAGCTCCTCTGTGGGCTGCTTCACATTCAGGTGTTTCCTCCCTAAGGCTGGCTGCCCCTAGTGGACAGAAACCATCTCCTAGCCTTTGAGGTATCCTCACACTGTGCCCAGCTCTGTGCCAATCTAATGCCAGGCACACACTCATTTGTGTAGAAGTGAAGTGAGTTTTCAAGTTTGGCCTCTAGGGTTTCAGTAAGCTGTGGCACATCTACGCTATAGCAGATCCTCAGCTAGTTGCCAATGGGGTTGATTTGGGACAGGAACCTCTCCTACTTTCCTATGTGCGGCTATCGGGCCCACCCCTACCCCTGCAGTCACCTGCCTGGATGGAAGCCTGCACCTTGTTTTTGGTTCTGCCCTGGCCCTCAGCTCATAACTAGCCAATTACGTAACTACCTCTACTCTTAAGTTCTCCCCTCTGCCCTAGTTCAGGCCTGATCATTCATCCTCACCACTGATATGGCCTATTCACAGTCTTTTGGCGTCCAGCCTCTCCCTTGCTCCACCGCTCCTATCCCTATGGCCACGGTCTGTCCACACTTACCCTCTGCTCACTGTCCTTCAGCAGCCTTTTTGTTCTCCTCATGGCTGCTGAGACCCTTCCTACCAGGCCCCTCTGCAGCCTTACTTTCTGCCATTCTACCCTCCTTTCCTGTCTTCTGACCAAGTGTTTGCTCTTCTCCCAGTCAACTGTGCTCTTTCACATCTCAGTACTTTTTTTGTTTGTTTTTGGTTGATTTTTAATAGCTATTATTTTTAGGACAGTTTTAGATTTACAAAAACACTGAGCAGATAGCACAGAGTTCCCATATAACCTCCACACACAGCTTCCTCTGTTTACATCTTAGATTAGTATGGCATCTCCATACCTTTATACAAGTTGGTTCTTCTGCCTGGAACCTGCCAATTCCACCAGCTAACAAGCATTTTTTTTTTTTTTTTTGGCTGTGTTGGGTCTTCGTTGCTGTGCACGGGCTTTCTCTAGTTGCAGAGAGCGGGGGCTACTCTTCGTTGCGGTGGCTTCTCTTGTGGAGCACGGGCTCTAGGCGCGCGGGCTTCAGTAGTTGTGGCTCGCCAGCCCTAGAGCGCAGGCTCAATAGTTGTGGTGCACGGGCTTAGTTGCTCCGTGGCATGTGGGATATTCCCATACCAGGGCTCGAACTCGTGTCCCCTGTATTGATAGGCGGATTCTTAACCACTGCGCCACAAGGGAAGCCCTAACAAGCATTTTTGAGGAATTGCTTTGTGCCAAGCACTTGTAGATCCAAGTAGAGGAAAAGCTGCCTTCAGGCAGCGTATGTTCTGGGTAAGTAGAGCAGAGCAGACTCACAGCTTTGAACCTGTCACCCAAACTAACCCCTCAGTATGGTCATTGCTTTGACATTAAGGAGCACATTCACGATGCTGGTCCTCAGCTCTTCTTCACGAGAGCTCTGGAGAGAGTGAAAGCAGGTGGCACTGTTCCCTTTTCATAGGTGAAGGAAGTAAGGCAGGCTGAGAGAGGTGCAGTGCGGTGACTTGCCCACGGCCATATAGCTGGCAAGTGGCAGAGCCAGGATTTTGATTCTGGGCCATTGGACTCCAGATCTGAGTTAGGTGGTTGGTGGGCTGAAGAGGAGACTGACCCACAGCTAAGGCTGGGAAAGACTCCCTGGTGCAGGAGCTCTCTGAGGATGGGGGACACTTGGGAGAAGCAGGGTTCTCCAGGTCTGGGCTTGATTTTCCTCCTCAAGCTCCTGAATCCAGGATCGGTGAGGCTCACAAGACTCTGTGTGGCCTCCTCTGTCCTTCTGGATGCAGCGGGTATGTGTAGGGGGGGTAAAAGAGATATTGTAGCAGGTGGTTTTCTGCCCAAGCTCCCAGAATGTGGGGGTTATCCCTTTACCCTCTGCCCTGCCAGGTTCATCAGACACTGTCTGTGGAACTGGACCAAGTATTGAAGGCCCTCAGCTTTCCGAAGAAAAAGGCTGCGCTGCTCTCAGGTGTGGGACCAAAGGCCTCTAGCAGGAGAAGAAAAACCTTTCCCCTAGATTCTGAGATGAGACCACCCCACCCAGACCAGTCCGTGGTCACCCCTTTATTATCCCCGTGGTCTTCCACCTGTGACAGCGCTGGTGGGGAGGTGGGGAATGAGGCAAGAACTGGGTGTAAGGAGTTTTCTACTTTCAGCTGCCATCTTACGCTTCCTGCGGACAGCCCTACAACAAAGCTTCTCCTCTGCCCTGGTTGCTCTGCTGCCCTCAGGGGCCCAGCCACCGCCAGCCCCTGAGGACACTGTCCTGGCTCCACTGGGAACATCACAAGTGCTGTCCCTGGTCATCGGACTGCAGAACCTCCTGGTTCAGGTAAGGCCTTTGTGGAGTGGGACCCTGGCAGTGGAGCCTACTTCTCCCAGGATGACAGCAGAAAGGGGTGGCTGCCTGTCAAGATCCTGGTATTCCCACTAAGGCCTAGAGAGAGGTTTGACTGGTTTTAAAGTTTCAGTGACAGAAATGAAACTCAAATTGTCTCATAACTGAGAAGTCCAGGGGTCAAAACTGGCTTCAGGCACAGCTGGGATCCCAGAGGCTCAGACAGTGTCATCAGAACTCTGTCTCCATCTCTTGGCTCTGCATTTCTCTGTCAGCTTTATTCTCATGGGATTGGTAGGATGACCAGCAGCAGCTCCTGGCTTATGTCCTTCCAGCAGAAAGAAAGTTTCTCTTTCCTCGTAGTCCCCAGAATTGAGTCTCATTAGCCTGGCTTGGTAATGTGGCAGTCACTATGCCCAAAACATGGGATGCTCTGATTGACCTGCCTTGGGTGAGTGTCCTCTCCTGGAGGCTGGGGCATATGGTCAGCTCTCCGTAACTCGCATGGACTAAACATAAGAGAGGAATGGTTCTGCAAGAGAAAACTGTTCTTAGAAGGAGGAGGAATGGATCCTGGACAAGCAAAACAGTAGATGTCCACCTCAGAGGGGCTTGTGTTTTACAGCTTAGAGGATTCTTGGAGATCATAGTTTATCCAGCAGTCACATACTGTGAAGGGTGGTGGGGGCATGGAGATCGATCAGATTCCCGCCTTTGAGAAGTTAACAGTTTCAGGGGGCGGTGGATGATGCCATGTGGATAAGAGGTGCTAACACAGAGTGGGCAGTGCTGGGTTGAAGGGAAGCACTGCACAGTGGGGGCACAGGACGTACATTACAGGCTGGTGTAGGGTGACTGTGAGGCTTGCTGTCAGAGAAGGCTTTCTGGGGGAGGTGCTTGAGCTGGGCTGGAAATATCAAGTGACTTGTCCTAGGTCCCCGAGGGTAGGGGGCATCAGAGATGGGATTGATCTTGATGGCAGCACAATTTCGTCCTCTGATATGGACTCATTCCCTGTCCTTGGCCCTCTGGCCCGTTCCCACCCATGATTCCCTGAGACCTTCTTCTCTTTCAAGGAGCTTATTGTCTGTTATTTTCAAATATGAGCTGGTCACTGTAGGGTGACCAAGGCCCCAGATGTTTATGCTGATTTAGTTAGACGTGGACTGCAAACGAGTGAGAGGAGTTGCAGAGACTTCCTCGGGGGGGGGGGCGGGGCCTTGATATGAGTGGTCTCCGCTGGCCGCCCAGATAATGACAGACATATTTGATATGGCTGTTGATTGTGGGAGATTATGTTCAAGGATTGATCCCCACTGGGCCTGTGCACAGGTTGGGGGAAGTGGGGAAATGTGAGGATGTAGAGAAGGCTCCTGAAGTGGGCCCTGTGCGGGCTGTGCGGATGCCGAGTCTTGTCCTGCCAGCACATCTTTTCAAAGGCTCTGTGCTCTTCATGGATCAGACCTCTATCACGTACAGCACTTATCTCTCTCTGTTGTGAGTTCCCATTTTCATATCGGTCTTCCCCAGGCTGTGAGCTCCTCAAAGGTAGGGACTGTGTCTGGTTAATCTTTGTGTCTCCTTCCCCTTGTGGGTTCAAATCCAGTTGGGAAATCACGAATCAAATGAGAACCAAAGCATCAGCTTTATTGCTGACAAACACCATAGTAGAATGTAGCTGGGACTTAAGGTCAGAACGGGCTTTTTTTTAGTCTGAGATTTTTCAAACATACAGCAAAGACGAAAGAATTTTACAGTGAACACTCATATACCCACCATGTACATTCTACCATTAACATTTTACTATGCTTGCTTTATCATATCTTATCCAAAAGGATTTTTTAACTACCCTCCTTCCCTTGGGCCAGACCCGGAGCCCATAGGCAGGTAAATTGTGTTTGCATTTCCATAATGTCCATGTTGGACACTTAGCCAGCTGGCCAAGATCTTAAGAGCCTGAGTTCATGGGAGCATGACCTTTAATACCTTAGTTCTGCCCTGATGGCTCAGTAGGTGTTAAGCTAGCATCTCACTTGTTAGATAAATCTCTCGTTGGGTGAGGAAAAGCCAGTTAGAGGCAGGAGGAAGGGCAAATGCTTTCTCTCCAATGTTTCTGAAAGGGCTGAAGTTCCTGTTTTAATATTCAAAACAGAGAGTGGGAAAATGATTCCCTTATACTCAATACCCAGCATAAAGCCTCCCACAGAATTGGCATTCAGTAATGTTTGTTGAATGAGTGAATGAGGACGCAGAAATGAATATGATGCCATTTCAGCCATTTAAGCACTCACAGATTGTAGGAAACACAAGAAATTATAATTAATGGCAAAATGACCTATTATTTGAATCAAGGAAGGCTCCACAGGAGAGATTACTTTTGAACTGGCTAATCTTAGGTACCTGGGAAAAGGGTGGAAGTGCCCACTGGTTAAGAGTTAATTTTAGATTAGAGAAGGAGAAAGGGCACAAGGCTTAGGATTTGTTTCTAGACCTGCCACCTACCACTCAGGTGTCCTCAGGTCAAGTATTTTCTCTCTGGGCCTCAGTTTCCTCAACTGTAAAATGAGGTTAGTGAATTAGCTCAACCACTTCAAACTGTAGGTCTTAAAGACCTTACAGATCCTGTGAAGGAGACTTAGGGGTTGTTAAAGAGCGAGAGTGTTTCCCCTATTATACGTTTCACTAAGATAGTCACCATTTTTTAAAAAAATATAACAGAATTATTTTAGTATAGGATCTTAGTACAATCTTAAACAGTGGGAAGAATATTTATCCTATGATTTACCTGTATAGTATAAATACATAAATAAACAAGTCATTGCCTGGGATTAATTTCCAACTGATTTCTTTTTTTTTTTTCCTTCAGTATAGTCACCATTTTTTGAGTGTTAACTCTGTGCCAAGCACTGGTTAAACCCTCTGTATGCATTGCTCATCTTACCCTCTCGGCAGCCCAAGTAATCCTTTTATCCCCACTTAGCAAAATCAAGTAACCTTGGCCAGGATCACACAGATGGTAAGTGACCAAGCAAGGCTTCAAACCCAAGTCTGCCCCATACCTTAACCTCCAGGTTGCTGCCTTCCAAAGAATAGCATGAGAGCATAGGATTTTTGTTGGTGTTGTTAGTTTGTCTTTACATTTTAAAAAATCAGTTTTATTGAGATATAACTTACATGCAATAAAATTCACTGATTTTAAATGTACAAGTAGATGAGTTCTGACAAACATATACAGTTTTGTAAACACCACCACAATCCTGGTATAGATTTCCATCACCACAAAAAGTTCCCTTGGACCCGTGTTTAGTCAGTCCCCTCTCCCCTTCACTGACCCTTGGCAAACACAGATCTGCTTTCTGGCACTAGTTTTACCATTTCTAGAATTCCACATAAATAAAATCATAAAGTATGTGGTCTTATGTGTCTATCTTCTTTCACTTAGCTTAATGCTTTTGAGATTCATTTATATTGTTGTGTTATCAGTACTTCATTTCTTTTTATTGGTGAGTAGTAGCCCCTTATGTGGCTATTCCACAATTTGTTGATCCACTCACCTACCGACAGATATTTGGGACTTAAAGATTTTTGGCTATCATGAATAAAGACTGGAGTACAAGTCTTTGTGAATATCCATTTTTATTTCTCTTGGATAAATACCTAGGAGTGGGATTGGTGGGTCAAATGACATATTAGTTTTCTATTGCTGTGTAACCACATATCACAAATGTAATGGCTTAACACAACACCCATTTATTATCTGACAGTTCTCTACGTCAGAAGTCTGGGTGGGCTTGACCAGGTTCTTTGCTTAGGGTCTCACAAAGCTGAAATCAAGGTATTGGTCAGGCTGGGTGCTTATCTGGGAGAGCTGGGAAAGAATCTACTTCATCCTCCTGTTGGGGGTGGGTGGGTCTTTCAGCTCTTTAAGGCTACACACATTTTTTCTCACACAGCCCCTCCATCTTCAAACCAGCAATGCATGTTGAGTCCTTCTCACACTTCTGGACTCTCTGGTTCTTTTTCTGCTACCAGCCAGAGAAAACTCTGCTTTTAAAGGACTGGTGTAATTAGATTTCGCCCACCCAAACAATCTCCCTTTTGCCATGTAATGTAACCTAATCACGGGAATAACATCTGGGAGCAAAGGTCATGGGACCATCTTAAAATTCTGCCTACCACGTATGGTAAGTGTATGTTTAACTTTATAAGAAACCATCAGACTGGGACTTCCCTGGTGGCACAGTGGTTGGGAATCCTCCTGTCAATGCAGGGGACATGGGTTCGATCCTTGGTCTGGGAAGAACCACATGCCACGGAGCAACAGAGCCTGTCACCACAGCTGCTGAGCCTGAGCTCTAGAGCCCATGAGCCACAACTACTGAGCCTGTGTGCCACAACTACTGAAGTCTGCGCGCCTAGAGCCCATGCTCCGTAATAAGAGAAGCCACCACAATGAGAAGCCTGTGCACCACAATGAGGAGTGGCCCCTGCTCGCCGCAACTGGAGAAAGCCCGTGTGCAGCAACGACAACCGAACACAGCCAAATAAATAAATTAATTAAAAAAAAAAAAAGCCATCAGACTGCCATCAGTGGCTGCACCATTTTTCCTTCCCATCAGGAGTGCATGAGAGTTCCAGTTGCTTCACATTCTTGCCAACACTTGGTACTGTCAGTTTTAGCTGTTGATGAGTGTGTAGTGGTATCTCAAGGTGGTTTTAATTTGCATCTCCCTAACCCTAAGTTCTTTTCTTATGCTTATTAGAGCATAAAATTTTGTTTGATGAAAGGTTCTGCTGCTTTACAAAAAGATTTACATGCATTGGCTTAGATAAACTGTGTGGCTCTTACAGAATCTGTAATCTGTGAATCTCTTAACGGGGCCCAGGGCCCATCCTTTTCTGAAGCAAAACAGTTTCTCAGATGTAGGTAAATCATCAGTATAAGCACCGTGCTTTGTGTGTGTGGGTGAGAGATGAAACCAACAAACATTTCTTGATTATCTACAGAGCCACAATCCCAAATCTGAAATTCTGAAATCTAAATTGTTTTGAAAACCAAATGTTTTTTTCTTGGTTGGCACCAAAATCCACTGGTAGCAAAACCGGACGTAAACTTCTGTGGGGTTTTTGTTTTTGTTGTTTTCTTGCAGAAGGACCCTCTGTTGTCCCACGCTTGTGTCGGCTGCCTGGAGGCGTTGCTTGACTACCTGCATGCCCGGAGTCCAGACGTCGGTAGAAACCCTCCCCATTCTCTGATGTTCCCATGGGGGAGATTGGACGGGGCCAGCACCTGCCACCCTCCCACCCCAGACTCCCATCCTCTGTTCTGTGATTCACACTCATTTTTTTTGGCCAAGCCATGTGGCTTGCAGGATCTCAGTTCCCCAACCAGGGATTGAACCCAGGCCATGGCAGTGAAAGCCCAGAATCCTAACCATTAGGCCACCAGGGAGCTCCCTGATTCACACTCATTTTGTTTAATTCTTTTAACAATACTGCAAGGGCACTGCCATGCCCATCATACAGATGAGGACACCGAGGTTCAGGGAGGTTAAGCAACTTGCCCCAACCAAGGTCACATAGCTCTTAAGTGGCAGAGCTCTTCCTGTTGCCTGCCTCCCACAATAGTGGGATATGTGGTCTCCCTGTGCCAGGCAGCATGGGTGGATAGAAGCCCAGGAGAAAGAAACGCCCCGGGGTCAGCTTGTCCAATGCCCTGCCTTTGCTGAGCAACCCTTTTTTGAGCCAATAGGAGAAAGTTTTCTTTAGCAATGTTCCAAGGCCTTTGGAAAAGCAGCATTAATAACACACGGTTGACTGGTGTTTCCCATAGCACTCCATGTGGCCTCCCAGCCCTGGAATCGGTTTTTGCTATTTACCCTCCTGGATGCTGGAGAGAATTCCTTCCTCAGAGCTGAGATCTTGAGGCTCATGACCCTGGTAAGTGCAGAAAGGATGGTCCTGTGGTCTGAAGAATGCCATCCTCCAAGAAGGTAGAGGGGCTGGATGAGCCTTCACCCTACAAGAAGCCTGCCTAGAGAATTCCTCTGAATGCCCACATCTCCTTTGCCCAGACTACCCAGACATTTTTTCTCATTCACTCATGAAACATTGACCAGGCCTGCCCACCACCTGCCAGATCCTGTGCTAGGTACCAAAGATGTCAGTGAGCCAAATGTTCTTCCTTAAAGGTCCCTCAGTCTAGAGAAGGAGATAAGACAAGGAAATTCATAGTTAAAATATGGTTATTAATGGAAGAGTAGAAGATAATGCTAAGTGCCTAGAACATGGTAAGTGCCCACTGAAAAAACAAGGCAGCAAGCCTGTGAATGATAGTAAAGTGGATCAATGAATAAATCAATGGTTGGTGTAGGAACCCGAGAAAGAGTAATTGCTTCTGCCAGAGCTGTGAGGGAGAAGTGAGTAAGAATATAGTAAGCACCCAGTTAATGCCTGTATTTCTTAAATAAAATGAAAACATTCAGCAGTGAAGGTAACATTTTAGCTGAGGCTTGAAGGATTAATAGGCAAAGAGAAGGAAAAGTATTGCAGGTACAGTATTGAAGTGAGAACAGCAGATATACGAGAATGTGGTGGTGTGTCTGGGTAACCACACATAGTCTAGTGTGAGGGGCACGGTAGGAGTGGCGGGACTGAAGGGGTCAGCAGAGCAAACTCTCAGGGTCTTGCAATCCTCCTCATTACCTCACCCTCCTGTGACACAACCCCACCCCTGCCTACCAACACTGAGCTCTTGAAGGCAGAGTTCTGTGGGCTTCAGATCCATGCCCCCAGCCCAGTGCTGAGCCTGGCAGGGCACAGCAAATACCTGTGAATGAAGGAGATGCCGAATCACTACATGTTTGGGCCTTCTCTCCCGGGGCCAGTTTGTGCGGTTCCGGAGCAGCAGCATCCTCTCTCGTGAAGAGGTGGGCCATGTTCTGCAAGGCGCAGCTTTGGCTGACTTCTCTACCCTCTCCAGCACCACACTCCAGGCTCTGCGTGGCTTCTTCCTGCAGGTGGGTGGAAAGGGGATGCTATTTAGCCACTGTGAGGCCAGACCCTCTGTATCATCTTCCCTGTGGAGGTGGGGAGCTCTAGCCACAGCAGCCAATGGGAGGTTAGGAGTGCAGGGGGTGGAGGGTAGAGAGGGCCTCTATGGAGTGGGCACTGAGAAAGCCTGTCTTCCCTACCCTCTTCTCCCCACAGGTCCAGAGCATGGGCCTCCTGGCTGATCATAGCATGGCCCAGACCCTGCAGGCCTCCTTGGAGGGTCTTTCCCCCAGGGCCTCCACGGCCCAGCCACCCCTACAGGACATGATGTATCCTTTCTTGCATCTGGGAGCTTTGGCCTGAGCAGGGTCACCCAGGTAATGGGAAGCTATAGCGTCATGCTTCAGGACAGAGAGTTGCACTGTCTACAGCCCTGTCTTCTACAGCAAGCAGGGGTCAGCGAGAAGAATTAACAGTGGTAGCAATGACAATGACTTGCTCTGTTTATTAAGTTCCTACCGAGGGCCAGTCATGTTACATGCACTGTATCTAATCCTCACAGTAGCTACGTGTGTTAACACAGTTGTAACTTAGCTCAGAGAGGTTAAATGACGTGCCCAGAATCACACAGTGATAGCATCAGGATCTGACCCCAGACATGACCATCTCCAAAGTCATATCACCAGACTCAGAAGGGAGCTAGTCCTTCCCCAGGAGCTTTGGAGAAAGTTGCCCAAGCCCGGTTGGCATAGATGCTGCCCTAAGCACAACACGGTGGGGGAGGGTGCTGGGTGACTGGCAGATCCCTGAGAAAGCCTGGGGCTGTGGCAGTGCTCACTGGCCCTCTGTGGGGTTGTTGGGGTGCTCCAGAGACCCTGTGGTCTGGAGGTGTGTGTGTGGCCTCCCTGGCTCTCCTCCTAACCCTTTCCATGGAACGTTCCCTGATGTATAGCAACTACCCAGCCCAGGTGTTCAGGTCCCAGTTTTAGAATCCATCCCACTCTTCTCAGGTGCACCTCTGCTCTTGTCTGTTTTTGCCTTTTTGGGCCCTGGAAGTGTGGTTCTCCCATGGCTGGCCCCACCTCTCTGCTGTTCTCCTCTCATGTTTGCTGCCAGCTGCCTGGGAGGAGTGGCTGTATCCCTGTCCCACATCAGAGACTGATCTCAGGACCTGAAGGCCCAGAAACAGAACTGAGACCTGGAGAAGACAAAGTCAGGGCACACTGGTTTGGGGGAAATGGATGACAACTGCAGCCGTGCATCTGGAGCCATTTACTCCATTGTTGAAATAGGAAATAGTGATATACTCACATGCCTGTGTGGGCTCTCCAAAAACATTTCCCTTTGGACTTACCTTGGCTCCCTCCAGCTGGTTCCTCAGCCAGGATGGATGGCCTCAGGGAGAGAAGGGGAGGGATTTGTTCTGCTAACACCAGCTGGTTACCTCAGTTGAAGACGTCAGTCAGGCCATCCTTGGGGCAGAAGGGGCAGAGAAAGGCCATGTGTTTGGTGCTGCTGTGGTCCAAGTGCTCTGGGAAGTACTTTACCTGCTGCTTCACCTCAGGTGAAAGTGGAGAGAGGTACAATTTCCAGGCAAGGAAGGTGAGCAGGTCAAAACCTCAGCCTTCCTAGCTGAGGGAAACTGCCCAGCTCAGCTCTTCCCTGGCTAAAGTAGGTCCCCTGTGTTCCTTTCTCTCCCGGCCCTCCTCAGAGCGTGTATTTGTGCACACACGTCTTTCAATGTCTGCCCTCCACAACTGCCCGCACGTGTTCTGAGCTCAGCTCACCAGGGCCTTTAACTCCCTTCCTGCCTGTCTGCCAGGGCCCCGGTGCCTGTACTTGGCTAGCCCTTGGGTCTGGCTGGACTGACCCTACGCAAAACTGGGCTGAACTCCGTCCTAATGATAGGACAGGGAAGGACCCCACGAACTTGGGTTAGAACTTGGTGGATCCGAGGGGCGAGCAGGGTATGCCCCAACTCTGCACTGCACGTTACTCAAAAAGAAAAAAGTGTTAGCCACGACCCACTAAACTGATCTTGACAACTGCAGTTTAAAAAACACTCAGCTGGTACCGCCCTGGTGGTCCAGTGTCTAAGACTCCCCGCTCCCAATGCAGGGCGCCGGGGTTTGATCCCTGGTCAGGGAAGTAGATTCTCACATGCAACTAAACATCCCACGCGCCGCAGCTAAGACCCAGTGCAGCCAAATAAATATTAAAAAAAAAAAAAATAAAACACTCACCTAACGAAACAGTTTCGGGGAGGCCGCCCAGCCTGCAGGGGTCAGGGCCTCATTGCTGATGCGTCCGACACACACCGCAGGCTATTTCCTCCAACCACACCTTAACGCGGCAAGTGCGCAAGCCGCCACGCAGGGTGGGAGGGACCGAACTCCCATGGACCTCGGGCAGGGCTAGCGCTGGCGCCTACTGGGCGGGGCCGGAAGTTAGGTCAAGGAGCGGCAGTCGCGGCCCGCGATCTTTGGGCGGGGGCGGCGCTTGGCAGTTCCTGCGAGGCTTCTCTGGGACACTGTGAGGTTCTGCGCCTCTGCCGGTCGTCTGCGGACCCTCGAGGCGAGGTGCACGCTGACTCCTGTCCGCCCGCTCACTCACCCGCCCGGCCTGGTAGGTGGGGGCAGGGGCGACGGGCGGGCAGGCTCCCGTTGGGGGGGGGGCGGGGGAGGGACCGAGGGCCCAGAACTGGCTGCACAGGGTGGGGGTTGGGATTCGCGGACCCGGACACCTCTTCTCATTAGAAAGACTTTCTCTTCCCGGAGCTCTAACGGCTAGGGGCAGCGACCCTGGTCTCCGAGCCCGGGTTGCCGGCTCAGGATCCACCACCAAGCCACCTCTGCAGAATGGCCTCGGAGTCGTACGCCCAGCCGGGAAGAGCTCTGGGGACTCATGGGGCAGGGAGCGGGATTGAGAGGCGGAGAAGTGGGAGTAACAGTAGAGACAGCAGGATCTGCCCCACGCAGTCCGCTTTTTCGGCTTTCTTTTCCCACTTCTTCCTGCTTCAGTCATTACCGGCTGTCTGATTTCCCCTGACCCCAAGTTCTGCCTTAACCAGTGTTTGGTTCCCTTGAGTCTGGAGCGTGACGGTGGAAGGTAAGGGTTCTGGGTGAGCTTGAACTGTTTCTTCCCATTCTCTAGGCTTCAGTTGTCTCATCAGCGTGGGGTGGGGGCGGTTCTCTGGTTGATCTGTGTGGGGTCTCACTGTCAATAACTGAGCATCTCTGGGACACACCTAGGTGTCCTAATACAACAGTGGCCAGCTCTGAGATAGCCAGTGCTCATTAAGACTCTTGGTTTAGCCTGAGAACCCATGAGTGACTTTGGGCAGTCTCCTCCTTTTTCTGTGCTTTGGTCTCCACGTTGGTAAAATTGGGCAGCTATCATCTGAGTAGAGGCTGCCTCTGACTACTGTATTTAAGATTGCACTTTGCTGACTCCCTCTTATCTTTCTGTGCTTGTTTTACAACTTCATTGGTTTCTCTTAACCCTACTAGGGATGAAAGTACCAGTGTGCAGGGAATTTTGTTTGTCACTGCCGTATTCCCGGCTCTAGAACAGTGCTTGGAACGTGACAGGTACTCAGTAGGTAATTGGGGAATGTGGCCTAGATAGGAACAGGTGTTGCTTGTGGTGCCTGTGGTTCCTAAGAGAATAACAGCCGTCTTATCCCAAGACTGTCTTGCCTCCCTTCCCAGCCTGCACCCCTTCTTCCTTTCTGATGACAGAAGTCAGGAAAGGTGGGAAGCCCCAGAAGTTTCACATCTCTGACTGCCTGGGCCTCCTGAGAGGCCAGGATGGGGAATTGAGAGGCAATGATATTGACCAGGCCCTCCTTCCTCAGGCACAGTGCCTCACCCAGCCTTCTGTCTCTGCAACAGGGAGATGACTTCCTTATCCGCATTTTGCAGTGAGGAAGATGAAGCTCAGAGAGGCTGAGCAATTTGCCCGAGGTCCCGAAGTCAGGCAGAGCCAGAGCTCCAGTGCAGGGTTCCAGGCGTTGATCCCTGTTCTCTAAGTATCCCTGCCTTGCTGACTTTATCTTTCTTCCTCCCTCCTATCATCCCATGTCTTTATTTTGTGTCTGTTGGTCACTGGCCCTGGGCTAGGAACTGGGGCTCCAGGGCTTCCCAAAGCTGGGTTCTTGGTATTTGGAGGCTGTGTCATTATCAGAGGAAGTTGCTGTTCAACTCACTTTCTGTTTCATATAACACCAAGCTCTGGGTCTCACCTTCTGTCTCTGGGTTACTCCCCTAGCTCCAGAGTCTTGGATATGGACCTTCTTCAGTTCCTGGCCTTCCTCTCTGCCCTGCTACTGTCTGGGACAGGAGTCACAGACACCCTGAGGACCTCCCTGGACCCGAGCCTGGAGATCTGTATCCTTTGGGATTGGAGGTGTTTTTGAGGGGTCTATAAATGAAGTTTCTCTATACCCACAACCCCTTGGGAGATTCCAGGGATGGAGCAGAACCCCCTAATAGGAACAGGGGAGAAAAAGTAAGGTGCTCTAACCAGACCTTGATCAAGTCAGTTCTGTTCTGAACCTCAGTTTCCCCATATGTTAAATTGAGAAGGCAAGGCATATATCTCAGAGCCATGAGGACTCTTGAGGATTGTACATGTGCCTCATTCTTTTTGGGTGAGACCCTGGCTGGAGACCAAGCCCTGGTATACTGGGCTGCCTACCCAAGGGCTGGGTTTTGAAAGAATAGAAACTCATAGAGAAGGGTGGGGGGCACCCCAGGCAGAGTATACAGTGTGAGCAGAGGGGTAGAGGTTCTGGGAGCAGTGAGTGGCTGTGGGAGACTGGGGAAAGACCACGGGGAGGGGAGGGCAGGAGCCAGGTCCTGAGGGTTGTATTCAGGTTGTCGGGTGTGGAATCTTCTGTGAAGTGGATGAATGATATGTTGCAGGATTCATATGCTTCTCAGAGAGTGTATTCGTTCCCTGGGGAGTCCCAGGCATGCACATCTATGCGCCTGGCAGAGACTTGCTGGCCAGGGTGGGCCCTCTCGATCGGGACCACTGGATTATCCAGGCAGGAGAACTGGTGCCAGTTCCTTAACTTAATGCTGCTCAGACAAGAAGATGTTTGAGGTGAAGCGGCGGGAGCAGCTGTTGGCGCTGAAAAACCTAGCACAGCTGAATGATGTCCACCAGCAGTACAAGATCCTTGATGTCATGCTCAAGGGGCTCTTTAAGGTGCATGCAGGCAGGGGGCAGCTCATGGCAGGCCTGGTCTTTGATCTGGGCACTGATGGATGCGTAGGAGTTCCCCAAGGGGATGGTGTTCAATGAGGGGGAAGCGCATGCACAGAAGATTTTTTTTATATATATAATTAATTTATTTTATTATTTATTTATTTATTTTGGAGTGTGTTGGGTCTTCGTTGCTATGCGCGGTCTTTCTCTAGTTGCAGCGAGCAGGGGCTGCTCTTCATTGCAGTGCACAGGCTTCTCATTGCGGTGGCTTCTCTTGTTGCAGAGCACGGGCTCTAGAGCACAGTCTTCAGTAGTTGTGGCACGTGGGCTCAGTAGTTGTGGCTCGTGGGCTCTAGAGCGCAGGCTTAGTAGTTGTGGCGCACGGGCTTAGTTGCTCCGCGGCATGTGGGATCTTCCCGGACCAGGGCTCGAACCCGTGTCCACTGCGTTGGCAGGCAGGTTCTTAACCACTGCGCCACCAGGGAAGCCCCTCACAGAAGATTTGAAGTAGGGTTGAAGTAAATGGGGCTGGGGCCGGTCTGGGAAGACCTTTTCAAAGCCACTCAGCCCAGGTGGGGTTCCCTCAGGTGCTGGAGGACTCCCGGACAGTGCTCATTGCTGCAGATGTGCTCCCAGATGGGCCCTTCCCCCAGGACGAGAAACTGAAGGATGGTATGGTCTTCCCAATCTCTCCCTCTCCTCCTCCCTGCTCCATCCTTGATCTTCTCTAGCTGCTCCTTCCCTCTTGTTCTTGTCACTCTTTTCTCTCTCTGGAAGTACCCTCTTGTGGCACCTTCCAAGGAGTCTCTTTGGGTAGTTGGGCACTTAGTATATGATTCTCCGAGTGTTTCTCGGCTCGTTTCAGAGCCAGTTTCTGTGTCCCTGACACATATATTCTGTCGTGTGGTTAGGTGTTTGAGACGGGGGAACTAGGGAGGAGCCTTTGCCCACTTCCCCTCCAGAAATCCTTGCCTTCACCACCCTGACCCTCCTGGTAGAGATGGCAAGGGTTGTTCCCATTTATAGGAGAAAGAACTGAGGCCTGTTGAAGTGACTGGCCCATGGGAGCAGTTACCTTCACTCTTTACTACTGTTCTAAAAGCTTCAACCCCCTTAAATCCTTTTTGAGACAAGGTGAGACCAACATAGGTAAATAAAAGAATATTTTGAATCCCTTCATCTCCTTTTCCAAGAATTTCTTTTCAGTGGTAATTTCTCCCCATTAACTGGTTACATTCTAACAGTAGAGTTTGTTAGGTCGCACTGTCTGAGACAGGACGGAAGGAGCTTTTACGTATTGAATGTTGGGCATGTTACAAATGTCTCTAATCTCCACGATAACTGAGGAAGGCACTATTCCCTCCAGTTTCCACATGAAAGAGGACAGGCGGTTTGCCTGGCTCTTACCTGTAAACCAAGCGAACTCCTGAGTTCTTTGCGGTTCAAGATTGTTCTGAAGCCCAGGGGTCCCTGCCCCACTTGTCTCAGACCCAACCTGGCATATCTTTGTAGGAGTCTGCTTATCTCTGTGTGGCCTGGCTAGTGCTGGTGAGCGCTGCCTGGGCCTTATCTATAGGGGTCACTCAAACAGGGGCTGCCACCAGGGCTGGGTGTATAGTTACTATTCTTCATGCTAGCCTGGGTTCGGGGACCTGCCACCGTAATGGACACTAAACTGAGTCTAAACTGATTTGTTGACTAGAGGAAGGATATTGGTGGGAAAACTGACCAAATTCAAATTAGGTCTGTGGGTTGATTAATAGTATTGTATCAATGTTAATTTCCTGGTTTAGATAGTTGTGCAATGGTTATATAAGATGATAACATGAGAGGAAGCCCAGTGAAGGAATTTTGTGGTGTATTATGTAAGTCTAAAATTATTTCAAAATAAGAACTTAAGCATTTAAAATAAAATTGGGCATACGCTAAAAAGAAAACAAACCCTGATGTGTTCCCTGGCCATCCTAACAGAACTGACCCCTCACAGACACTGTAGTTGTGTTAACAAAAGGGCCCAGCTCTGGACATTAGGATACCAAGTTGGGGAAGTTAGGCCCAGCAAAGCCTCATGGGATGCATATGCCTCCATGTGCAAAATGACACGCACCTCTCTGGTCCCCATGGCAAACGAGTTTTCTGAGCTGTGAGATACAGGGGAAAGAGCATGTCCTTTGGAGTCAGCCCTGGGTTTGCAGCCCAGGTTTGCTACTCACGAGCCGTCAGCTTCAGTTTCCCATGTGAGAAATGGGAATAGTAGACACATCTCCCTCTAAATGTGGTTTTGATGATTCAGTGACCTGGTAGACATAAAGCCCTTAGCATGCACTGTACATGTGGTCAGCAGCCTGTGGGCCTCAGGCACTGTTCCCCTTCTCTGATTAGTGGGCTTGCCTCTGTTCTCTGGAGGGTGCGTAGGGCTGGCCAGGAGGGCTGTAGAAGGGCATCTCCCCTGGCCACTCATCAGGGTCCTCTCACCAGCTTTCTCCCAAGTGGTGGAGAACACGGCCTTCTTCGGTGATGTGGTGCTGCGCTTCCCAAGGATCGTGCACCACTGCTTTGACCACAACTCCAACTGGAACCTCCTCATCCGCTGGGGCATCAGCTTCTGCAACCAGTCGGGCGTCTTTGACCAGGGCCCCCACTCGCCCATCCTCCGCCTGGTAAGGACTGGGGTGGAGGAGGTCCGGGAGCCCTCTGTCTGGTGGTATGCTGTGAGCCACGCATCTGCCTTTAGTGAGGCCTGAATGTCAGCCTTTGGTTGCGTTTTCTGTGATAAGCCTTGGGCCACCTTGAGGTGCCCTTTCATGGGGTTCTATGCTGACCTGGGTCCCTAGGGGTCACCACCTGGCCCACATTTGTTCAGGCCTCGAAGGGGGTGGCCCTTGGGTGAGCAGGAGGCAGGAGAAGGCAGAGGATGACTAGCTTTTCCTCATCCGCAGATGGCCCAGGAGCTGGGAATCAGCGAGAAAGACTCTGACTTCCAGAACCCATTTAAAGTAGACCACACAGAGGTGAGCTGCTGGGACCTGTGGCCATGTCTGCTTGGCCTCTGCTGAGCCCTGGGAGGCCAGGGCCTGCAGGGGCTGGGGCACCTAGAGTGGAGTGTGAGGGCTTTGGACTTGGAGCCAGAAGTGCCTGGGTCTGGGCCTGAGTATCACTCGCTCACTGGTACCTTCGGGCAAGCTGCTGGCCCTGTCTTAGCCTCAGCTCCCTGTCTGTCCATGCGGTGTGGACCTCAGCTGTGAGGGCCAGTCAGAGGCTATGAACACATCCATCCCAGTGTACGGTAGGCACTGTGTCCCTCAGGCGAATGTCAGGGAAGCCATGGGAGGTCAGGCCATGCTTCTCTGCCCTTGAGCCTCTGAGCACCCAGCCAGGCTTCTGTCCCACATTCCTGCACATGTTCTCCTCCTAGGGGCTGAGGTGGGCTCTGAGAGCTGGAGGCTGCAGGGGAAGCACGACAGATACGGACACACAGTAGAGGGGAGGAAGAGATCAGAGGTGGCAGGGCAGGGCCTGAGCGGCAGGGAGGAAGGGCCAGAGCACTGTACTCCTCAAATCACAAGCTCTCCTCAGGTGTAGGGAGGGACCTCTGAAGGTTTAGGATTTTGCTGCTGTTTCATGGATGCTGACAGGTTAGAGACATCAGAGTTTATTGCAGCAAAAGCAGTTGCTGTTGGCCTGGTCATGTGGCTTTCCCGTATTCCCCAAGTCCCAGGAGGGTGACACGAGGGGCCCAGGCAAATGCCACCCATGCAGTGGGTTTGCATCAAGTCTAGAAGCACCAAGCTTGGGAAATTCACCACCTTTATAATGAACAGAAGCAAACCAAGTCTTTGCAGGCAGACATCACCTCATCCTTCATGGTTGCTTTCTGCAAACACAACCTGAGAAATGGCCCAGGTACAGAGTGGTCTGGTGTACCAGCAAGAATGTGCAGGGCGATGGAGATCACCTCCCCACGGTCCATCCATCAGCCCTACGTGTCTTGGCTTAACTCACATTTCTACATGAATGTCCTATTCCATGATTAATCTGATCAGTAGAGACTAGGACCACGTTTGTTCAGCTTGTCTCAGACTCCTGTCAGTAGGACTCTAAGCAGCAGGATGAGGCCACGCGCAGTGTTGATCTCAACCATATGCCCCAGGGTCCTGGACTTAGCCAGCTCTGATAAGTCCTGGGGGGGGGCGGGGGCAGTAGGTCTTACATTCGAAAATCAGCATGCCACCTAAGACCAATCCATCATCTGTTACCACCCATACAAGGGTTTAGACTGAGCTGCTGATCTTTGATGCCATTGCCAGTGATTATAGGGGCCAAGAGATAGACCCAAAGCAACGCTCATCCCCAGTGGAGAGGCATTCTGTGGCCCACTGTCTCCTACATGTTACCACTTGATTTGGGTCACCATTGCATTGTTTGGCTGAGCTCTGGAGGCAGTGTTGCTGCTGAGTTGCAGCCTCAGTTGCCCTACATGGCATAACCAGGGTCACTCAGGGATCAGGAGAAGCAGATGGATTTGTATGTCAGATTGAAACAAGGTTGTTCTGGTCTGTGTGTCTACACAGGGTTACTTTGGGAGCTGCCTTTGATGGTATCAGGCACAGCAGAATAGTTCAGGACTGACTGCGTCTGTGTGAATTTTCCCATCACGTGGTTGAGAATGACACACTGGACAGCTGGTCTGACTCTCAACTGCAGCTGCCGCTTGGCTTGGGTGGACCCTAGGATTGTTTTGCCAGGCGGCAGTGCTGGATCTAAAGGAAAAACAGGATTAATTGTTCCACACACCTCCTGGGATCTAAGGCACTCCCTCCCCAGATTATTGGTACAAAATCAACATGTCACATCCCAGGACCTATAATTTCACTTTTCTCCAATTATTCCCTACTTTCACCTAGACTTTTTATTCAGAAGGGTCATATGTGAGTGGGACAAGAGCATTTTTGCAAGATTTCTACAGACGCATATCTCCCATCTTGGCCCACATGGGCCACTACAGGGAGACTTGGCAAGGAGCGTACTCAACCAAGTGGTCATTATTCTTTTTTTTTTTTGGCCGTGCCACGCAGCATTCAGGATCTTAGTTCTCCAACCAGGGATCGAACCCGTGCCCCCTGCAGTGGAAGCGTGGAGTCTTAACCACTGGACCGCCAGGGAAAGTCCCTCAAGTGGTTATTATTCTAACGATCTTGGGCCATACTGTTCCAACCAGGGACTCTAGGTAGCTGAACCAGAAATACGGAGTCCTCTGCTTTGTGTCAGTCCATGGTGGTGAGTGTATTGCCACACTTAGTACAATGATGCATGTAGGTGGCAGTGCCAGTCAACTGGGCTGTGTAGGCTTGATCAGCCTTTTGATTCTGGTTGGTCTCATCAGAGAATTGGCTATGAGCATCTAAGCGAGTGGCCCAGACTGCCCCATTGTCAACCACAGATTGTTTCCACAGTTCATGGCCCCCAGGAGGGATGGCCATCTTTGATCTGCCAGTTTGTAGCCTGCTCATCTGGCAGACCAGATGGCTAGGACACTGACAACAATCAGTAAGAATACAGCATGCCTGGTCATTAGGAATATTGTCTAGGCAAGAGTGACGGCTTTTAATTCAGATTGTTGTCTTACTAGTCTTTATGGCAGTTGGTCTTCCAGTGTCATCCCTGGGGCTAGATGGCTGCTGCTGCCCGTGGTCACCTGTGCCGAGGGTTCCCAAAGCTGCCCCAAGGTTGATGATTCGCTAGGAGGACTCACAGGACTCAGTGTGTACTTGTACTCGAGGCTATGATTTATTACAGTGAAAGGATCCACAGTAGAATCAGCAAAGGGAAAATGCTTCTTGGGTGAAGTCTAAGGGAAACCAGATACAAGCTTCCACGAGTCTCTCCCAGTGAAGTCACACAGGACACAATTTATTCCCCCAGCAACAGGTTATAAAAATACGTGTGAAAAGTTGTCTATCAGGAGAGCCTGTTAAAGACTCAGTGCCCAGAGTCTGGGAACTGGTCATGTAGGCACCCTCTGCCTAGCACATACCAAATTCCAGACTCCAGAAGGAAAGTGGGTGTTTAGCATAAACCACATTTTTGCACAGTTTAGGTGCAGTGAGCCACTCTTATCAGTTAGGGTGATGGGAATCCCTCCCAGAAACCAAGTTCCCAGACACCAGCCAAGGACCAACCTTGGAAGCAAGCCTTCTAAAAGATAGCAGTGAGGCCAGCTATGTTAACTCTTCTGCACAGCACCATTAGCTCTTCATTTAGGTGAACAATCAGAGGACAGGCCTGACTATTCAGAGGAACCTCTGACTCGAGGGCCCTGTTGAACTAGTGGCTTTGCTTCAGGTGACGGAGTGGGGAATATGGTTTTCCACACTAGCGTGGCTGCCTCCCCTTCATGTAAAACCAAGATGACACATCCTTCAACGTTGCTTGCTGCACTCACAACCCTGATAAATGGCCTGGGTAAGAACAGTCAGGACTGGGTTCTTGGTTACGTGGCAAGAACATGCAGGGATGCTCAAGGCCATGGCAGATTGCCTTTCCCAATGAGGGGGCTCCCGTGGAGATGCTTTTTTTGCTGTGTCACTGGCTCTTCTTGCCCTGCAGATCGTGAATGCCTCTCACACACGAGGAGGGTGAGAGCATGGGGCACTGAGAGAATGGGCTCCAGGGTAGATGTAATTTAGCTTCATCATAATGTGCTCTGCTTGGGCATACCTCAGAAGCAACATACTTCCTTGTATTGGCTGGGGACGGTCCCAAGATTTTACTCAACTTTTTGGTATCCCGTGTGGACCTGTCCAGCAGCAACAGTCCAGGTTTGCTCCGCTCACCTTGGGCATTCTCTCCATACCAGTGGGTGTTCCGGGAGTCCCCTCCTACTACATACCCATCACTAGAGCCAACTTGTATCAGGCTTCGTGCTGGCCACTGTCCCAGTCCAGAGGGAGCTGGCCCTCTCCCTGCTCTGAAGATGCTCACCGTCTGTTGGGGAAGGTAGCAGAGAAACATAGTCCCAATCTAGCATGATCTCTGTACCAGTGCAAGAGGGGAGGACCCACGCGAGGGAGCCTATGGAAGTAGGGGATGGAGACTCTGGGATAAGTAAGAAGTGCGGGATTGACCAGCTCAGGGAAGACCTTCCCAGGCAGAGGGACCAGCTTGCACAAAGGCTCAGAGGCATAGCACATGCATTTGTTCAACGTTTAGTGAGTATCTACTGAATCCCAGCCACTAGAGAAGCGTTCTAGCTCTGCCCTGCTGGGAATGGCATTCTAGTTGTAGGAGATAGACAGTCAATAAAAAATATATGATAGGTGGTGATAAGGGCTACGGAGAAAAACAGAGGAACGTGGTTAAGGAATTCCAGGGGTAACGTGGGAATACAGTTGCTATTTCACATGACTTGGACACAGAAGGTTCTTACTGCAAAGACGTGAAACAGCAAGGGAGGCAGCTCTGTCTCTGGGGAAGAACATTCCAGGCTGAAGGAGCAGCAAGTGCAAAGGCCCTGAATTGGAAGCATATTTGGAAGGGTGGGGAGTGTGAGAGGGGGTGAGGTCAGAGTTGTAGGCCAGAGCACAGGACCCTTGCATGTCTTCTCAAGGGCTTTGGCTCCAAGACACATAGGAGCAGGGTGAGGGTCTCCGACTTATCCTTTTAAAGGATCAGCCTGGCTGCTGTGTGGAGAATAGTGAGGGGGACCGGGGAGGAGACGGATACTGGTAAGGAGGATGCTGTGCTTGTCTATTTGGGAATTAATGGTGGCTTGAACCAGGGTGACAACAATGGTGCTGGCGAGGAATGGTCAGATTTTGGTTGTTTTGAAGGCAGAGCCAATAAAATTCACTAAGGAAGCAGATCTGGAGTGAAAGAGCTGCATTAAGGATGACTCGATGATTTTTTACCTGAGTGTGTGGAAGAATGGGACTGCCATTTCTAAAATGGGCAGACTGGTGGGACAAGGTCGAGGGCTGGATCGGGGATCAAGGCCTCGTTTCTGGACCTGATGGGCATCTGAATGAAGACGTCAAGGAGGCGACTGGGTATATGACTGGGTTTCAGGGGAGAGCTTAAAGCTAGAGCTGCAAATGTGAGAGTAGCAGGGGGGCAGGGCAGGTATAGCAGTGGTCTGAGGCCTGAGGCCTGAGATGTGCCTGCACTTAGAGACGGGAGAATGAGGAGGAACTCGCAGAGCACCCCAAGACGGATCAGTCAGTGCTAGTGTAGCAAACCCAAGAGGGAATGATTTCCCAGAGGCCGTGTGAGGAAAGTGACAAGAAGGAGGAAGTGATCTTCCTGTCAGATGCTGCTGGAGGGTCAAGGAAGATGAGGCTGAGAATCAGCCACTGGATTTAGCAGCATGGAGACATACCATCAGAGATCTCAGTAAAAGCTGTTTTGGTTGAGTGGTGGGGACAAAAGACTGAGTTTGGAGAAAATGAGAGGAAAGGAAGCGGACGCATCCCATCAAGTATGGGTGACACTTTTGAAGAGTTTTTCTTTTTTTTTTATGTTTCAGGTGTACAGCATAGTGACTCAGGTTTTTCTTTTAATTAATTTATTTTTATTTTTGGTTGTGTTGGGTCTTTGTTGCTGCATGCAGGCTTTCTCTAGTTGTGGCGAGCAGGGGCTACGCTTGGTTGCGGTGCGCAGGCTTCTCACGGTGGTGGCTTCTCTTGTTGCGGAGCACGG
Source organism: Monodon monoceros (assembly GCF_005190385.1). Classification (NCBI taxonomy): domain Eukaryota; kingdom Metazoa; phylum Chordata; class Mammalia; order Artiodactyla; family Monodontidae; genus Monodon; species Monodon monoceros. Next base: position 93,693,691 of record NW_021703783.1, read on the forward strand.
GCTCTAGGCATGCGGGCTTCAGTAGTTGTGGCTTGCGGGCTCTAGAGCACAGGCTCAGTAGTTGGGGCTCACGGGCTTAGTTGTTCCACGGCATGTGGGATCTTCCCGGACCAGAGCTCGAATCTGCGTCCCCTGCATTGGCAGGTGGATTCTTAACCACTGCGCCACCAGGGAAGCCTGTGATTCCGTATTTTTACAGACTATACTCCATTAAAAGTTATTACAAGATGATGGCTATAATTCCCGATGTTGTACAGTATATCCTTGTCGCTTATGATAAAGGTTTTGTTTTCAAGGGGAGCAGATCAACGGGAGACTAGCTGGAGGAGGGTGTGGGTTCCAGGGGAAAGTTTAGTGTGATGGGAGAGACTACAGCACGTTTGCATGTTGATGGGGCCCCCCAACCTATTAGGGAGGAAGAACCGATGGTGCAGGGGTAGGAGAGTTGCTGGAGCCTCATCCCTGAGGAAGGAAGCCGGGAGAGGAGAGCTGGTGCCCGGGGGGAGGCGTGGCCTAGCCTGGAAGAGCAGTGTGGGCACAGCAGCAAGTGGGTTGGTGGGTATGGTGGTGGGAGCTTGAGGAAGCTGTCTTCTGAGTGTTTCCATTCTCTTTGGAACAGGAAGCAAGGTCATGGGCTGCGAGTGAGGAGGGGAGGAGTGATGGAGGTTCTAGGAGAAGGTGTGTCTAGGAGAGCAGGAGAGTGAGTAGACCAGGGAAACATTCTGGATTGTCAGGCAGCACGAAGGGTCCACTCGAGGTTAGCATCAGAATTTAAAGTAGGCATTAGCCAGATCTAGCGGGGAGGAGATCCAAGAAAGGGATAGGCATTGTTTCTCTTCTGACCCACCTAGCTGGGGCTGGTGGGGCCAGGATCTCTTGACTTGTCCTTCCCCAAGCCAGAGCCAAGAGTGTGGAGTCCTCTGTGGCTTGAGGGGTCTCCCAGCTCCTCCTTCCTCCCAAGAGGATCAGAAGTAACTTGTAGGGATAGGAGGCAGAGTGTGATAAGGAAAGCACTGGTCAGGGAAGTGGGAGGCCTGGGGGCTAGCCCCAGTTGGGACTAGCTGTGTGACTTGAGCAGATCACTTACCCTCTCTGGGCTGCACTTCTCTGACTTCACCCCATCTTCCAGACTTGTGGTTCAGTCTAACATGGTAGGTGGATTACTCCACAAGGTGGAGCTCCTAATTTGTTTTTAACATCTACCTTGATCAGACATTTATCAGATTTATCGTATGAACAAATAAAATGGGTGTATCTCACAACAAGGTTACCTGAGTTTTGGGTACTATCGTATCTCATATTCTAACTTGATTCATTCATTCATTTAAAAAATACATGCTAAGTGCCATCTATAAGCCTGGCAGGCCCTGCACTGGGGGCTTGTGGCTCAGTGAGCAGTATCCGACACAATCCGCCTGTCCTCGTGGAGAGTGTGGTCCAGTGGGGGCAACAGGCACGAAGCAGGTGGTCACAGAGGCAGGTGGTGGCAGGGGAGAAGCACTGAGAAGGAAACAGAGGAGGCAGCCCCAGCCGGGAGCCAGGGCAGGTCCCCAAGGACAGTGACAGCTGAGCTGGAGCTAATGTGGCAGAGGGGGTGGGGGCTGGGAAGAGCCACAGCACGTGCAGAGGCCTGGAAGTGGGAGTGAAGGAGCCCAGGGACCAGAAGTGAGGGAGGAGGAGAGGGGGGCAGGGTGGACCTGCAGATGCAGCTGTGTGGAACCTTGTCCTGAGAGTAATGGAGAGTCGTGGAAGGGTTTAAGCAGGAGTCAGACTTACATTTTGAAAGTAGCTAACTGCAGTGAGGAGAATGGCTTAAGAGGGGCCAAAGAGGGTGTGGAGAGACCCTGGGAGATGCCCAGATTTATCAGGAGGGCGGTGGGGGAGGTGATGGGGGTAGCAGTAGGATAGGCGAGACAGAGAGAAGTAGATGGGTTTGAGACTTAGGGGGTAAAATAGGCCAGGCCTTGGCAAGGGACTGTGAGGGGTAGGGGTGGGGGTGGGGGCAATGCTTGGTCTCTGCCCTGCTTGCCTCGACTGGGTTGTGGGGCACTGCTGTTCATGAGGACAGAGACTCTGGAAGGGGACTGGGTTTTGGGGAGATGGAGCCATGCTGGGCTTGGGGCATGTTTGCACATTAGTGGAGGTGTCAGACAGGCATTTAGATAGGGAGATGCACATTTGAGTGGTAACTGACCATAGAGGTGGAACGGAAGCCCTGTGGTCAGATGAGCCGGTCTGGAGAGTGGGGGAAGAAGAGCAGAGGGCCTGGGGATGACCCCGGCTGAAGTCCTCATCCTCCTCCTGCCCAGCTCGCCCTGTGTTCCCATCTCCTCACTGGGTACCACCGTGCATCCACTGTGGAAGCCACGAGTCTGGGCACCACTGTTGTCGTCTTTCCACCTCTTTCAGGCTCTGCCGGTTTGACCTCTGGCCCACCTGCGGGAAGTACACTCCCTTGCCTAGACGTTGCAAGTGGCAGGACCCCTGTTGTCTTACTCTTGCCGGCTGCCATCTCCTCCTCGGGGTTCTGGGGGTCTGTGGTGGTCTTTGGCACTCAGCCCCTTCACCCTGAGTGGAGTCTTTCTGTTGTTTCTCAGATGCGCCATGTAGGTTCAGCACCTGTCCCTCTGCCTGGAATGTCCTCTTCCCTCGTCCTGTTTGCTTGGCAACCTCCTGCTTATCTTCCAAGACCCGCTCAGCAGTTTCCCCAAGCCCATTTAACTATCTCCATGTCTGTGGGCTGCCCGAGGGCAGGGCCTGTGTCTGAGTGACCTTCCTGTCCCCGCAGCAGCCTAGCTCAGAGGGAACTCTTTGCCGCCAGCAGACTTAATCAGACCACTCTGCTCTTCCCCTCAGTTCAGCACCAGCACTGACCCTTTCCAGAAGGCCCTGAGAGGAGAGGAGAAACGCCGGAAGAAAGAGGAGAAGCGGAAAGAGATCCGAAAAGGCCCTCGGATCTCAAGATCCCAGTCCGAGTTATAGCCCTGGAGCAGCCCAGGGCTCAAGGGGCCAGGAGGAAGCCAGTCGGGAGGAAGAGGAGAATGCAGCGGTATGACTGGTGGTGAGAGCTGGCCCTGTGAGAGGGGAGGCCGAGTTTGCTCAGCCCCCTGGAGCCGGCTCTGAGCCCCAGCTGAAGGGACTGGGCCGCAGAGGGCTGCATTTCTCCCCAGGGACCTTCCTGGAGGGGTGCCAAGGGAGCCTTCAGAGGGTGCTGCAGACCTAACCCTGTAGAGACGCTGGGGGGAGCAGGAGGGATCCTGGGCTGGACTTTTCCGCTGGGTTAGGACCGCTGGCCGGCTGGCTGCTGCCCTTCCTGGCGAGGCAGCAGAGCTAGGCTCTGAGCCATGTGTGAAGGTGTCGTGCCTGCTGCTGGCCCCACTGTGTCACTGAGTTGCCTGGCACAGTTGTCCCCTGCAGAGACAATAAAAGCCAGCAAATGCTCTGGGCTAGCAGGTTGGTTTGGGCCCCAGGGAGCCTCTCCATGGGGCAGGTGAGAGGGGCCTGGGTCGGGGGATAGGGGGCCCTCAGATGTAGAGACCACCTTAGAGGATATTCCTCCTCCTCAGAGGAGCCTCAAGCCCTGGCGGGGCAGCAAAGCAGGGGCTTGGCTTTGACCTCCAGTTCCCTTCTCAGCACTGTCATGGACAAGGGATCAGTGTTGAGAAAGGACCAGAAGTATCCTGGGAGGGTGTTTAGCCCAAGACAGCCTTGGAGCAGCATGATCTCTGTCCTCAGATATCCAGGGAAGTCATTGAGCAGGCTCGGGGAAGAATCAACTTGTCCTCTCTGGCAGCGCAGGGAGACCATAGCCTGTGGGTGGGGTCTCTTGGGGGACAGGCTGCAGCTCTGCAGGAGGCTGTGCTTTGTAATGGTAGGGCTACTCCAAGCTGGATTGATCAGATAGCAAGCTCCCTGTGTCAGGAGGTGTGTAAGAAAAGACCAGGGCCATGGAGCAGGGAAGCTGCAGAGGGAGTTAGGCCCTGAGTGGGCTGCCGCCCTTGTCATATCCCTTCCAGGCAGAGAAGGGAGGGGCTCTGGGGGGAATTCTAGCTCTGTCTCTTTGACTTTGCCAAGCCAGGGGAGAGACACACAACTATCCCCAACCCTCTACCACTAACAGTGCCCAAGGGAGACCCAGGGTCTTAGCCCATCAGACTTGCGGAGTGACCCTGGCCCACCCCTTCCCTGTACTGTGGCTTCATTGGTGTAATGAATTTGATAATGTCTGAACTGTCTGGCCAGCCCTAAACTGCCTCTCTGAGGTTGGGGCCTGGCTTCTCAGTGACAAGAGCCCTTCTCTGATGGTTCTTTGGTCATCCCGTAGATTTGCTGAGCACCCACTATATGCACAGCCAAAGAGAGGAGACCAGTCTTAACTTGTGTTCACCTCTGTCCCATTTAGCATCTTTATCCTCCTGGGTTCTTCCTTCTATACCTTCTATACCTTCACTTCTCACCATCTTGGTTGATCCCTTCCTCTCCACCCTCCAGTGGGCCCAAGTTTTCCCATCTGACACCTTCAAAGGTACAAACAGAACCACTCTGCTCTCTTCCCTGGGCAGCTCCAGCTGGGAGCTATGGGAACAGCTGCAGAGTGGGAGGCACTGTGCCCATTTACCTGACCTCCTGGTACTCAGGTAGCCCTCTGCAGAGGGTTACTGAGGCTCTGGGACGGGAAGGCATTGGACCAAAGTGAAAGTGAGTCATATGGTATGCCAGCAGACAGTCACCCCCCACTGTGGGGAGCCCTGTGAGAGCCACTGAATGGTGGAGTTGCAGGTGGCACTGTTCAGCTCAGTGCCTGGTCCAGAGCAGGGCAGCAGGGTTTGGTTTTCTGTTTCAGGGTGAGACTAATATAATCTATACCAGCCCTCCTGCATGTAAACAATGAAAAGGACTTTCTTGTCTTTTTTCCCCCCAAATAAGGTACTTTATTTATTATGTTATATATGTTAATTATAAAAAGTAATTTAAGTAATACTGAAATACCAAGAAAAAGTAAAATTCACCCTAAATCCCACCATTCCCATAACCATCACTGACACTCAGCTCTTGGGCCTTCTATCCTTTTTGTCCTTCATGTGATACACAGATCATGTGTAACTTTTCAGTTACAATAGCTACCTTGTATGGGCAGTGTGTGTCAGGACTTATTCCAAGTGCTGGCTTGCATCAGCTCCTTCTGCCTCAGGGCCTTTGTGTGTGTTGTGTGTTCCCCTAGCTATGTCAGATGCAGTTCTCTCCTCATAATTTTAGGTTTTGTCTTAAATATCAGTGCCTGTTTTCTTCATCAGACTGGAAGCTCTCAGAGGGCAGGAACTGTCTCTCTGCCTGCCACAGAAATGTTCAATAAATATTGTCAAATGAGTGTACAGATGATCTCACTTAATCTTCACCACTACAAGGGAGCACTGTTCCCCCCGTTTTAGAGCTAAAAAAACTGAGGAAAAAAAAAAAGTTATTTAACCAGCCCAAAGTCACACGGTTTGTAAGTGAATCCACATGGCTGCCTCCACCCAGCCTTTGAACTCTTAAGTCTTGACCGCAAAGCAACTGCTACCTCTCACAGACTAGCAGGAAACATAGTGTTCCCTTTTAACAATATATCGCGGAAGTCTTTGTCAACAGGTATATTCATCAGGTCCTTATTGGGCTTCCCGGTTTTTCCCAGTTACAGCGGACTCTGATGAGCTCCTCTGAGGGCACACTTCGCTGAGCACTCATACGTTTATTCCTTAGTATAAATTCCTAGAAACCTGCACAGTTGTTTACATCGTGACCTACTGCAACACTGGAAGTGCGGTGGCTGAAGGAGTGGGAATCCGTGGGTGGGTTGCGCCTCAAAATCCCTGCGGAACTTTGTCAAGATGTGCTCGGAACCCACCTCAGAATGCCTGTGGTGGTTCCGGGCACTGGCGTTGTTTTAAAGGACTGCAGGAGATTCTCAGGTACCCGGGGTGAGGCAGCTGGAGTAAGCGCGTGGTCGCGGCAGGTGCAAGGGCGCAGAGTTTGTAAAATACGCTCCGTACTTGGGCAGTTTGCGAGCCTCGGTAGCCGCCCGTAAGGGGCTTGGGAGAAACGCGACGTGAACGATCTCCATACTCCTCCGGGCCCCAGTGCTGGGGTCCAGTTTTGATTCTACCCGCCACCCAAGCGGGCTGGGGGGACCGGGGCTAGGGTGGGGGAGAGACAGCTGGGACGATGACGTAATGTGCTCAAGGCTTACTCTGGGGGCGCCTAGCGGGCGGGGGCGGGGTGGACGGTGTTAACCCTTCATTCCCCAGCGGGTGGATGGAGTAGCTTGTGGAGCCGAACCAACAGAAAAGGGAGCGGTTCCTTTAAACTACGGGAAGGAGGTTGGGCTGAGGACCTGGAGGCTTCTCTTCGCATTCGCTAAGAGGCCGCCAGGGGAGGGGCCTCGATATGCAAATCTGAGCTGCTGATCGTTGACGCGCCATCACCCCACGCGCCGCTTCGCGCGCCGATTGGCCAGGACAAGCCTGGTCCCATTGACAACAAACAAGGGGGCGCGCGCGGCCTGGGGGCGGGGCCACAGAGGGCGCGGGTTGGGGCGGGGCAATGCCGCCCCGCCCCGCCCGCGCGGCGCAAACATGGCGGCGGCTGGCACCGGCCGGTGAGGCGGTACCCGGCGGGGGCTGTTGGGTGTCATGGGCGGTGACGGCGGCACCGCCCCCGCGTCTCCCTGAGCGGGACGGCAGGGGTTCCTCTGCACCGAGCCGGGCGATGGACGGGAGCGGAGAGCTGGGCGGTCTGGAGACCATGGAGACGCTCACGGAGCTGGGCGACGAGCTGACCCTAGGGGACATCGACGGTGAGTGGTGGGTGGGAGTGCGGGGGCGCTCGGGGAGGAAGGGGTTACGGCGGCGCGCGCGGGTGCGCGTGCGCCCACCCCCCGGCAGCCCCGTCTCGCGCGGGAAGACCCTGCAGGCGCGGTCGACCCGGCTGTCCCCAACCCTTCCGGGCGCTGTGGGTTTGAGCCCCGCCCGGCCGTTCCGCTCGGGCAGGCCGCGGGATCTGCTTCGGGGCGCCTCGTGTCCGGAAGCGCAGCGAGGGTCGTGGGGTCGGGAACGCGGAGCCGGGGGCGTCGCGGGGGCCTGGCGGGAGCAGCCAGAGGAGAGCGCGCGGCCGCTGCCTCCTTCGCGCTCCTACACGCGCGGTGCGAGGTCACGCTTGCCCGCCCAGTGGCTCCGCGTCGCACCTGTCACTCCACTCCCGGCCGCGTGGGCGGCTTTGGGGTTCCCCGGGCCGGGACCCCAGGCTCTGCGCCCTCAACCCTGGTCTTCCCGGGGTTGAAACAGGGCCGAGTCTCCTGGCGCCTGGGAAAACTTTGGGCAGCGAGCGGCTGCAGAAGCAAGTTGCTGATGAAGCGAGCGGTGGCGGCTGAGTGTGGACGCATCTCTCCGGGATAGAGACCCGGGCGCTCCTGCTGTCGCGCTGCAAAGGGAGTTGAGCAGCAGGAATTTTGAGCTGTGGCCCCTCGGGGACAGGCTGGGGAGCGGGTGGCCTTTGTTCCGGCGACCTTAACAGCGGAGAGGAAGAGCTGGTAGGAGCACAGGGATCATTTTGTGATCACGGAACCCAAAGTTTGGAGAGGGTCAGCGACTTGCCCAAGGTCACCCAGCTGGTTACGGAGCACAGTTCCTGGGCCAGTGTTGGTGTCGCTGCTCCATCAAGCTTTCACCTGCTCCTTGGGGGCGAGGAGTCCAGTGAATAGGTTAGTCATCATAATAATAACTCTGAATAGGTGGGCTCTTCTGATATTCTAGGCCCCAAACGCTTACATTGTTTCACTTATTCCTTACTACAGTCCCTTAAGATAGATAACTCTTTTTGCTCCCATTTTACAGGAGAGTGAGGCCAGAAGATGTTAACTTGTTTAAGGTCACTCATTTTAGATTGTCCAGAACCCATACTCTTAATCAGTAACTCAGGTGCATTGTGCTCTTGAGTTTACAAAGTGCTTTCATGTCCAAGATCTCACTACAGCCTTGCAGGCAGGTATGATGACTACAATCTCATTATACAGATGAGGAAACCGAGGCAGCAGAAGATTCTCTTCCAGGGGAAGAGATAGTGGCAACAGCTAATTGAAAAGAATCCGTTTCCCATTTTGCTTCTGTAATATTTCACCCCTTGGCCTGACTTTACTTTCTGATTTTGGTCATACAGGCAGTGTGGTAGGACCCTTAAATGACGCCCCAAGTCTAACTACAGACTTTTCCACTGAATGCTCAGAAATACAGAAATGTGTTGACAAATGGGGGAGGGAGGTTCTTGGAACTTAAGGGCAGCTAACATGTTTTGAGTACTTAATGTGCCAGGCACCGTGTTAAGCAGTCATTGCACATTAATGTCCTCAACCCTTAACAAGTTCCATCAGGTAGAGACTGCTTGTTATACTACATTCATTCCCTCTTCATAGACCCTGAAACTGAGGCTCAAGGCAGTTCATTAACTTACCCAAGGTTACACAGCCAGTAAGGCGCATGTCCTAAACTGCCCACTAGCAACCTCACACAAAGAAATTCATGTGCATTTTGCATTCCCATTCCAAAACTGATTCTTATTTGTCTTAATTTATAATGTGTTAAAGTACCTGGTAGTTAAGTATTAACCTTATCCCTATAGATTTCTGAGTAATATGTATGTTGCGGAAACTACCGCAGTGGTTCCATGGCTTCACAGGGCTCCATATTAGATTTGGGGGAAAATGGCTCCCTGTCTTCACTGGTCAACAAGTATTCAAGTGAGAGCTGTAGGGAACATGAAAAGATAGGAAAGATAGAGTTTTATGGCTTTGTGGAGCTTGAGATGATTAATAGTAAAACTGTAGTGCTGAGTATAGAAGAGGTCACAGTTATGCAGAGCAGTTAGTGAAAGTAAGCGTGGAGAGAGCTTGGTAAAGGCTGGCTTACCAGGAAGACCACACCAAGGAGATGGCCCTGGACGTGGGTCTTAGAGGAAAGAAGGGTTGGGTGGGCTGAAGGCCGGTGGTCTGCAGGCACAAATATCCCTGAAAACTTACCCATCCATCTCCCTCCAGAACATCAGCCCCATGAGGGCCAGGGCCTTGCATTTTGTTTCTTTCACCTAGAATTAAATATTTGTGGGGTGCCTGAATGAATCCAGGGACCTTGAGCTAGGCAGGATTCTAAGTTATACTAGACTCAGCCCTTGGTGTTGGGTTAGGTCAGAGCTGGCCAGCCCAGATGCTCCTAGGAGCTGGTTGGGTGAGGAAGAAGAGATGCTGTGGGTAGTGGGGGAGAGAGGGTATGTGTCACCTCGAGAGCACATGCCAGCCTCTAGGAGGCAGCCGTGTGGATGTGAGGTGATGATCCTAAGAGGGTGATGGGATGGGGATAAGAAGTGGCCATTGTGCAAGGTGCTGGATGTGACAGGACATGGCCTCAGTGAAACTTGGCCCTGAAGGCAGAGCAGAGGTGGAATCCTAAGATCCCATTAAGGCTTTGATCCTGGGTATTGGGAGGGCTCAGAAGCTAGCAGGAAGAGCTGGTTTGGGGAGGTGATGAAAATTTGTCTTAAATGGACTGAAATTGAGGTGCTAGTAGGAAATGGGAGGCAGATAGGAGAAGGTTAAAACTGGGGATGGAGATTGAGGACTAGTCACCCACCCATATTGATGAGTTGAGTATAGAGGTGAGAGGAGAAGATGGAACCGGAGGTCAAATCAGGTGAGGGAAACATAATAACCTAAGGGGAAGTGAGCTTTTTGAGGAGCAGTTAGTGGATGATGGAGATAGTGCTGCAGAAGACAGCAAGGATGACAAGGCCATGAAAGGACTCATGGGATTTGGCAATTAGGAGATCCACCTTTGACACAGCAGTCAGATGAGGTGGTCCAAGGCCAGGTAAACCAGAACGAAGTCAGGAGTGAGCGGGTGGTGGACAAGTAGAGGCAGCTGTTCTCTGTGGAGAAGGTTGAAGCAACTTTTCGGTGAGCTAATTTACTTTCTGTCCTCATGGATTTGCCTATTCTGGACATTTCATATAAATGCAGTCATACAATATGTGGCTTTCTTCACTTAGCATAACGTTGAGGTTCATCCGTGTTGCAGCACGGTGTTCCCTTATATGGATGCACCATGTTTTGTTTATCCATCCATCAGTTGTTGGACATTTAGGTTGTTTCCACTTTTTGGCTATTATAAATGAAGCTGCTGTGAGCATTCGGGTACAGGTTTTTCTGTGGACATATGTTTTCTTTTCTCTTGGGTAGATCCTCTGCGGTTTTTGTTGCTGTTTGTTTTTTCCTAGCGCTCATAGTAGCCCCATTTATTCAGTTGCTTACTTTCCATGTTCCCGTAACTAATGCAGCCTTAAATCTTGTGACAGAAACTCAGTTTGGTGGTCAGTTTTTTTTTGTTTGTTTTTGTTTTTTTGCGGTACGCGGGCCTCTCACTGTTGTGGCCTCTCCTGCTGCGGAGCACAGGCTCTGGACGCGCAGGCTCAGCAGCCATGGCTCATGGCTGTTCCATGAGTAACTTGCTGTTCCGGAGTAACTTGCTGTTCCTGAGCCTTTGGGTGGCACCGTCTTGGGCCTCTGCTGGCTTCTCCCAGCAGTCAGGCACTGGAGAGGCGCTCTGTAAAAGTGTGTCTAACGAGGAAAGGAAGTCGCTTCAGGTTGAGGTGTTGGGTGGGCCCCTAGTCGAGGTGTCCACATCACTGGGAAGATCGGAGTGGCCAGCCTGTGTCGGGGAAGGTGTGGCCAGCACACCACTGGCAGGGAGGCGAGGAGACGGGTAGAAATTGGCTTCATGTCTCTCCAGTGAGTCATACTTCGGAAAAACTGCTCAGTGAGGTGAAGCAGAGATCTACTTTTTACCCCTTTCTGAAGATGTAAGCTTTCTCTTGACACTAGAATATATATCACTGTTGCTAGTGTTTGGCTTGAAAGAGCTGCTGCTGCTCTTAGCTTATTTATTTTCTGCCAGTTTTTAGCGCCTGGTCTCATCCGGTTCCATTTCGTGGGATACATCTTCTAGGGTTGCTCAGACCACTGAACCAGTCTCCTGGGGTTTCTCCTTCTTCCTGGGTCTGTTTGGTTTCGCCCTTGACAAACGTGTTGCATTCACACCTGGGCCTTTGGTCCAATGTTCTTGAGCGCTGCCTGCCTCTCGTGTCAGTCTTTTCTGTCATTCTCATACTCAGCTCAGGTCTTGGCATTTTTTCTTGGCATTTTTAAAAAAGTGTATTTTTGCTCCTGTATCGAATAGATCTTTTCTTTCCTCAATTTCATAATTTAAAAAAGAAGTTCTTAAGCAACTTTATTCAAATAGTGCTCCCTGAATATCAAATTGTCTATCCTGCTGGATTCTTGTCTGAACTTCATTAACGTGCACATGAAATGTTACAGCATTTTCACTTACAGGTTGCTGTATGTTGAAACAGTGGAGGTATAAATTGCCTGTGATCCAGTGTAATTCATCTGAGGGGGCAAATACCTATCCATGTCCCTGTGGAACATTTGCATCATTTGCAGTTTTTCATTAACATAAGTACTGTTGCCCTGAACACAGATGAGCAGATCACTTTGGAGTCAGTTCGTTGGTGCGTGTTTCTCGTCAAGGACTCTTCAAGTGAAGAGCTGGGTGACAGCTCTTACACACTGCCAGCTGTAGCCCTTTCATTTTTAAAAACTTTTCCAGTGTTATAAATTACTGTGGTGATTGGAACTTACCACTTGGAAAATATTTTCATTTTTTCAAAAAGGTGATACATTCATATGGCAAAATAAAAAGTATGAAAGGGTACTGTGAAAAGTCTTGCCCCCAGCCCTGTCACCATCTGCTTAGGGCCCACAACCCCAAGTTATTAATTTTTTAGTTTCTTTTACATCCTTCAAAACTTAATGCAAATAGAAGCAAATAGCAAGTATGGATTTTCATTTTTGCCCCCCTTTTTATTTTTCACAAATAACATGCTATAAGCTGTGTTCTTCTGCAGCTTACCCTTTTTTTTTTCACTTAACAGCGTATCTTAGAGATCTTTCCAGTCTTTTTCACTGCTGCATGGTTTTCCATTGTACGGATGCACTGTAATTCATCCAGTCCCTCTTTGATGGACATTTGAGGGTGTTTCCAGTCTCACTATGAAAAACATGCTGTGGCGAATAGCTGTGTAAATTCCTCATTTCACACATGTGCAGGTGTTGGAGCAGGATAAATGACCAGAAGTGTGCGTCAGGGTGGGGTGGTGATATCTACACCATAGGTGCTGTAAGAGTCAAATGAGATAAAACATGTGAAAGGAAGGGGCAGGCACTAACATTCTCTTCTGGCTCATTTGTGGTTTTGACAGATCCTGTCAAACTGCTCTCCTCACTAGATGTACCCGTTTACTCCCCCACCAGTGTGGAGGAGAGGACCTGTCCTTCTCAGCTTCCGGCTAGAGTCTGGAACTCTAGTCCCTTATTCTGCCTGTCTCTTTGCCACATGTATGCCAGCTAAGGGCTGATGCTGCCCCAGCCCCCCAACAATGCACATGTATAGACCCCTCTGTCCTGGCCTCCTGGTTCCTCATATTTCTTTTCTATACTTGAGACCACTGGACAGTCAGTGGGCAGCCACCAACTTTCTGAGCAATCCCTTCCTGTGCCTCTGATGTTCCCTTTGCTTGCCCAGGACCCTAGTGGTTGCGACTGTTTTACTCCTCTGCTGCCTTTGGTTTCTTAGAGTGATCCTTTGTCTGGTTTGCTTGCTCTCTATACTTTTAAAATTGCTCCTGAAGGTACAGCAGCAGTTCCTTATTTTCAGCCCTCTGCCTTGGGGGACTTGAAAAATGACTTCTTGCTTTACATTGTTTCAGTGGGACTCTTTTCTGTCTGGGTTCCTTTTCTTGGTGTCTTGGTGGCAGCCCTTGCTGCCCCAGAATTTCAGTGCATCCTCCGTCCTCGCATAAAAATTCTTTGGGGCTCTCCATTCCTATAAATAGTGTTCTGGAAGTTGCTTCCTTTCATTCTGATTCTCTTCAGACCACCTTTCACCAACATCTGCAGACATTTTAGGAAATGCCCTTTTGTTATGAATAGCCTCACTTCTCACAATACTTTCCTTTGAACTTTTAAAAGTCAATCGTGGTAGTTTTTCTGAGCTAGTTGGGTGGGCTTTCCGTGATTATTTGTTGGGAAGGACTGAAATTGACTTGTGATTGCTGTTTTCCATTGTGTGATTCTTCTTACAGACATACAGTGTATTTGATAACAAATATGGGACCGTTTCATCTTGATCCTACAGGTGTACTATCATTTATCCTGAGGTGCATCAGTTCTCTAGGTGAAGGTGACTGTCTTATTCTTTATTAATTACTGACTGTCTCTGCAGTCACTGCTACTTTTCCATCCTTCATCAGGTTTTGAAATCACACTGTAGGCAGCACCCGCTACATGCCCAGCACCATGTCTGGTTAGACCTGCAGTTAAGACCCTTACAGAGGACCTGTTTTGTGCTGAGCTCTGGGTACAGCACTAGCAGGGTAAGCAAGGTCCCTATCCTCACACAGTGTGTATGGATGGCCCTTTACCTACATTGTCTTTTGCTCTTAATTTTTTCTTCAATTCCACGGTGTGTTACAGATGAAGAAACTGAGACCCAGATCACAACTAGTAAGTCATAAAATGGTGACCTCGGTCCACACAAGTCCAACTCCAAAACCCATGTACTTTTCCTCTACTCCATGCCAAATCCCCATCTGATGTAGCGGGCTTCAGAGTTGTGAACACAAGGTGGAGTGGTGGGCTGAGGCTGGAGAGACCCAGGATCCTCTGCTCAGGTACACATTCAGACCACATGTGTTTATCAGGAAGGGTCTGCCCTGTGCTGGGCACTTCAAGTGACTTCCCCTGGGTCCTGCAGCACTTCTCTAAGCCTTAGTTTCTGCTGTGGGGTGGGGAGTGGGGATGTCTGCATCACAGGTGTTGTAAGACTTGAGTGAGCTACAGCACAAAAAAGGAAGAGGGCAGAAAATAACATTCTCTTTGACTCTATCTGAGAATGAATGAGGAACTACAGTTTGCAAGTTGACTCTTAGGACCAAGGGCCCTTTTTTAGAATACAGTTTTGGAATGTTTGTTCTTTTCCTTTTGAAAGGGCTTTCCTGGGGTGGTGGATGGGACACAAAGGAGCAGTCACAGAACAGGGTAAAGTGTTCCACTTCTGGACCACAAGCCTCAAGGGTTAAACTTTGTTGACATGATGGAATTTTTTAAAGAGTAGCAGATCCCAGAGCCTGGGCCTCAAAGTAAGGCTCTCTGGGGAACCTCTGTTTAGAAACTAATCCTAAACCATTGAAGGGCTTGGAAACTGGAAAACAGAACTCTTTCTGCATCTCTCAGGCCTTTGGAATTGCTAAGGAATACATGTCTAAATGTCCCTTATAATCTGGCTTCTGCATCTGGTCTGTTGGGTTCAGGGTCTAGTTTGGAACAGTGATGAAATTCCTCCGGCTGCTGAACCAGATGTGGAACTGCCTTGTTAAACCGGTGTCTTCTTAGCTCAGGCCCTCACCATCCCATAGCAACAAGTGGAAATAATGCTTCTTCCTAAGTGTGAACATTCCTACGAGGCCTTACACTTTACAGAAGTCCTTCTGATACATTTGTCTTCCTAACAGCGCTGTGAGGCGCTTGATTTTTATATCCATTTATGTCCATTTTGCAGATGAAGACATAGAGACAGATAAAATGATTTGCCCATGGTTTACTGGGCTCATGAAGTAGAGTCAGGAGTTGAACTTGGGCCTTCTGACATGGCCTCCTGTACTCTTCCCTGCCCTGTGGGAATGAGGTGGGAGATGCCCTGACTCAGGAAGCCTGTCTAGGAGCCCCTGTTCTGGTCAGTAGTTGTTTTAAAATTTTTAAATTTAATTAAAAAAATTTTGTTCATTCCAGTTCAGCATGAGTATCCACTACATTCGCAGCACATCACTAGACTCTGGGGTGTTAGAGATGAATGAAACTGTCCCAACTTTCACGGAGCTGACATCTAAGCAGCCAGTCAGAATACAAAGCAAAATGCAGATGAGGCCAGAACAGAGGAATAAACTCCAGGTTAAGGAAGGGAAGTAGGAAAATCTTCACAGAGACTTTGGCGTTTGAGCTGAGTTGTGAAGGGTGAGTGAACAGCATTTTAGAAAGGAGAATTTGGAAAGGCAAAATGTTCATTTTGACAGAGCTGGACCAAAGTTGGGAATAATTTGGCATGTTCTGGGCATATGTGATTCAGTGTGGCCATAGTACAGTGTAGAACAGACGGTCTCAAACTTTAATGTGCCTAAGAGCCCCACCAGGGTACAGCCACTTTGAAAGGCTTGACCACTGTGCTCGGGTGATTTGCAGACTATACTCTTGATGACTGCTGTTTGCTGTCTTCATCAAACACAGCTTTGATCAGGTCCCTCTCCTGCTTCAGTGTGTCCTGTGTCAGTCAGGAGGCTTGGTGATAAACAGCAGAAGCTGACTCTGGCTAGCTCAAACAGAAAAGGAGTTTATTGGAAGGATGGTGCACAGACTGGTCAGAAAACCTGGAGAGTCAGACTTGGAAAATGGGCTGGAGCCAAGGGCAGCTCAGCAGCAGAGTCCAGCTGAGGAGAGCCTGGAGCAACCTGTTTAGGACCGCGCTGCCTCAGCGATCGCTGCCTTGTCTCTGCTTCCTGGGGTCATTCCTGCAAGAGTCATGTTGCTGGTGGGATCATGCATTCATCAGAGCCGACTGGCAGGAAACCTTACCACCAAGACCACCCAGTGGGCGTTCTCCAAAAGGAAGATCAAGGTGCTGATGGGAGGGTCGGGTTGAAGGATGACAGACAAAAGTTGCAGATGTCCACTCTGTTTTCTGTGCTCTGCCGTATGTCACCGTTAAGGCCTTTCACAGCTAAGTGTAAGCAGCCCCACCTCTCCACTCTGTTCCATGTGCTGTCCGCTGCATCTCCTCCCAGGACATTTCCTGGTGCTGTGGTTTTGCTCAGACTGTTTCCTTTGCCTGCAATACGTGTCCCTCTCTCTAACTCATGAAAGTCTCTTCACCCTTCTAGGCTCCACTTTCACTGCCTGCCAGGATGGGTCAGTCCTCTCTCTGCCCTCTGACAGCCCTTTCTTTGTGAGGCACCTGTCTGTTCTCGCCCTTGTCATAGTTTGTGGAGTTGGTTGGATTTCTCCGTCTTCCCTGTGAGGTTGGGGGGTGTGAAGGGAAACGACACTTCGGAGTCCTTCCTCTATGCTGGGTCCCACTCCCGGCACTGCAGTGCACAGTTGTATGCGCGTGCTGGGTGGCTGTTTGTAGCATGATTTAATAACCTGCTTTGCAAGTATTATTTTTGTCCTTAATCTGAGGGAGATTTGGGGGTGTGGTAATGAATGGAAGGGTACGTTGGTGAGTCGTTGGGGGTCTTTCACTTTTGCCTGAATGCTTTAAGGACTGAAAAAGGTTGAGATCCCCAGCTCTGGAGACTCTACCCACAGGAGGACAGTTCAGGTGAAGAAGTGGCTTTTGCCAGACTTTGTGGACACTCGGTCACCTGGCATTATGCGACGCCAGGCCCTCGAACAGGATTGTGCCGAGCGTTCCTTGGCATCTTACTCTCTGTTCCTCAACTTTTAGCCTCTTGTTCCAGGAGAGTGAAAGAGAGAACAGTGCGATGCGGGTGGGAGCAGACGAAGAGTTGGGAGCTACAGGACACCTGGGATGACACTCCTTCCCTTCCCCAGCTGCGGGTATTCGTTCTCATTTGAGAACAAGGCTCTTACTGAGCATCTGTCTGATGCCAGGCTCTGTCTGGTGACGTCTCTGCAATAATAGAAACGAAGCATCTGTCCAGTATGGTGGCTAAGAGCTTGACTCTAAATCTCAGCTCTGCCACCTGCGGACTGCATGACATTAGACAAGTTACTTTAGCGCTCTGTGCCTCATCTTCCTTGTGTGTCAAGTGGAGGCGATAATGGCATCCATCTCAAAGTGTGGAGATTAAGTGATGAAATCTGTGTGAAGTGCTTAATGTAATTGCTGACACATGGTAAGAGCTCAGGAAACGAACAATTACTATACTATTTTTATTATTACTGCTAGTAATTGGCTTGAGTTTTTTCTTCTTAATTGTTGTTCTCAAAGTCTGTTCTTGACCTCTTTCTAAAGGCAAGCCTTTCAAAGTAATAAATGGAATAAGATGGACAGCCTTTCAGACGGGGAGTGTCAACAAATCTGATGCCTTTAATTTGGTGTTGGGTAAGGGCTGAAGGCCTGGGTTCCCGGCCAGGACACAGGGTGGGACTGTCGCATGAATGGGGACATTCTTGAGCCCAGTTGCTGTGAGGTGGGGCAGCCCCAGGGGTGGAGGGACTCCTGAGAGGAAGCCCCGCAATGTGCTTATTGGGGCGACTTCTGGAGCAGGGTGCCTGCAAAAAGAGCACCGGGCCTGGGCGAGGGTGGAGGAGGCTCCTGCCCCAGCCTGCTGCTCGCTGACTCACCTGCCTCGCACCCCGTCTTTGGACTTGGACTTGTTTCTTCCTGTGTAACAAGTCCCACCACCATCACCACTTTCAGGCACTTCTGTGCTAGGCACTGTTCTAAGTGCTGTGCATAGAGTAACTCATTTAAAAGAGTGCTCGAAGCTACCTCGTGGGGTGATTTGAATTGTATACCGCGACGTGTGGAACTGCTAGCAAGGTGTTAAAAGCAGAAACAACTGGGGACTTCCCCGGCGGTCCGGTGGTTAAGACTCCGTCCTTCTAATACATGGGGCTCAGGTTCAGTCCCTAGTCAGGGAACTAAGATCCCACATGCCACGTGGCACGACTTACAACTGGGTGACACTGCTAATGAAGTTCTTTTCTAGTAAAGAAAAAGAAATCACATTTAAACTTTATCTATAAATACACCCATACTCACACACAAACATGAGATAAATCGCAGTAAAAATCAACAACAGAAGCTTTTTAAGCAACATACTCCCAACGGGTTCCTCTTGCATCATGTGCCGTTTTTCATCCCGGCACTCAGCAGCTGGCCCTGGCAAGTGTTTACACAGGGTTTCTTTGCCAGAACATGTGCCTCTTGAAGGTGTTCAGTTTTGTGTCTGGCACATGGTAGGCTAAGTTAATGTTTGTTGAATGCATGTCTTAAGGGATGTGTCTTCATTGATTTGTTATTTATTTGAAGAAAGAGAGGTGTTCTAGAAAGGAGCATCTTGTCAAGGCAGAAGGTCTCATTTGGAGAATAATTTAATAATTTGGGCGGGAGGTATACTTGCAAAATGCAGTCAGGCAAAAATCTCTCTCCTCTACTCCCCCATGAGTCAGTTACATGGGTGTTGCCCTGAGATGAATCTTCTTCCATTAACATTGAACTTCATATTGAGAGTAATGAGATGGATTACATTAAGTGCCCCCCTCCACACACACCCAGATTCCCTGTACTTTACTGTCACTCCAGGTCTGTCTTGCATCTTTCTCCCAAGTTGTAAAATCCAAGAAATGTTTGTTTTGTAGGGAAAATAGAGTGCATAGAGGGGAGACTCAGACAAACCTAAATACAGATATAAATTCAGATCTCAGCCCAGCCACTTTGTAGCTTACATGAGAGGCTTGTAAAAGTAGTTTAACTTCTCTGAACCTTATTTTCCTCACTTGTAAAGTAGAATAATAATACTAGCATCTGGGTTTGTGTTAAGTGCTAAGTAGGTATCAGTGATAGCTGATTATCATGTTGTTCACATAGAATCAATATGAAATTAATTTAATTTTAGTCATAACCACCTTCTGTGCATTTAAATAAAATATGAACTATAAATTTGATTTCTAATTAGAAAATAAGTTTTATTAGCTTTGTCACTGAGTTGTTTTTGCTTTTAAACATCAGTAATGTGACCGTTGGCTTTTATTCAGAGGTTAAATTGGAATCTAACCTGGAGAGATGTCCCTTTTTCAAATGTTATGATAAAAAAGAAACTATGAAAAAGTCAAATACATTTTATTACGTGCTGGACATATTTCTGTATATTAATATGCATCCATTGGAGTTTGAATTATTCCCATATTTATAAGTAAAGAAGCAGTCTCAGGGAGAGTAATGAATTTTCCAAAGGCAACCCAACAATTACATCACTAGATTCACAACCCAGTGCTGCTGATTCCACAGCCAGTTCTCTCTGAATTTAAACTTGGGAATCCCCATGCTGTTTGGCCTTCCAGTTAAGTCTTGGTTTACCTGTTTGACCTCCTGCTTTTCTTCTTTAATATGATTCTTTGCCACACTTCCTTCACACAGTCCCTAAGAGATAGGTGGCCTGTTTCCCAGTTTTCATACATAACCAGAACTCTTTTTTTTTTTTTGCGTTACGCAGGCCCCTCACTGTTGTGGCCTCTCCCGTTGTGGAGTACAGGCTCCAGACGCGCAGGCTCAGCGGCCATGGCTCACGGGCCTAGCCGCTCTGTGGCATGTGGGATCTTCCCAGACCGGGGCACAAACCGGCATCCCCTGCATCGGCAGGCGGACTCTCAACCACTGCGCCACCGGGGAAGCCCGATGCCAATTTTTTTAACTACCAGAGTGCTTAGTGCCTGGAGAGGTACAGGGGAGTGGAAGATTTTGTCTAGGTGCTTGTAGAACACAAGATATAAGAAAAGCATTAAAAGGCTTCCCAGGTGGCACACTGGTTGAGAATCTGCCTGCCAAGGCAGGGGACACGGATTCGAGCCCTGCTCCGGGAAGATCCCACATGCCACGGAGCAACTAAGCCCGTGCGCCACAACTACTAAGCCTGTGCTCTAGAGCCCATGAGCCATAACTACTGAGCCCGCGTGCCACAACTACTGAAGCCTGCTTACCTAGAGCCCCGTGCTCTGCAACAAGAGAAGCCACCGTGATGAGAAGCCTGCGCACTGCAATGAAGAGTAGTCCCCGCTCTTGAAACTAGAGGAAGCCCGCGTGCAGCAACGAAGACCCAATGCAGCCAAAAATAAATAAATAAATTAATTAATTAAAAAAAAGAAAAGCATTACAAAAATATATCTTACTGTATGTAATATGGCAAAATAAAATTTTTTAAGGTGAAAAACATAACTCTTATACTAATATATCATCAGCACATACCAAAGATTTATTAACATTATTGAGAAAACCAGCAGGATGACCAGGCTGGATTCAAGGGGAATGTAAGAAACTGATATTTACATAGTTGGAAAGAAATAAGATTGCAAATTTAGATGCATAACTGGTTAATGTCCTACAGGGCAATAAAAGCAAAGCTTTCAAGGTTATCTTTTTTACCAGAGAGAAATCATTTGCAACTTGTTTATTTTCTACATGAGAACATCTGATTTTACAGAATGTGCGCCTAATCAGTAGTAAATAGGAAGTTAGACAACTTTATGTTTCTGTAGAGCATCAGATGACCTTCAGAGCATTGTCTAAACCAGAGTTTAGGCAATGTTCTGGTACGACTTTAAAGAGAACTGTACTTTCTTTTTTTTTTGGCTGTTTTGGGTCTTAATTGCTGTGCTGGGGCTTCCTCTAGTTGCGGTGAGCGGGGGCTACTCTTGGTTGCAGTGCGCGCCGCTTCTCATTGCGGTGGCTTCTCTTGTTGCAGAGCACGGGCTCTAGGCGCGTGGGCTTCAGTAGTTGTGGTGCACGGGCTTAGTTGCTCCGCAGCATGTGGGATCTTCCCAGACCAGGGCTTGAACCCGTGTCCCCTCCATTGGCAGGCGGATCCTTAACCACTGCGCCACCAGGGGAGCCCAGAACTGTTACTTTTTTTAATTTCCCATATTTTCAAGTTTTAGACTTTTTTTCTTAACAGATAAATCACAGTTGGGTTCAAGATCTAAAAGATGGCTGGATCTGAGGTAGAAAAGAGTCCTTGGTGGAAGAAATTGTAAGTCATTTTGAAATGGAATTGTGCAGTTAAAGGAAGAGGGCTGTAACAAGCAGAAAGGGTAAGGCTGCCTCCCCCACCCCCCAAAGGCATGTGCCAAAAAGGAAGGGAGTGGGTATTTTTCCAGGCTGGATGATGAGCTAAGGTGAGTGGGAAGTGAAATCCCCTGGAGTAGGAGGGAGCAATTGGTAGGAAGCTACCAGTTGGTAGGAATTGGTAGGAAGCTCATGTTCAAGAAGTTTGATTTGCTTTGAAAGACTGTTGGACCAACAAGATACTCAAAGAAGACGATTGTCACTGGGTTGAAGGCTGCGGTTGAAATCAAGGCAGGGTATGGAAGTGGAGCAAAGAGATAACTCTGATACTACGGAAGGAGACCTGCCAGGAATTCATAGCGAACTCACGGCAGCGGAAAGAAGAAGAAAGAGCAATTGAAGGTAGTGCCAAAGATCACTCTCTTTTGATTGAAACTCAAGAGCTGGCTCGGGTCTCCTGCTGTGTTGGACCAGAGAAGCCAGGACCGGCCAACTGAGCTGGGGCCCTCTGGGGCTGCCCCTGATACCCAGCCTGGGCAGGTGGCGAGAGAGCCGGACAGAGCAGACCAGAGGCCATTTGAGAATGACTTGGCTTCTCTTTGTGTTTTCTTTTTCTCTTAATTTTCAAATGTTTTATTTTATTATGTAATACTTGATATGTGCAAAGGAATATATGACACATTTGTGTGTGTTGTGGAACACAAGCACTTAAAAGAACCCCACCTCCCCACCCAGTTTCCCTTTGTGGTTTCTTTGCCAGTAAAAAGAGTTCACTCATCCCTCGCTTAAAATATAGGATGCCCAGGTCACTAGTTTGTCATCCTGTGTCATTCAGTGCCTCCTCCAGACTCCCTTTCCCCAGGATGGTGACCCAGAATTCCCTTGAAGTATACAATTGTGTCCCTGTGCTCTGAGCTTCTTACCAAATGGCTGTGCCTCCTGTTGTTTGAGTGGAACAGTTTTAAGGCAGCAGTTTGCCTGCTGTAACTGTCCCCCTGTTCCTTCTGTTATTGCTTGCATTTCAGGGCTCCTGGGTTGAAGGGTGTGGTTGACAGCCCAGCTCCTTACCTGCCCCTCTGGGTGACTTGAATGAGGATAATTGATGTTTTAGGTCCTGGGAAAGCAGTGGTGATCACAAACAGCAAGATGGTGGGAAAACGAAGAGTTATCTTACCATTGACCCTCAGGCTTGATATGGGTCTACATTTTACTTCAGTTTTTTAAATTTTAAGATTCTTTAATTATTAGAAAAAAATCATCCTAGGAGGGGAGACAGGATCGTCAGCTTGAAAGCAGGATACTTGTTGCTCAAGAAGGATTCTTGCTGGATATTAGATTTTGTGTTTACCTCCCTCTCCCCCACTGGTTGTGGTCCATCTCACTCCCAACAGCCTTACACACATCACACACCATGCTTCTGTGTTCTTAGGTTTGTTGGGCAGACCTAATGTGAAAGATGAACAAAAGTAACTGAAGAAAGTTTAGGTCAATATCCTTACGATCTTTGGGAGGAGGAACAGAAACCGTGTAATTTACTGTGGCTCAGAGAGGTAAAACTTGCCCCAGGTTACAGCACTAGGCCAGGGTAGCTCTCAGTGAGTATGCCATTCTCTTTCCTGAGCAAAAAAACCAACAACAACAAAAAAACCCCAACAAAGTGGGGCAAATATTTGCAAATATATAAGAACGAGCAAATATCCATAATATATGAAAGTTTTTAAAATCACTAAAAAGAGACAAACAGCCCAGTAGAAAAATGAACAGAGGTCAAGAGCAGGCAATTTACAAAGAAGGAATACAAATGGCCAATAAAATGGGGGGGTGATGTTTGACCTTATTTAATACGCATTCATGTAAATTAGAACAATTAGATGTTGTTTTTTCCCACTATCAAATGGATAGAAATATTGGGTTGGCCAAGAAGTTAGTTCGAGTTTTTCCATAAGACGTTACAGAAAAACTTGAACTTTTTGGCCACGGGGAAACACTGGCAAGCGTATAGATTGTTGTAACCTTTCCAAAGTATATATACCTGTCATTTGACCCAGCCATTTAATTTCTAGAAATTTATCCTAAGAAAATAATCAGATAAATGGGAAAAGATGCTTGTTCAAAGATTTTTGTCAGTGTTGTTAATAATGCTGAAAAGATGAAAGCACTCATCCATCATCACTAAGTGGTTAAAGTCTGGTGCGTTAATATAATACAATACAATGTATTGTTCCCAAAGGGAGCAGGGACAAAATAGCATCTTCAGCGTGATCCCATTTTTGTAAAACCATCCCACACATGTGCACACTTGTGTTTGCAAGCAAGCCTTGTATAGGAAGAAGTCTGGAAGGATACACATCAAAACATTGGCGGTAGATGTCTCAGGGTGGTGGAATTGCTGGATGTTTTTTTTTTTTTTTTGGTTGTGTTGGGTCTTTGTTGCTGCACGAGGACTTTATCTAGTTGCGGGGAGCGGGGGCTACTCTTCTTTGCGGTGCGCAGGCTTCTCATTGCGGTGGCTTCTGTTGTTGGGAGCACGGGCTCTAGGCGCGTGGGCTTCAGTAGTTGTGGCATACGGGCTCAGTAGTTGTGGCTCACAGGCTCAGTTGCTCCACAGCAGGTGGGATCTTCCCAGACCAGGGCTCGAACCCGTGTCCCCTGCATTGGCAGGCAGATTCTCAACCACTGAACCACCAGGAAAGCCCTGCTGGATGATTTTTATTTTTTATTTTTTCATTTAACTTTTTTCTACATTTTTTGGTAGCGAATGTTACTTTTATGATTTAAAAAAGAAAATTATTTTAAAACATTGTCTAACACAAGATCCATAATAAATTCAAAATATAAGAATAAATGACTTCTGTAAAAGTAGTTCTTCTGGCACCTAACAGGGCTAGGTAACAAATACCCATTGAAAGAATTTTTGACTGACTGTGGTTTGGAGACAACGTTACCCCATTTGGGGCTTCCGATTCTTTATTCTTGACCAGAATTAATCTGACCAGCTTTCGAATTACCTCATTCTGAGGTAGATGCCACTAGACTGAGCCAGACACAGTGGCTTATGTTACCTCTAGGTCGCGAGCTCTGTAAAGTACAAGTGAACTTGGGGTCTCCTTGGATGAAGCCTGAGACTATCAGGCACAGGTGACAGCCGGAGCCTCTAATTTTGGTTACGTGATCAAAACCCAGATATAGTTTCTTGGTGCCCAGCCTACTTTATCAAGCAACTTAAATCTTAGTTTATGAAGCAGCTAAACACAGGAGTGTGGCTTGGTGGGGGAGGGTGGCTGACAGGAGTCCCCCCTCAAGGTGAGCTGGGGTTTGCAGGCCCGGGTGGGCGACCCAGCTCCAAGGAGGCCCGTGTCTGGCCTTCCATGCCTAGCCAAACTTCATTTTCAAACCTCCATAAAAACTGCCTTGGGCTTCCCTGGTGGCGCAGTGGTTGAGAGTCCGCCTGCCGATGCAGGGCACACGGGTTCGTGCCCCGGTCCGGGAAGATCCCACATGCCGTGGAGCAGCTGGGCCCGTGAGCCATGGCCGCTGAGCCTGCGCGTCCGGAGCCTGTGCTCCGCAACGGGAGAGGCCACAACAGTGAGAGGCCTGCGTACCGAAAAAAAAAAAACCAAAAAACTGCCTTCTCCCAGGCCTCCTTCTCTAGGTTTCATGGCTCTCTGCGGACACGAGAGCCTGTCTGTCCGTAGCACACGAATGATTGAATAATGGGAGCAGGGAAGAGCCAGGAGACGTGGGGAGCTCCCGAGGTGTAGCCCCCAGGTACTGAGCAGATCTGCGCCTGGGTGGGCCTCGTTCCACTTACCGGGACCTCCCCTTCTGTGTCACCGCAGACCAGACGGGTCCCCGGGAGGCCCAGCGTGCCTGCTGCAGCAGTGGCTCAAAGAACCTCTTCGTTATTTCTTCCTTCAAATGCTCAGTCTTAACGGCTCCTCTGTGCCCCTCAGCCCCGTGCCCGTCTGCCTGGCTGGAGATAGCTCCCTGGAGCTCCTCATGTGTGGGTCGAAAAGGATTTTTTTTTTTAATTTAAGCAGTCGCATTCCATCTGCCTACACACACTTAACCTGCTTTGTGAACTAAGCTTTGTGACCTCCGTACATTACTTCACCAGCCAGACCATGTCTCCCCAACAAAAGGTTCTAGAGAGCACTCGACAGGATAAGTGGAGCCGAGTGCCTGTTTAGTGGGGCTTCAGAAACACCACTGACAGGGACCTTTGTTGTAAGGGTCTGCCCCCACCAAGCAGTGTGCATCAATTTTCTTATTAATCCTCACCACAAAGAAGCCAAGTGAGTCTTCTTGTGGCAGCCTCCTGTAAGCAAACGAGGGTGTAGAAAGAAGTGACTTGCCCACGTTCACACAGCTGATTTGATGGGCCCTTTGAGACCCACCTAGTGCCAAAGCCTGTGCCCATCTACCCTCTGGCCTCTTTTGCCCTCCTTAGCTTTCCATGGCTTAGAACAATCAGCCAGGGAGTGATGTTCTTTTGGCTCACAAAGTAGTCCTCTGTGTTGATTCCCCAGAGTCAGGATTTTATGGGAGTTCTGGAAAGCTCAACGAATTATTAGGTTTCTCTTAATTTCTTAAAGCATTTTATAATATTGTGTTGTGCTTGGAATGTGTCAGCACCAAGTTGTGTTTTGTTTAAATTTTGTGCTGAGTTTGAGGGTATTTCTTAGTTTAATCATGTACAAGGAATTGGAATTTGTTGGTACAGGTTACAGTATCTGTGGCACTCTGCCCATTTCTCCCTCCCACAGCTGACGGCTGAGTGGGGACAGAGCAGGGTGTCGAGGTGTTGGTAAATAACACCACCGTGTAGTCATTGAATCTTGTGAGATGCGGTCTCGCCAGCAGGTTGAACTGACTGAACACTGAACATGCTGAACTGCTAAGCTCCAGTTATCCTGTGTGGAGGTCGTGCTAGAAACCCCTGGTAGCTTTCTGCTTGCCTAACATAAGACTCTTTATAGCCCAGATTCCTCCCCCTCACACACACAGACACACACAGACACACACACTGCTAGAAACCTGGGAGGGACTTGCTGGTGGAGGTTTGACGAATGAATGGAGACAGTGTTTGGGGGCTTTGTTTTTCGTTTTTGTTTGTTTTTTCTTTTTGGTGACCAAATCAGAGCATCCTGCAGCCTTGAGGGTTTTGAGAGGAGGGTGCCAGAGTTTAGGAACAAGCAGTAGCTTTTTGGGAATGTGTTGGAGAGGAAAGGGGAGAGAATGTGGACAGGAGAGAGAATTGTAGATCTGAACATATCTGGGTCAAAGTTGAGGCCCCAGACTCCTAATGGGGAGCAGCCCTATGGGGAGGAAGGAGTCATGAGAGATGAGTTGTTAATTGTGGATTAAGTTCGATTTGGGTAAACCATTGGGAGGATGAAGCAGGGGAAGAGGCCCTCTGGGCTGGGAATTTAGGGGTCCCGGGTACTTGGAGCATGATCTGTCAATAGAAGGCGGCATGGTCTTCAGCGGACACATCCCCTTGGCTCCACAGGCTCCTTGCCCAGAGGAAAGGGGCACAGCCAGAGGGGTCCAGGGCCTGGGCTGTTCTGCCCTGACCTTCTGACAGTGAAGGCACTGGGGTACAGTCGAAGAAGGCGAGGCTGGGAGGCAGAGAACTGGTTCTAATCCTTGCTGTGCCCCGATGAGCTGTGTGACCTTGGCCGAGTTATTTCCCTGTCCTGGACTTCGTGTATGATCTTTCCATCCATTCCACCTCTAAAGTTCCATGACTTGGAGGCCATCAACTTTATCATCCCCGAGTGTTCCTGTGGGTACCAACAGTGCCCAGGGATATGCCCATCTTGGAGAGAAGGCCCAGAGTCTGCCTGTGGTGAGGAGAGTTGGGGTCTGGGGACTCCCCTGCCATGGGGAGCAGTGCTGAGACTGGAGGTGGCCTCACGGTACAAGGCTGCTGAGCCCCAAAGACTCAGGACAGCAATACCCCAACCGTAAAATGTGACCAGCCGTACCCTCCAAGAGGAACATTCACCCAGCACAGAGGTAGCTCCTCTTAGGCCTGGTACAGACAATGAGGAAAGTGGGTAGAACAAGCCTGGAGGTGGTGAGGAGGGAGAAGAACATCAAGCAAGTGAACTCATGTCCCACTCCCCCATGAGAGAGAGGCGACCCATCTCTGCAGTGTCTTGGGAAAGCTATTGGATTTTCATGCCTCGGTTTCTTAAGCAAATTTGAAAGTTAATAGATATTTTGGTTGGCAGTAGAATTACTCCTTTCCATTTGCTCACAGAGATGCTGCAGTTTGTCAGCAATCAAGTGGGAGAGTTCCCTGACTTGTTCTCAGAGCAGCTGTGCAGCTCCTTCCCTGGCGGTGGTGGAAGTGGCAACAGCGGCAGCAGCAATGGCGGCAGCAGCGGTGGCGGAGCCGGAGCCGGGGACCCCTCGGTGCAGCGGTCCTTCAGCCAGGTCCCGTTACCTTCCTTCTCGCCCTCGGCTACCTCCCCCCAGGCTCCAGCCCTACAAGTCAAGGCTCCCCCCACCGCGGTTCCCCCTCCGCCAAGGGCAACTCCCGTTCTTCAGCCCCGCCCCCAGCCCCAGCCCCAGCCTCCAGCTCAGCTGCAGCAGCAGACAGTAATGATCACCCCGACATTCAGCACCGCTCCCCAGACGAGGATCATCCAGCAGCCTTTGATATACCAGAACGCAGCTACCAGCTTTCAAGGTGACTCAGAACTCAGATGTGATAGCGGTTGGTTGGTTCAAAAGTTTTCGTGCCAGTTTGCAGACACTTCCGAGGTAGACTGTAAATAGTTCTGCCCTCTCTGGGGATGACACAGCCTATCAACTTGGCCCTGTCTGAATGAGGTTTCAGTAGCTGGCAGTAAGCATAGTGGTGCAGGAACACATTTGGTCTCTTCAAATACCTTAATGTCTACTGTGCCTGTTTCAAGGATGCGTGGTCAGAGACTCCAGTGGGCACAGTAGCCACAGGGATGTCCTGGTAACTAGAGGTGGGGGCTTGAATAAAATTAGTCTTGAAACTCACCCAGGTACCAGGAAGATCTCAGCACCTGTAGGTTGAGAACCATTCATCCAGGAGACATCTCCTGAGCATCCACTGCAGAGAAGAGTACTCCTTTTAACATAGGTGCCGTGTCTCCGACTGGCGGGCCTCACAGTAGGCCCTCGGTGTGTGCTGAGTGAATGAGGGACTTTCTGTGTTGTGCTGTGTCCCAGCACCTTTTCATCAGATTGCTCTGTGACCCTGTGGGGACCCCTGGGTGGGGTTAGTATTGCTCTACTAATTTCAAAGGATCTGACAGGTCTTTAATGGGCTTCAAGGGTTTAGGGGCTGGGGGGAGGCCACAAAGCGAAAAGCTGAGACCCTCATCCCAAAGTGCACCTTCCATTCACTTCACGGGAGGAAATGAAGCCCCAGGGAGTTGGCTCTCAACACCTGTTAACTCCCTTGCTGGGTGCAGTCACTTGCTGATTAGCTTCCCTCACCTCCACCCCAGCATCGGAGTAATGAAATAATTTGTACTCGTTCCCTCAGAAATTGATGCAGCCCTTATGGGATGTTCTTGTCATCTAGACCAGCTTGTAAATGGCTGTGCACATCTTCTTCAGCAACAGGTGGGGAGTTGGGATCGTTAGGAGGCACTCCAGCCTCGGTTATTGCCACAGCTACGGTGACAGAATGCATTCCTCGTCCACGTGACTTTTTTTCTCCTCTTTTCCCAAGTCCTTCAGCCTCAAGTCCAAAGCCTAGTGACATCCTCCCAGGTGCAGCCGGTCACCATCCAGCAGCAGGTGCAGACGGTGCAGGCCCAGCGGGTGCTGACGCAGACAGCCAATGGCACGCTGCAGACCCTCGCCCCGGCCACGGTGCAGACAGTTGCTGCGCCCCAGGTGCAGCAGGTACCGGTAGGTGGCTGACAAGAATTCAGGGAGGCCTTGGTTGGGGCTCTTGGCCGGCCTGTGGTTGAAGATGTGGTCTACATGCTAAGCAGGACCAGCGGAGTGTGAGGGAGCAGCTTGCAGGGCAGGTGGGGCACCTGGACCTTACGAGGCACCCGTGAGACCTGGCAGAGAAGACGTCTGCAGATGCACACCGGCACCCACCTAAACTCAGTAAATGCTGGTGTATTAACTCATTTACACATGTAATGGGTATAAAACTGAAAAGAAATGTGCCAGAATGTTCTTAAGCTGTGTATCATAGTGGACTGTATTTCTAACTAATGAAGTAAGTTAGCTTTAAAAAACAATCCAGGTTTACCATTTTTGCTTCCCAGCCCTTTTCCTCACATTCCTAAGTTTGTCCACAATCAGGTCTCTCTTCCTTCCACTGTCCACCCGAGCCATGCTTGCTCTGCCCCTGCTAGGCCGCTGGCATTGCTCTCCTCAAAGCCTTTCAGCCTTCCAACCCAGAACCCTCTTTAGCTGTACGCCTTCTCCCCGGCAACCCAGTAATCAAGCTACATTCTCAGTTTTATGAAAATTTTATTTTCTCATTCTTTTCTGGAAGGTCTGTGCAGGAAGAAGTAATGCAAAATAGAAAAGTAATGCTACCTTCCTTTTCCTTTTCTTCCTTTTCCATCCAGGTCCTGGTACAGCCTCAGATCATCAAGACAGATTCCCTTGTTTTGACCACACTGAAGACAGATGGCAGCCCTGTGATGGCCGCAGTCCAGAACCCAGCCCTCACTGCCCTCACCACCCCCATCCAGACAGCTGCCCTTCAAGTTCCGGTAAGAGCTGCCCCCCACCCCACCCCCGCTTCTTGGGGGTTTTAGGCCTCAGAGATGGTAATGAAGCCTCCAGATACTGAATAGATGCGACAGCTCTATGCAGTATGTCAGATTGCAAAATTACCCCATTTTAGGGTTTTTTTGCCCTTAAGAAGTACCAGCACCGAGTGTTATGTGGGAGTACTAGGGTTTATGAGGGGCAAGAGAGGAACAGCAGAGGAGCCCCAGTTTCTGGGCAACAGCTCCACACAGGGCCATCTGCCTCTTAGGTCCTGCTGATGGAGGTTTAGGCCCCCCAGGAAGGGAGGGGCTCCAAGGTGGGGGACATGAAAGGCACCCATACTTCAGTTGTAGGGTCTTGGCCACTGTCTCATCTTGTGGCAAGAGAGTCTGAGAGAAAAAAGTGATCAGAATTCAAAAGCAAACCTTACTCATAAAAGCCAAGAACTAGAAACAACCCAACTATCCATCCAAAAAGAACTATTGATACATACAACTACGTGGCTAAACCTCAAAAATAGTACACTGAGCAAAAGGTGCGTATCACAAAGAGTCCCTGCTGATGATTCCATTTATACAGAGTTCAGGAAGATGGTGCTGGGAGTCAGAGCATGGTTACTGCTCTGGGGGAAGGGGCATGAGGGAACTTTCTAAGGGGATAGAAATGGTCTGTGTCTTGGTCAGGGTTACCTTGGTTACACACACTGTATGCATACATCACAATTCCATTAAGCTGTACACTTAAAATGTGTGCTTTTTACTATGTGTGAATTATTTCTTGATGACTAATGAAGTTAAGAAGCTTTTTGTGTTCATTGGCCATTTGGATATTGAGGCCATTTGTTGAAGAAAATAAAACTAAAAGTAGTGAAAACAGAAACAAAGAGCAGGAAAAGCAGATTTGAGGGGAAAACAAGGGGAAGCCTCTCTAGTTGGTCTGTTTAATAAAATGGCTCTGATTTTCACTTCTGCCCTTGAGCTTTTTGATGGGCAAATCGTATAAGGAAATGCAGTAAGTTAACTTCACCGTCATGTGAGAGGAAAATACGTGCCATACACCAGGAGGAAGTTTTGTGGTTGGTGCATTGTGTGCGAGCTCAGAGGTGGCTAATGGGTCGACAGCAAAGCAGGAATCACATGACGTGTTTCTGGCATCCCTACATCAAAGGTTGGTGTTTATCCACATGAATGCTGTTGTGGCACATGACTAATCAACAGTGACTCTGAAAGGGGCACAGTACCTGAGGTACCACAGCTCCTAAGGCTTCTGGACTTAATTAACCCAGGAAGGGTGTCAGGCTACACAGCGTTTTCAGGTGATGCCACGTGGCCAGGGCCAGTGGGTTTGTGTTGTGAGGTTGCTTTACTCAGACTAACCAAGTGGTCATTCTGCCCTTGTGTCTGTTCTAGACCCTGGTGGGCAGCAATGGGACCATTCTGACCACAATGCCTGTGATGATGGGACAAGAGAAAGTGCCCATTAAGCAGGTACCTGGGGGAGTCAAGCAGCTAGAGCCCCCCAAGGAAGGAGAAAGGAGGACGACACACAACATCATTGAGAAGCGGTATCGCTCCTCCATCAATGACAAAATCATTGAGTTGAAGGACCTGGTCATGGGGACAGATGCCAAGGTAGGTGCCAAGCAAAATGTTATTTCATGCCCCATCATCTCCCCTCTATCTGTCTTTGCTGCAGGAATTTAGGGAAGACCCAGGCCCAGGCTGAGTGAATGCAAGAATAGTTAAGGGTGCTCCCTTACTAAAGCATCTTGGTGTTTTGAAATACCAGGATTATAAAATATTAACTGTTGGGTGTTGGTAAGGCAGTGGCCTGCCTGGACCTTTGAGTCTGCTCTGCAGTGGTGGTGGCCACCCCCCCCCCCCACTACCACCACCGTGTCGCAGACACCTACTGCTCACTGATGGCCAGGTACACAACCGTGTGTGCATCTGAGGCAGCTGATGGCATTTTTGGCATATGTTTAATTGTATTCAGGGATGGCTAACAATATTTTAACCTTTTAGGGAGGAGGAAAAATGGAGATTGGATCTTTGACAAGGAACAAATAGAGGAAGTTGGTTTTTCATAAATTTCTGGTGTTTCAATGAATGTATCTTTTGGCTTTGGCACATAGGAGATTTTTTTTACCTGTTATCTGTTTATCTTTACCTCTATTTTGAAAGAAAATATAATTTTCCTTGTAGCCTACAAATCTGAAAGGTACTAATATACCTTTACTTAAGATAACCAGCCAACAGTACTCTGGTTTTTTGTTTGTCATTTGTTTTCCTTAAAGTTTGTTTTGATGCTAGGATTATCATAGGAAGTAGGAGTAACAGCTAATATATAGTGTTACTGTGTGCCAGGCCAGAGGCTAAACCCTTTACACATATTAGCTCATTTAATCTTCATGGCAAGCCTATGACTCATATACTATCATTTTCCCTATTTCACGGAGGAGGAAAGTGAGGTTCAGAGATGTTGAGTAACTTGTCCTGGGTTGCACAGCTAAGTAGTGGGAGAGTCAGCATCTGAACTCAGCACCTCCCACTCCAGAGCCTGAGCTCTGGGCCTCTGCTCTCTTCACTGTGCAAGCTGGTCTGACGCCACCGTGTTTTTCACCCGTCTTCCTTCCCAGATGCACAAATCTGGCGTTCTGAGGAAGGCCATTGACTACATCAAATACTTGCAGCAGGTCAATCATAAACTGCGCCAGGAGAACATGGTGCTGAAACTGGCAAATCAGAAGAACAGTAAGTGTGCTCGTTGAGAAAAGGGTTTCAGACTTTCCGGTTATAGTAGAAGTCCTGTGCTGGGCACCGGGCAGGGTCCACTGTTGTGTAAAAGGTGCCTTCAGGGGTGAAGCAGGAGCAGGGGCTGTGCATCCCTCACCTAGCCCAGCTCCAGCCCAGGTGGGGTGCTATACAACGGACCGTTTGCCAAGTAGGGTTTTCTTTACAGAGCTCTTGAAGGGCATTGACCTAGGCAGCCTGGTGGACAATGACGTGGACCTGAAGATCGATGACTTTAATCAGAATGTCCTTCTGATGTCGCCTCCGGCCTCCGACTCAGGGTCCCAGGCAGGCTTCTCCCCCTACTCCATCGACTCTGAGCCAGGAAGCCCTCTATTGGATGACGCAAAGGTAATGAGTTTTTGAAATCCCCTGACCCCTGGAATCTCTCTCATCTCCCCGAAGTTAATAGCGGGGAGGCTGCAGACAGCGGTCCAGGTCAGGTGTTCAGAGGCCCTGGGCTGGAGAGGAACGAGAATTCTGTGAAATTAGCCACGTACTGGAGAATAAAGAAAAAGAAAGCTGACTCTGTATGGGGATACAACCTCTGGTTTTACTGGTCCTTGCTGAAAGGGCCCATCAGAGGGGAATAATGGCCAAATCCAGCGTGGGAACACACAGCGGCTGTTGTGCGGAGCTAGGAGTTGCTGGAGGCGCCTCATCGCTTCCCTCGCCCATAATGAGCCTGGCACGACCACTTTGTGAGGTTGATCAGTTGGGTTAGGATGATGCTGCCTCTGGGTCCTCTTTGGGAAATGATTACAGTTTGCAGTCTAACAGATAACATTCCTACCAAGGGCCTTTAATTGTGGAAGAAAGCCCCTGGCAATTCTTGTTTAATGGAATTCGTTAAAAGAGGCTCAAGCCTAATGATCTTCCCAGGAACCTGTGGAGACCACTGGGGTTTGTGCTGTATTTTGACATTGGCAGTTTCTGGCCTCAAAAGCACAGAGTTCCCTTCTAGCGTAAGTTTTTTTTAAAATTTATTTTATTTGTTTATTTTTGGCTGCGTTGGGTCTTCATTGCTACACGAGGGCCTTCTCTAGTTGCGGCCAGCGGGGACCACTCCTCGTCGCGGTGCACAGGCCCCCCACCACGGTGGCTTCTTTTGTTGCGAAGCACAGGCTCTAGAGCGCAGGCTCTCAGTAGTTGTGGTGAACGGGCCCAGTTGCTCCTTGGCATGTGGGATCTTCCCGGACCAGGGCTCGAACCTGGGTCCCCTTCACTGGCAGGCGGATTCCCAACCACTGTGCCACCAGGGAAGCCCCTAGCATAAGTTTTTGATCAGACCATTTATTGTATCATGTACTTAATTTTATTAAGGAAGCTCTATTTTTGAAATATTTTATAAATGTGATTCTGCTTGGTAACAAAAGGCCACATATACGTTGAATTAGATAGGTGTCTGAATCCTCAGAAGAAATTTTCAAATGGTTTAAAAATACTGAAAACGAGTTGTGTGGGATGTACACCCTGGGAGTCAGCGGAGATCTGGTTCCAGTCTCCCTCCCTCCTTAGGCTCCCTGGGCAGGCAGGGCCTCTGCCTCCAGTTCTCCCTCTGTAAAACTGGGGAGAAAACAAAACGATGTTGTGGTTTTAGATATAGGCAAGCGTCTGGGAATTCCCTGGCAGTCCAGTGGTTAGGACTCCACACTTTCACTACTGAAGGCCCAGGTTCAATCCCTGGTTGGGGCACTAAGATCCTGTTAGCTGTGTGGTGCGGCTAAAAAAAAAAAAAGAATAAGCAAGCTTCTGTAAATAGGTTCATACTAAAGTATGGTCTTTAATCAACTTTGAGGTGTAATTTATATGTGATACAGTACACCTATTTTACTGTATCGTGCAGTATGGTGAGTTTTAACAAATGTATACGCTTATGTAACTCACAGTAATCAAGATATAGAGTAAAAAGCTGAAAGCGTTTCTTCCAAGATCAGGAACAAGGCAAGGATGCCCACTCTCACCACTTTTATTCTACATAGAATTGGAAGTCCTAGCCACAGTGATCAGACAAGAAGAAGAAATAAAAGGAATCCAAATTGGAAAGGAAGAAGTAAAAGTGTCACTGTTGGGCTTCTCTGGTGGCATAGTGGTTGGGAGTCCTCCTGCCAATGCAGGGGACACGGGTTCAATCCCTGGTCCGGGAAGATCCCACATGCCGCGGAGCAACTAAGCCTGTGTGCCACAACTACTGAGCCTGCCCTCCAGAGCCTGCAAGCCACAACTGCTGAGCCCGTGTGCCACAACTACTGAAGCTCGCACACCTAGAGCCCATGCTCCGCAACAAGAGAAGCCACTGCAATGAGAAGCCTGCGCACCGCAACAAAGAGTAGCCCCCACTTGCTGCAACTAGAGGAAGCCCGCACGTAGCAACAAGGACCCAATGCAGCCAAAAATAAATAAATAAACAAACAAAAAAATACTGTCACTGTTTGCAGATGACATGATACTATATATAGGAAATTCTAAAGACACCTTCAAAAAACTGTTAGAACTAATAAATAAAATCAGTAAGTTTGCAGGATACAAAATTAATATACAGAAATCTGTTACATTTCTATACACTAACAACAAAGTATCAGAAAGAGAAATGAAAAACAATCCCATTTACAATTGCATTGAAAAGAAGAAAATGCCTAGGAATAAATCTAACCAAGTAGGTAAAAGACCTGTACTGGAAAAACTATAAGACATTGATGAAACAAATTGATGACAACACAAACAGATGGAAAGGTATATTGTGCTCATGGGTTGGAAGAATTAATACCGTTAAAACGACCATATTCCTCAAGGCAACCTACAGATTCAGTGCAATCCCTGTCAAAATACCAAAGACATTTTTCACAGAACTAGAACAAATAATTCTAAAATTTATGTGGAAACACAAAGGACCCCAAATAGCCAAAACAATCTTGAGAAAGAACAACAGAGCTGGAGGTAGCACATTCCGTGATTTCAGACTACAGTAATCAAAACAGTGTGGTACTGGCACAAAAACAGACACATGATCAATGGAATAGAATAGAGAGCCTAGAAACAAACCCATACTTAAATCTATGACAAAGGAGGCAAGAATATACAAAGGGGAAATGACAGCTTCTTCAATAAATGGTGCTGGGAAAATGGGACAGCTATGTGCAGAAGAATCAACTGGACTACTTTCTCACACCATCTACAAAAATAAACTCAAAATGGATCAAAGACTTAAATGTAAGACCTGAAACCATAAGACTCCCAGAAGAAAACATAGACAGTATGCTCTTTGTTATTGGTCTTAGCAATTTTTAAAAATTAATTAATTTAATTTATTTATTTTTGGCTGCGTTGGGTCTTTGTTGTTGCGTGCGCAGGCTTTCTCTAGCTGCAGCGAGTGGGGGCTACTCTTCATCGCGGTGCATGGGCTTCTCATCGCTGTGGCTTCTCGTTGCAGAGCACGGGCTCTAGGCGCACGGGCTTCAGTAGTTGTGGCACACGGGCTCAGCAGTTGTGGTTTGCAGGCCCTGGAGTACAGGTTTGGTAGTTGCAGCGCATGGGCTTCATTGCTCTGCAGCATGTGGGATCTTCCCGGACTGGGGCTCGAACCTGTGTCCCGTGCATTGGCAGGTGGATTCTTAACCACTGCACCACCAGGGAAATCTGGTCTTAGCAATTTGAGGGGAGCTGTGTCTCCTCAGGCAAGGGGAACAAAAGCAAAAATAAACAAATGGGACTACATCAAATTAAAAAGCTTTTGCATTGGGACTTCCCTGGTGGTCCAGTGGTAAAGAATCTGCCTTCCAATGCAGGAGACACAGGTTCGATCCCTGGTCGGGGAACTAAGATCCCACATGCCACTGGGCAACTAAGCCTATGCGCCACAACTACTGAGCCCACGCATCTCAACTAGAGAGGCTGCATACCACAAACCACAAAACCCATGCGCTCTGGAGCCCAAACGCCACAACTACAGAGCCCAAGTGCTCTGGAACCTGCGCCCCACAACTAGAGAGAGAAAAACCCGCACGCCACAACTAGAGAGAAGCCCACGGGCTACAACCAGAGAGAAACCCACACGCCACAACGGAGAGCCCGCGTACCACAACAAAAAGATTCTGCGTGCCACAACTAAGACCTGACACAGCTAAAAATAAAAATAAATTAAGAAAAAAAAAAGAGTAGACGGATGTAACCCTAAAAAAAAAATAACAAAAGAAAAACCTTTTGCACAGCAAAGGAAACTACCAACAAAACTAAAAGGCTACCTACTGAATGGAGGAAGGTATTTGCAAACAATATATCTAATAAGGGGTTAGTATCCAAAATTTTCAAAGAAGTCGTACAACTCAACATCAGAAAACCCCCCAAACAACAATTTTAAAATGGGCAGAAGACATGAATAGACATTTTTGCAAGACATATAAATGGCCAACAGGCACGTGAAAAGATGCTCAACATCAGGAATTCCCTGGTGGTCCAGTGGTCAGGACTCCAAGCTTCCATTGTAGGGGGCATGGGTTCAATCCCTTGTCAGGGGACTAGATCCTGCATGCCACAACTAAGATTTCTCATGCCGCAACTAAAAAGATCCCACACGCAGCAACGAAGATCCTGCATGCCACAACTAAGACCCGGCACAGCCAAAGAAGTAAATATTAAAAAAAAAAAAAAAAGACATATGCACCCCTGTATTCGTTGCAGCATTATTTACAATAGCCAAGATAAGGAAGCAACCTGAGTGCGCAGAAATAGATGAATGGATAAAGAAGATGTGGTATATATGCAATGAAATATTAGCCATAAGAAAAGAGTGAAATCTTGCCATTTGTGACAACGTGGATGGACCTAGAGGGTGTTATGCTAAGTGTAATAAAAGAGACAGAGAATGATAGATGTTGGTGAGGATGTGGAGAAAAGGGGACCCTCATGCACTATTGGTGGAAATGAAAATTGATACAGCCACTGTGGAAAACAGTCGGAAGGTTCCTCAAAAAATTTGCAATAGAACTACCATCCAATCCAGCAGTTCCACTTCTGGGTATTTTTCTGAAAGAAAACAAAAACACTAATTCAAAAAGTAATGTTCACCCTTATGTTTATTGCAGCATTATTTACAACAGCCCAAGATATGGAAGCAACCTAAGTGCCCACAGATAGATGAGTAGATAAAGAAGATGTGGTGTATATATATATATATATATATATATATATATACACCGTGTAATGTTACTCAGCTGTAAAAAAGAATGAGATGTTGTCACACCATGTATGATCCTAGAGGGTATTATGCTAAGTGAAATGAGTCAGACAAAGACAAATACATAGGATTTCACTTATATGTGGAATCTAAAAAACAAAACAAATGGACGAACACAACAAAACGAGACAGACTGGTAGATACAGAGAACAAATGGGTGTTTGCCAGAGGGGAGGGAGTTGGGAGGGTGAGTGAAATAGGTGAGGGAGGTTAAGAGATACTACAAACTAAAAAAAAAATTTAAAAAAAAGATACTACAAACTTCCAGTTACAAAATAAATGTCACAAGGGTGAAATATACAACATGGGGAATATAGTCAGTAGTATCGTAGTGCTTTTGTATGGTGACAGATGGTAACTAGACTTACCATGGAGCTGATGTAATGTATGAAAATATCGAGTCACTCTGTTGTGTACCTCGAACCAACATAGTGTTGTAGGTCAATTATACTTCAATTAAAAAATAACAGTAGGGAATTCCCTGGAGGTCCAGTGGTTGGGACTCCACTCTTTCACTGCTGAGGGCCCGGGTTTGATCCCTGGTCAGGGAACTAAGATCTTATCAGCTGTGTGGTGCAGCCAAAAAAACCAAACCAAAACAAAAAACAATAAATGGGGCTTCCCTGGTGGCGCAGTGGTTAAGAGTCCACCTGCCAGTGCAGCGGACACAGGTTCAAGCCCTGGTCCAGGAAGATCCCACATGCCACGGAGCAACTAAGCCCGTGCGCCACAACTACTGAGCCTGCACTCTAGAGCC
The DNA here is from genome assembly GCF_005190385.1 of Monodon monoceros. Lineage (NCBI taxonomy): Eukaryota > Metazoa > Chordata > Mammalia > Artiodactyla > Monodontidae > Monodon > Monodon monoceros. The sequence continues at coordinate 93,732,142 of NW_021703783.1, forward strand.
CGGGAGCCACAACTACTGAGCCTGCGTGCAGCAACTACTGAAGCTTGCGTGCCTAGAACCCGTGCTCTGCAACAAGAGAAGCCACCAAAATGAGAAGCCCGCGCACCGCAAGGAAGAGTAGCCCCTGCTCACCGCAACTAGAGAAAGCCCGCACGCATCAACAAAGACCCAATGCAGCCAAAAATAAATAAAATTAAAAAATTTATAAAAAAAACAAAATGATAAATGAATAAATCTCTTCTAGTTTAGAACAAAATGATATAGAACATTTTTATCTCCCATGAACTTACACTTTGCAGGAAGTGCACACACATCTCTCCAGCCTGAGACAACTTCTGATCTGCCTTCTGTCGCTTTAGATTAGCTTGCCTGTTGTGGAATTACACAGAAACAGAATCCTGCAGAGTGTTCTCTTTTGTGATGGAGCTCTGTTGTAAAAGCAGAGCTCATGTCCCTCTGGTCTTTAGAACATGTTCTTCTCCCAGGTGGCAAGAGGGCAAGTGCTTTATTCACATCTGACTTAATGGTCTTGGATTTAAATCTCACGATCTGATTCCCATATATATAAAAGTAAAATGCTATAAAAATCCACGCAGTATTCGTTCTAACCTGTGGCCCCCTGTTCTGAAGGTCAAAGATGAGCCAGACTCTCCTCCTGTAGCACTTGGCATGGTGGACCGCTCGCGAATCCTGCTGTGTGTCCTCACCTTCCTGTGCCTCTCCTTTAACCCCCTGACCGCCCTGCTGCAATGGGGAGGGGCCCACGACTCGGACCAGCATCCACACTCAGGCTCTGGCCGCAGCATGCTATCTCTCGAGTCAGGTAGGTGGAAGGCCCCTCGTGCCACCCGGGCCTGGGTGGGCTGCTGTGGCAGGAGAAGGCCCTGCATGCAGCCACTCGGCTTGTCCGCCAGGTCCCGAAGGGCTTTCGTAGGGGGCCCCCGCCTGCTTGCTTCTGGTAGGGACTGGCATAAGTCGCATTTCGGAAGTAACAGGGCAAACCCAAGTTCAGTCAGAAAGAGCAAAACAAATCAGGACCCTGCACTGCCTTAATTGGGGGTTTGAGGGTGTGGCTGTTTGAAGGAGGATGCGGTGTTCTTACTGCCTGAGTCATTAAACCAGTGGCCTAACCCTGCCTTGGCTAACAAAGATTTTTGTGGCATCCTGCCCCATAGTGACAAGGGCTACAGGGTTCCTAGTTAGGCTGTAGAACTGTCCCAAATTTGCTATAGTGTGGATTAAGGTGCATGTATTATTCCTCCCCTATGCACTTCGACATTGCTACTAAATGAAGCAATCGCATTTGTTCCAAAAATGAGGTAGGAGGCTCTTTCCTCTCACAGTGAGGGGTCAGTCAGGTGCCCTGCAGTCTCCCAGGGCTGCTTCAGGAGGCGCTTCCCCACAGGCTCAGCTGAGACGCTCCTCCTTAGGTTCTGCGGGCTGGTTTGACTGGATGATGCCAACGCTCCTCTTGTGGCTGGTGAACGGTGTGATTGTCCTGAGCGTCTTTGTGAAGCTGCTGGTCCACGGGGAGCCAGTGATCCGGCCGCATTCGCGCTCCTCAGTCACCTTCTGGAGGCACCGGAAGCAGGCAGACCTGGACCTGGCCCGGGTGAGTCCTGCTGCCTGCCTTTCCCCTTCCTCCCCCAGGCTCGGCCCATAACTCAGCAACTTATTCCAACACCCCAGCGTATAAAAATACCCCGGGGGCAAGAGGACGAGGGGACCCTACCCCCAACAGTTACAGGGCAGCGGAGGAGAGGGCACCTAGGCAGAAGTGATTACATGGACACGAGCTGATCTCTAGTCTGTAATATGACGGGAGAGTAAAGTGCTCTGGGAGTCTGGGGTGTGAGCAGAGTGGTCAAGAGCAGGAAGGCCCTTCCAAGGGGAGAGGATGGCAGGAATAGGTGGGCTTCTGGGAGACTGGCAAGTAGATGGGTACGTCTGGAGTGTAGGATATGTCGGGGGAGACGAGGGCTAAGGCTGGTAGTGTAGCTAGGGCCCAAGTTGGAGACGTATTTGACTAGTAACTGATTTGAGGTTTTTGTCCCAGTTCTCTGGAGAACCAGGAAGGTTTTTGAGCAGGAAAATTCGCTGCAAGTCCTCTTTTGAAATCAACAAAGGAGTTTATGGGAAGGATTCTGGGGCAAACTCACGGCACGGAAGGAAGAGTTAAACACCCGTGTCTCGGGAGGAGCAAGGACCAGTCCAGCCCTCAGCAGCAGGTAGCCATGGGCTTGCTCTCCCCGCCTGCCAGCTGCGGAGCCCACAAGAGAGAATTTGGCCAGCCAGTCTGTCAGTGGACCTGTCAGCCATGTCCAGGGCTGCGGCTACTGCAATATAGGTGTGGTTGTTGGCGCCACCCCTAACGCAGGATGACACGTACCCCTAGATGTTTATCCTAGAGACAGGTTCAGGGCTGTGTTTTACGAACGTCATTCTGGTGGCTGTATGAAGGGTGGGTTGGAGGAGGGAGACACAGATGCATGGAAGCAAGTGAGGGTGCTCTTAGAAGAGGCTGGGTGAGAGGTGACAAGGAGCTGGAAATTGAAAGGAAAGGCATGAATTCAAGAAATACCTGAGATGTGAAATGGAAGGAAAGTGGCAGTGGCAGTGACTCAGAGGTGGGGGAGGCTGGAAACTGTGGTGGACTCCGTCTAACCGTGTTGCTTGAAAGTGCTGTGAGAGGGCCCTGAGGGTGAGAAGCTTCTCGACCAGGAGGCAGGCCGTGGTGGCCAAGATGGGTCGGGACCAGAGTGTGTTGGAAGCTGTGCGTCTGCCAGGGGAGGGCACTCAAGGGCGAGTTGGACTGGTGAGTTGGAAGAGACAAGAGCCAAAGCCCGAGCCTTGGAAACAGCCAACCTTCCTGGGAAAGACGGGAAAGAGGAGCCAGGAGACACAGTGAAAGGCCCACCTCCTTTGACATCTGTAAACACAGGTGCTTCTCCTGGCTGGAAGGATGGCAGCACCACCTCAGTGATTGTCATCCTCAGAGCGTTGGCATCCATTTTCCCCTTGTAAGGATCCTCTTTTCTGTAATGGTGCAGGAAGGAAAGTACAGGTATCATACCCACTGCGTGATGGGAAAGGAGAAGAGCGTTTACTTCAGTTTCTCAAGACTGTGTCGCCTCCAGTTATGAGAAAAACAGAGAAAAAGGCCTTCAATACAGGGCAGTAGACTCCCTGCTAGACCCTCTCAGGTTGGCAGGGAGTTGTTCAGATCCTTGGTTAGAGTAGTTTAGCTGTGTATTTGCCTAAAACTGTGGTTCTCAAACGTCAGCAGACATTAGGATCACCCAGAGGCCCCGACCCCAGAGGCTCTGATTCATTAGGTCGGGGGGTGGGGGCGGAGGGTTAGGGTGAGGCACGAAGAATTCACATTTCTCACAAGATTCCCAGAAACCAGTAGCATCTAACAAGATGCTACTGATCTCTGGGAACCACACTTTGAGAACCTAAAAGATCACATCGTTCATCATCTAGATCCATGTCATCACCTTATGTATGAAAGCTACATACATAAATTCTGAAATTCTGAATAGTATTTGCTTGAAGATATAACACAGTACCATCCCAATTTAGTAAAAAGACTGGGAGGAAATATATTAAAATGTCAGCAGTCATTCTTTCTGGGGGATAAGATTACAGGTGATTTCTTTTTACTTTTTTGTAGCTTTCTAAATTTTCCCAGATTTTCTTCAGTGAGTATGTATTACTCTAATAGTCTGGAGGGGTGAAGAGAAAGTAAGAGTTTTTGTTAAAGTAAAACAAAAAGGCCACATCAAGGCCAGCGAACATTACACCTTCCTGCTTCTTGCTAGGGGGATTTTGCAGCTGCCGCTGCAAACCTGCAAACCTGCCTGTCGGTGTTGGGCCGGGCACTGCCCACCTCCCGCCTAGACCTGGCCTGCAGCCTCTCCTGGAACGTGATCCGCTACAGCCTGCAGAAGCTGCGCCTGGTGCGCTGGCTGCTCAAGAAGGTCTTCCAGCACCGGCGGGCCACCCTGGCCACTGCCGCAGGCTTTGAGGAGGAAGCTAAGACCAGCGCTCGGGATGCAGCCCTGGCCTATCACAGGCTGCACCAGCTGCACATCACAGGTGAGGGCTGCCACCACGGCCTGTCTTGCCTCGAAGTGCCCCCATGCCATCGCTCCACCCTGGCGCAGTTTGCCAGTTTTCTGCCCCAGCTGAATGATGTCCCCTTCACACTACCCGTTTAGGATGGTTAGACAAACAGCTACAGCGGTAAAGATTGCAGTTCATCAATTTAAGACACACATTTTTCACATTAACATCTCTACGCTTGGCTTTGTCCTCTACACAATGAATGTCATGGTTGAGTTGGCAATGTTTTTTCCTTGGTGGTACTTAATAGTGAAACTTAAAATTGATGGCATCTTAGATTCAGTGAAATATGATCATTTATTTCATTCAACGAACTCCTGCTCTAATGAAGAAGCAGACAGGTCAGCAAGTGAATTACAGTTCAGTGTGGTAGAGGTAGCAGAAGAATTGGATTTCAGTTCAGGGGAAGGGGTCCTTGTTGGGGAGGGTTTCAGGAAAGGCTTTCTGGAAAGTCTCGGCTTTGCACGAAAGGATGTGTAGAGTTCACCAGCTCTGCAGAAGGGGAGGTGCCTTCCAGGCAGAGGGATGCATGTTCCCAAGGAGGAACCCCACGTGGGTAGCTCTGGAGGAGAATATTTCAGTGGTCCCCAAGGTGGCTGTGCTAGGGGAGAGGGATGGGAGCCAGTGCAGTGGAGGAAATGACGTCATCAGGTCTGTGCTTCTGAGGTCGAGAAGATTCTCTCTGAAGAGAGCATTGAGGCTGCCTTCAGGGAGGACCAGTGGAAGCTAATGCAGGTGCCAAGAGGACAGGACAGAGATAAAGGAGAAAGTGGGGTTGACAGGCCTTGGGGACTCATTGGACAGGAAGGGTAAGGAAAGGAGCTAGCTAAGATGGTTCCCTGGTTTCTTGCTTGAGCGTTTGGGTGAACGCTGTTGCCACCAGCAAAGGTAAGGAAAATGAGAGGAAAAGCAGTTTTCTAGGGAGGAGGTGAGAAGTTCCGCTCGGGACACTTGCCTGTGAGACACCGAGGGGAAATGATGCAGTGGTGGGGGCCACGCTGGATCTGCAGGCCAAGGAAAGGATCTGGGTCTTTGGCCTGCAGGTGAGAATGAAAACCATGAGTGCTGATGAGAGGGCTTGTGGTGAAGGGGGGCCCCTCGAGGGCATGTGGAAGGAGACCCGCACGGAAGGGGCAGGCCTGGGACAAGGAGTCGGGCAGAGGCTGCCTGAGAGGTGGTCAGGCAGGAGAGGCCAAGATGCTTGGTGTAGGGGGAGCAAAGTCAGAGGGTTCAAGAAGGGAAGTTGCTGCTGGGCCATCGATAAGATGAGGGCAGAGAACAGCAGTGGGATGTGGTAACAGGATATAAGGCCCTGGTGGCTGAGGGAGGGAGCTTCAGCCCAGGCCCCAGGGGGAGTGGAGATGAGACACTGGAGCCAGCTGTGGGGTGTGAACACCTGGGGCCTTTGTAGAGTTCTAGCAGAGGGCCATTTTCAGACCTACCCTGCTTCTCTGTCCCCCCGGGCCCGGGGGGGAGGGAAGCAGCTCCATCCCAGGTCTCTGATCTGGAGGCTGCATCTGTTCAGGAGAATTCCAGCTGGGATGGTTCACATCACTCATTCTGCCCACATTCACTGAGCACTCTGTGGGCCTGGCCCCGCACAAGGCACCAAGAGGACAGAGGTGACACGGTCCCCACACTGCCCTCCGCCTTCCTTCCCTGCAAAGGAGAAAGCCCAGTCGGTGGTGCCTCCCGGGGGAGACCAACACCTAAGGCCTGTGCAGAATGAAGTCTGGGGGCTGATAAAAGACCAGAGAGGCTGGGTGGGATCGGGAGGCCTGGCTGGGCCACCCCTGAGGCTCAGCAAAATGAGGCGCCTGCTTGCCTTGGGCACCTCCCTGCACTGTGGTGAGGACTGAAGCAGGCAGCAGCGTGAAAGCCTCAGAGCCTCGACGGGCCCCGGGGCCTGAGCAAGGGCACTCTGGTCCCCGAGTTCAGGGCCACCGCAGATGAGCTGTACAGCCCTCACGGGAGGGTTAGTAAGCCTCTCCTGGCCTTCCACCTCTGCCCCATGATGTGTCCGCTGTCACGGCTCAGTTGTGTGTCACGTGCCCCCCCTCAGGAGGGTGTGCGCTTATATACTGTGGGGTCTTGTTGAATGAAAATAAATTCACGTCAGTTTGTTCTTGGGTTTTTGTCTTTAATTTTTATAACCTTTCTCGCAACATTTGGAGACGCAGGATTGTGTTAGCAGGACGTGGCCATGCTGTTGACGCCGTTTTGGAAAGCGTTGCAGTTTGCGCCTCTGAGTCCTGTTCACCGGCCTGCAGTCACAGCTACTCCCCATTACACAGGGCTGGGGCCGCGGGCCAGGCCCGTGACCTGTGTTTTCTCTTGTCCCCAACAACCTGTGAGGCAGAAAGGAGCACACCGCTACGAAGTCACAGAGCTTGGCACCCCATCCAGGACTGTGTGATCACCGAGCTCACAGACTTTCTCCTCTGGCTCTGCTGTTGCTCCGATTGTGCTTGAGAAAGCAGGAAAAAGCTTGGGTCGAGGGAATCTGTCAACAGTCGTTGTCCGTTTCTGCCGCCATAGGCAAGCTTCCTGTGGGATCTGCCTGTTCAGATGTACACATGGCTTTGTGCGCTGTGAACCTGGCTGAATGTGCAGAGGAGAAAATCCCCCCGAGCACGCTGGTTGAGATCCATCTCACGGCCGCCATGGGGCTCAAGACGCAGTGTGGAGGCAAGCTGGGCTTCCTGGCGGTAAGTGTGCTTCAGTTCCCTCCTGTGGACCTTCGCTGAGTGCCCTTCCCAGCCAGGAGCCAAGATGTGAACATAGGTGTAGGCCCCCGCCCTTGGGGGGCCGACCACCTAGAGGGGTAGACATTCATTCAGTGGGTCATTCCACAAATACTTAGGGCCGTGAACACAACAGACGAAATTCCTCCCTTACAAGCATAACAAGGCATTTTAGTGCCCTGAGGTGAGAAGATTGATTCAGTGATAAGAGCGACCTGTATTCAGGGGTTAATATATGACTCTTCTGCTTGGAATCTTCTGGTTGTGTCTCCTGGTTCTTTTGTTCACTCAGAAGTATTCTATTTGGTACCTTGTGTTGATCACGGCACTGTGGGTCCAGAAGTGGAAAACAATGTATGTCTTGTGAGGAGCTCAGGTCAGATTCTGGGGTGGGAACTGGGGTTTCAGGCGCCTCCATTGAGCCTGACACAGGGCCAGCCTCGGGAATTCACAACTGGATAATTCACAGTCCTTGTTACCAGCTAGTTCCCAGCCTCTGCTGACCTCAGGCTTCCTCTTACTGCAGCAGACATAGGCACGTTTCATTCAATGTCTACTTTGGGTAGGCTGACGAACACATCAGCTGTTTCAGAAAAGAATGATCACATCCCCCCTATCCGTTTCCATATCTCATTAATAACGCTGATGAGCTGAGAATGAGCAGGACCATGCCCTGTGGTGACGCTGATACGTTTCTTGAAGTGTGTCACCGTAATCTGGGTGACGAAGGGCATAGGAGAGCCCAGTGTACTTTCTGTGTCTCAACCCCATTTCCAAGACCCAAATAAGACGTTCATTCAGCAAATGTGACTGAGTCCCTGCTCTAGGCCAGGCACTTCCCAGGGAGGACGTGCAGTGGCAAGCAGGACATTCGCCCTGCCTGGGGGAGCACATAGTCTGTCAGGGAAACCAGACCAGGACCAGGCCTTCGGGGCAGTAGATGAGGGTGGGGCTAATCTGGCTGCCCAGAGAGCACACTGGGCTCCCGACCCCATCTTAGAGGAAGTCAAGGTGGGCTTTCTGGGCAAAGTGAATCTAGGCTGAGAGCAGTCCTAGTGCTCTGGGCCAATGTCGTTACATTTGTAACTTCTCTGCCCCCCAGAAGTATTTTGAAGGCATTAATTTTACGGAAATACAACATACATACAGAAAAATATGCACATTTTAACTTAACAGCTCTTTTTACAAAGTGAACTTACGCATGTAAACAACCACCCAGATCAAGAAGTGGTACGTTCCCATCACCCCCAAAAGCCTCCTGCAGGCCTTCACTCATGCTGCCCCCCGCAGAGGTAACCATCATTCTGATTTCTGTCACCGTAATTTAACCCACCTGTTGTTTGTTTTTCCTGTAAACCTTTTATTGAAGTACAATATACATGTAGAAAAGTACGCAAATTATAAATACACAGGTCAGGGACTTCCCTGGTGGTCCAGTGGCTAGGACTCCGCGCTCCCAATGTAGGGGGGCCTGGGTTTGATTCCTGGACAGGGAACTAAATCCCACATGCCGCAACTAAAAAAGATCCCACATGCTGCAACTAAAGATCCCGCATGCCGCAATGAAGATCCTGTGTGGCGCAACTAAGTACTTATTTGGCACAGCCAAATAACAAATAAGAAAATATTTAAAAATAATATTAATAAATAAGTAAATAAATAAATACACAGGTCAGTGACTTCACAAAATGAGCACAGTCTTATAACCAGCAGACAGATCAAGAAGCAGAACACGACCAAGATCCCAGAAGCCTACCTCGGGCCCCTTACAGTCAGCAAACTGCCCCTCCTCTCAAGCCTTCCAGCCAGGTGACCACCACCCCCATGAAAGGAGAGTCACACATATGTCCTGTATATGTCTGGCTGTCTTCGCTCAGTGTCACGTGTAAGGTTCATTTATGTTGCGTGTACTTACAGATTGCCCATTCTCATTACGTTATAGTAGTCCATTGTATGACTAGACGCTTATAAATGGACTTTGGGGTTGTTTCCTGTTTTTGGTTATTGTGAATAGTGCTGCTGTGAACATCCCTGTTCATCTTTCAGTGAACATGTGGCTGCGTTTCTGGGATGGCGCTGCTAGGTCAGAGGTTATGCATATGTTCAGCTTCAGCAGACACTGCCTGACAGTTTTCCAAAGTGGATGTACCAATTTTCACCTCACCAACAGTGGAAAGAGTTCCAGTTCTGCACCCTCACCAACCACGTGACAGTGTTGTTTTTTTAGCCCTGCTGGTGGTATCTCATAGTTTTCATTTGCAATTCCCAGGTGATGAAGGATGTTGAGCACCTTTTTATTGGCCATTGGGATAGTTTGTTGGCCATTTGGATAGCCTCTTTTGTGAAAACCCTGTTCAAGTCTTTTACCTGTTTTTTTATTTGTGACGCCTTTCTTTTTGTTGGTTTGAGGAGTTCTTTATTCTGGCTACAATCCTTTGTTGGATATGTGCTTTGCATATATCGTTTCCCTCTGTGACTTGCCTGTTCTCTCTCTCAATGGTGTTGATTGATGAGCACAAGTTATTTTTTTTTTTTGGCTGTGTTGGGTCTTTGTTGCTGTGTGTGGGCTTTCTCTAGTTGCGGCAAGCAGGGTCTACTGTCTTTGTTGCGGTGCGCGGGCATCTCATTGTGGTGGCTTCTCTTGTTGCGGAGCATGGGCTCTAGGTGCGTGGGCTTCAGTAGTTGTGGCACGAGGGCTCAGTAGCTGTGGCTCGCAGGCTCTAGCGCGCAGGCTCAGTAGTTGTGGCGCACGGTCTTAGTCGCTCCGCGGCATGTGGGATCTTCCCGGACCAGAGCTCGCACGCCTGTCCTCTGCATTGGCAGGCAGATTCTTAACCATTGCACCACCAGGGAAGTCTGAGCATAAGTTCTTAATGTTCATGAAATCCAGATTATTCGTCTTTTCCTTAGCAATTAGACATTTTATGTCCTGTTTAATATATCTTTATCCTACCCCAAAGTCATGAAGATACTCTCCTATGGTATCTGCTAGTCACTTTATTTTCAAATGTTCACACATAGGTCTATAATCCACTTAGAACGGATTTTTGTATGAGTTGGAGGTAAGGGTGCAAGATCGACTTTTTTTTCATATGTATTATCTCCCAACCCCAGAATCTGTTGTTAAAATGACTGCCCTTTCCGCACCGCACCAAGTGGCACCTTTTGCTTAAATTAAATGTCCACGTGTGATGAGTCTCCTTCTGGACGCTCTAGTCAGTTCCATTGCACCAACACCGCACACCCCTAATGGCCAAGCCCTCTAATACGTCTTGATATCTGGAAGTGTCAGTCCTCCGGCTTTAGTGACTAGTGTTTGCTCTTTACCTTGCCATATAAATTTTAGGATCATCCCGTCATCCCAGAAATCCCACTGGGGTTTTGATTGTCTTTGCTGCTAAGACACAGGTGTTCTTTAATGGGCTACTCAGCCCATTTGAGGAAGGCATGTGTGTAACAGCTGAGGATCAGGAAAATGGTTCCCTAATGAGTGTCCCCCCACCCCAAAAACATTGGGTATGCCTAACAAGCAGTGAGCAGTTTAATGTGCATTTCCTCAGTTTTCTTCCTGCACGTCAGAACATATATGCATTATAATTTATTTAATGTGATCATATCAGAAACCCTGTTTTGCCACTTGCTTTTTTCAACCAGATTATAAGTCTTGGGCCTCTTTCTTTGTTGCCTCCTATTCCACTTGCTTCTCCAGCATGTGTAAATACCATCCTTGATGGAGCCAGTGCGCCACTGCTAGATGTTTGGGTTGTTTCCAGCATTTGCAGTTAGAAACAGTGCTGCAGGGAGTACCCTCACCCGCTTGTACAGTACCTCTTCAGGTTAACTCTAGAGGTGGTGATGCTGGGTCAAAGAGTATCAATATTTGGAAAATCAGTGGTATCGCCAAGTGTGCATTTTCAGTAAGGTGGGAAGAGGAGAGGAACCAGTCTCTAGGAAAGTAGCTGCCCCTCTCATCTGTTTGCTTCTCTTGGAAGGGGAATGAGAGACCCAGATAGTACTTTCTTAAATAGGAAGAAGCTTTGAATTTGGTGGAATGTATTTAGCCAGCAAATGAGTCAGGCATTGGGGGTCACGCAGAGGGCTGGCCTCCGTGAAAATGGTGTAGACCAGAGGTTGCCAAGCTTTCTTGGTTCGCGGCACCCTTTGTGCCTCAGTAATTTTTTTCATGGTTTCCTTGGGCTAAAGGAAATACCTAACAGTTCTGTTTGTTAATTAGGTGCAAACATCTTAATAGATATTTGTCTTAACAACTTAGTGGCCACTTGGAAAAATAATACACAAAACTGAAGGAAGAAATAATGTTTGAGTTCTATTCTTAATAACCATAGATACTTACTAATGGGATGTGTGTGCCTGCTGCATGTGCCTTCTCAGACTTTGAAATCAGGCTGGATGCCACCACCTTCACTTCCTGTCCCACACCAGCTTTCACGCTGCACTTGCTTTTTATTATAACAGCCTCCAAAAACTCAGCTTCCCAAAGATGACACCACCCAGAGGACGGTCATGCAGTCTCACATTGAGACTGAACTGCCTCCATCTAGCAGTTTACATGGTGTCCGATTCATGTTGAGCATTGCTGTGTTTCCCCCCAAAGTGTGACATATCCAGCGGCACCCCTGTGGAGTTTGCTGCGGTGCTTTGGGGTGCCTTGGCACACAGTTTGAGAACCACTGAGTCGGACTGGAGTGGGAGGACGTAACCTGGAGTTGGAACTGGCCCAGGGGTACAGGGTGGCCCTCAGGATCCGAACAGTTCTGAGTCTCCTGCCACAGCCGCTCAATTCAGCAATTAGCAGATGAGTTATGGTGGTGAGGTTGCTCCTCAGCCCCAGCTTGAGTGAATTCTGGTGTCTGTAAAATTTAGGAAATGATCATGGGGTGGTAATACCAAGAAAATTAAAAGAGCAACAGAAGTGGGCTTCCCCAGTGGCACAGTGGTTAAGAATCCGCCTGCCAATGCAGGGGACACGGGTTCGAGCCCTAGTCCGGGAAGATTCCACATGCCGTGGAGCAACTAAGCCCGTGTGCCACAACTACTGAGCCTGCGCTCTAGAGCCTGCGAGCCACAACTACTGAGCCTGCTCTCTAGAGCCCATGAGCCACAACTACTGATCCCATGCACCACAACTACTGAAGCCTGTGCGCCTAGAGCCTGTGCTCTGCAACAAGAGAGGTGACCGCATTGAGAAGCCCGCGCACCACAACGAAGAGTAGCCCCTGCTCGCTGCAACTAGAGAGGAAGCCCACACACAGCAATGAAGACCCAACGCAGCCATAAATACATAAATGAATTTATTAAAAAAAAAAAAAAAAAGCAACAGAAGTTATTTTCTCAGTTTCCCTTCTAGAAGCCATGCCGTGGATGACTATCCCAGGATTTATATTTCTTATTAATTCAAACCACTAAACTGGAGCTCCCCCTCCTGCTGAGATGTGTTATAACTAAAGTTTTTCTTTTCTAAGAATTAAGCTTAAAAATGTATTTTAACTTAATGATTTTCTAAATCGCTTCTCTGGGTTCCTCTTGCAATATCACCTAACCAGGCTTTGTTTCTGCTTCTGTTGGTGACGCTTGGGCCCTTCTTAGGGATCAGTGGTCCTAGATTTCCCCTGGAGCAGCCATCAAGCTCCCTTGCTTGTCAGGTATGTGCTCTCAGGAGAGAGCTGGGGGCAACTGTTAGAAGGTTCGCAGTCTTCAAAGGGCCTGGAATTACCACCAAACCCCCCCCCCAACCTCTGTCCCCTTCAGGCTCCTCAGCTGCTGTTCTCTGACCGTTGCAGTTACAAGCTCACATCCAGTGAGGGCTTTGTTGAGGGTCAGGAGAAGGTCATAGAATTCTCTACGTTTGCTCTCCAGTCCCCTTTTTAAAGTATGTGGTCAGCAAAGAGGAGGGAAGGCCATTAGTGCTGCTGGCCCTGTGATTAGAGATTGAAGTGACATGCCCCACCTGGTCCTGTGAGTGCCGTGATAACATTAGAGAACACTTTGGCCGGGTCCTTTTCTTCTGGATTTAGGCAGCCGTCACCAGGTTCCCCGAGAAAGCCAGTCTCCTTGGTCCATGTTTCTTGAGTGGTACTTTGGCAGGGCTATTTCTGACCCTGGGCTTCAAGTCTTCTGAGGCCATCACATTAGCTGATGGCTGCTCAGAGCCCAGTAAAGGTCAGAACCATCAGACTGAACCAGACAAGGAGGTGGCTACCTTCATTGTGGAGGTGAGGGCTGCAGTGTAAAGGTTGAGGTCCACTGCCCGGCCCAGCAGCCCCTCCTCCTCTGGGCTCCCTGCATCTCACGCTTCTCTCTCCCTCCATCCTTCTCTGCTGAGCTTCTCATTCAGATTGGCCTGTATCGAGTGGTTTTTATGGGTTGGAAAACATGGGTTTTAGAATAAAGATATCCTTACTCAAAAAATGACACAATTTCTGAAAACATGGTTAGACAGCATCGTCCCTACAATTCTTATTCCTGGGGCCCTGGAGTGATGTTATCCTGTGGGCAGAAGAGGGGCCTGGGAAACTGGGGCACTGGCTCTTTGAATTGTCCAGCAAAGAGGCTTTCAGGTCTTTTCTTCACTAGACCAGTGTTCACGTCAAGGACTCATCCGGGGATGGCAGGGGGTTCTCTTTAGGGGGCTGGACGAGTCTCAGGGCTGCCCTTTCACGCCAGTGCTTTCTAGAGTGACAGTGATGGTAAATAACAGTCACTGACCACTTGCTGGGTGCCTGTTCTAAACGCTTCACACTCAGAGGTAAAAGAGATGAAAATTAGTCAAAGCAGAATACGGTTTTGCCTAAAAATACTCTGAAAGATATGTAATTAAAATGACAGATGAGAAAAAGTCCCAGGACCCAGTGGGCCACCTGGCTAGGGTGCAGCACCATTGATGGGGCTGAGGGCTAAAGTGCCGTGAGGGGCCTGGGAGAGCCCTCCTCAGCTCTGCAGTTGAATGCCAGCACAGCCCAGAACAAGATTCGAGTCGGGTTAGGCAGACCCAGCAGGACAGGGTGCACCGGGGCCCCCGTGGGTGCCTTGAGGCCCCACCCCCATCCAGCTGGGGCTTGTATGCGGTCATCGAGCCCGGCAGACTCCACCAGGGCCATGGCCCTGGTTTCAGTGAGGGCATTTCCTTCCAGGTATGTGAGTGCCCCAGCCCTCCTGCTGACCTTCCTTCCCCAACCTGCCTCCACCATGGTGGCGCAGCCAGCGTTCTGCCACCCTGCTGTCACCGTGGTCCTTGTCCTTCCACAGAGCTACTTCCTCAGTCGCGCCCAGAGCCTGTGTGGCCCCGAGCGCAGCGCTGTTCCCGACTCGCTGCGCTGGCTCTGCCACCCCCTGGGTCAGAAGTTTTTCATGGAGCGGAGCTGGTCCGTGAAGTCGGCTGCCAAGGAGAGTCTGTACTGTGCCCAGAGGAACCCAGGTGAGAGCACCTGTGCAGCTATGAGAGCCACCAGTACCACAGGGTGGCTACACTCCAGACACGTGGGGACACAGGATGCCTCAGCCATGTTTTCCTTAAACTCAGGGAGGTCATGAGCCTGGTCAGCAGCTAAGCTGGGTTTGCAGCTCGCCTCTCTCTGACATGCAGAGCCCGTGGTCCTGACATCAGTCACACCGCCACACGTTACTAATGGTGATTGAGCACCAGCTGGAATCTTGCCCTTGTTCTGGGCGCTTTGGAGACTCAGAGGATGTGTGGAGTTGCTGTTTGCTGGCCCCAATCTCCCGCTCCCCCTGGAAAGCAGACAGACATAGACGGAGCAGTTAGGGAACAACAGGCGACAGACGGTCATCAAGTGCTCAGAGTGGTGGCAGGGACAGGGCTCCAGGCGTCGGGAGGAGATGCTGGCTTGCTGTCCCCGGTGTCTGACAGTGATTGGAGTCCCCTCACCCGGCCTCGGAGCAGGAGAGGCTGTTCGGGTTGGCTCAGACTTGAGCAGCCGTGGCTTTCTGCTTTCTGCGCTTTTACTCTCTCTGAACTGGGAGTCTGGGGCGAGTCAGACATGTCCTGCAGGTACAGGGGTGTGTGTCAAACATTTTGTGGGGAAGGGAGGTTCCACCGTCGTTTCTTTTTAATAACTTTATTGCTCAAAGGAAGAGTGATGTACAACACCAGAAAGTAAGGATGAAAGCAAAAGCCATCGTAAATCTCAGCTGCGTCGCCAGGCTGCTTTGCGCCGTGGACTGCCCCTGGCTTTCTCACCTCTGGTGGCTCTGGCTCTAGGCCTTCTCGCCCAGAATGTGTTCATAAGTGTCCTGCCTCCCTGCTCTTGTCAAATTGAAACCCACATGGCTGTGGCATGTGAGTGAGGGGAAGGCTGGTGACGCCCTGCCAGCTGGGGGGGGCCTGTCGGTGACAGTCAGCTGTCACAAGCATTGCAAGGCTTCTTGTTTAATAGGCTCAGCCAGACAATTGCTGGCCACAGGCCTCACGCAAAGGCTCCGGTAAGCGGGAGCGGCGTTTCCCTAATCCCGCCAGGCAGCAGCCGGCGCCACGTTCCCCTCTGCTGGCTGTCCTCCTGAGCCACAGGAGAAGAGGCAGTCCCTGAGACGTGTAC
Organism: Monodon monoceros; assembly: GCF_005190385.1. NCBI lineage: Eukaryota > Metazoa > Chordata > Mammalia > Artiodactyla > Monodontidae > Monodon > Monodon monoceros. The sequence continues at coordinate 93,747,587 of NW_021703783.1, forward strand.
AGGTGTACTGCCCACCTTCCCATCTCCTGTCTTCTGATGAGGCTTGTGGCCGCCACACAGCTCCCAACCTTGAACGGAAGCGCTGGCCGTTGCGCCAGGAGGCACAGCACTCCTCACACGCCCCCGGAGCCAGTCCAGGACCCACCCCTCCCCGCCCCCATCCCCACCTTCTGACTGTTCAACAAGCAGTGCTGGGGTCTGTTGAGGGCGTTTGCCCCGATTCGGAGGGGACAGCTGCTCCTTGGGTTCCTCTCTCCACCCTCTATTTTCTCTGTAAGGCAAAATGACCCCATAAGTGAGACCCACTTACCCTTCTCCTGGCCTGCCTCCTCTTCCTCAGCCGACCCCATCGCCCAGGTGCACCAGGCCTTCTGCAGGAACCTGCTGGAGCGAGCTGTGGAGTCCTTGGTGAAACCTCAGGCCAAGAAGAAAGCTGCAGACCAGGAAGAGGAGAGCAGGTACTGACCCCAGGAGGGGCCCCCTGCCTCAGGCCGTCTGCCCGGGAAGCTCAGAGGCGGCTGTGAGGCCTAGAAGGAAACAAGCCCTAGTGTAGGGTCAAGAGGGAGATCCAGTGATCCCTTCATGTTTACTTCTTGAACCTGGCAGCCCCGCGAGAGCCCTCTGCGGGCTCTGACCTGGCCTCTTTGCCTTGTACTGCCAGGCCAAGGGTATCACTTTCCGCCTTTTACTCCTTTTTACCCATCCCTTCACCAAGTGGAGTCAGTTCTCGGAGCAGTCAGGGATTTGATTCTTTTGCTTTGCTCTTTGCCAGGGGAAGGGTGGCCTGTGGAGGGTGTGGGGTGGAATGTGGGGAGCTCGGCAGAAGGCAGGCGCTCTGGCCCAGACACCTTGTGGGACCTCGACCTGTACTGAGTGTGTCAGACAGTGTCTTATTCTTACAGAGTTATTGAGTGCAGTCTTTCCTTCACAGAGTCAGACCTGAGAGGCAGACGGGCCAAGGTCACTCTGGTTCACGGCCCAGGTCCTGACTGGAGTGCACCTGAGCGGAGAGGGGAGGGCGGTCCTACCTGGGAGGTCAGAAAACTTCTGGGCAGAGATGACAGTTGAATTAGGTCTTGAAGGGCGAGGGATGCAAGAGAAAGCTGGCTCTCCCGGCAGAGGGGAGAGTGTCAGAACCGGTGTCAGGGCAGCCTGGGAAGAGTGTGAGTGGTGTGAGAGGCAGAGCTCGGGGCACCTGGTGTGGTGGGTCTCAGAGCTGGGGGCTGACCAGCCAGGCCATGAGCGTGGTTCTTGTGTACATTCTGATGTGTGTGGGACCCTTTCTTTTCTTTCTAGTGAATTCTCCAGTGCTCTGGAGTACCTGAAATTACTTAATTCTTTTGTGGACTCTGTGGGGATTGTGACCGCCCCCTTCTCCAGCAGCTGCGTGCTCAAGTCAGCCCTTGGTAAGCATCCTGTGGGGCAGCTCCGCAGGCCTCAGGTTGCTTGGTTCAGCCCTTCACAGCCCTTGTGTCCCAGCGTCCAGGGTTAGTTATGAGTCTGCACTCGAGAATCTTCTCTGGATCTGAGGTGTGTATCTGCAGCCCCCATGTAGCCCTCATGCACAGTTCCCCCATGCTGGACAGCGTTTTGGGGGCAGGAGATCATGATTCTCCTAGAAGTGTGACGATGAGTGAGTCAGTGCCCTCCCTGGGCCCTGGATGGGTGGGGCAGGTCAGGAATTCTCCCAAACGCTCAGAACGGGCAGCAAGTGGTCCCGGCACCAGGAGCTGGGGAGGGGCTCACCTTTCAATGCACAGTGGTCCCCGGGGCTGCTCTTGGGTCTGACACTCTGCCAAAGAGGCCTTTCATCCGGGCATCTATATTGCTACAGTACCCGTCGCCTTGGGTGGCACAGCACAACCACCGACTGAGTTGTCACCAGGACATTCTTTGCTTCTGTCTCTAAACTGCCATCTGGGTGATGGCACACGAGCTGTCACCTCTTGCGCTTCTGAGGCTGCTGGGGGACAGCAACGCGGAGCTCCCTTCTGGCCGCTCTCCCTAGAGAGAGAAGGATCCCAGAGAAGCAGCCGCCCCATCGTGACCACTGACCTCGTGGCCTGTCTTTATTTCAGAGTTTAGAAAAGAACATGTTCTTAGGCCTTTCATCGTACAGGTTCACTGAGAAAACTTAGCCTCAGAGAGGAAAACACTAAAAAGATTCTAACCTGAGCCTGTTACTACATATACTTTGGAAACACCACTTTTCACAACTGTTGGAAGTTTAGGTTGTTTCCAGCTTTTTACTTAAAAATAACACCACAGTGAACATCTTCGTGGAGCCTTTTTTCTCTAGGCCAATTTCTTTGTGATGGATTGCCAAAAAAAATGGGATTACTAGGTTAATAGGAGTGAACGTTTTTAAGGCTGTCAATACAGATTGCCAAATGTGTTCTGAGATGGTGCTGGTTGGTGCTCCCACCAGAATCGTGTGAGAGGGCAGCCCACAGGCCCCAGCCCATCGCCAGGAGGGAGAGATGGCACGAACGATGGGAACCAGGTGCAGCCAGCAGGCTCTGGTTTCTGTGGGTGCTGGAGCAGCGTTTGGTTCTGTTCACCTCTAGGTCCAGACGTTGTCTGTCGGTGGTGGACGTCCGCGATCACCATGGCCATCAGCTGGCTCCAGGGAGACGACGCAGCTGTGCGCGCTTACTTTACCGAAGTGGAGCGTGTTCCCAAGGCCCTGGAAGTGACAGAGTGCGTAAGCCCCCCTTGACCACTTGCTTGCTTCTCTCCAGGGGAGTCCCCAGCGCCAGCTGTGCCAGGCTCACTGGGTTAGTGGGAGGGAGCAGGTCTGGGTGGCCATCTGGGTGAAGGGTCAGGCAGCCTGGGGACTACATGACAGATGGAGAGATGAAGTGAGGGGGTGAGGGCACCATGGAGAGACCAAACGTGGCGAGCACGGCTGTCCGTGTGTGTCACCCCAGCAGCGGTCCGTGCTGCTTCCGGGCCTCCTTGCACAGGCTGACGGGCGGGGAGAGCCGGCAGCCCCCAGCATGTTCAGAAGCTCCCGGTGGAGCCGGGCAGGGTGCTGATGGCTTACAGCCAGCACCGGCTTGTGCAGGCCCGAGGATCCTTCTCTCACGTGCCAGCACTGCATCCAGTTTCCTCTCCGCCGCCCTCCACCCCGCCACTGGCGCTATCACTAAAAAGGCCTTTAGCACAAGGCATCACCGGAGAGCTTTTGACTGTCCTCTTGGGGGAATTACGCCTGCTTCTCGGGGGCGTTTGGCCCGTAGTGACGAGCAGCCCGCCGGTGTCCTGGCTGCTTCTGACTGGATCTCAGTGTCCCTGACATCCTCTGCCATTCGAGAGAAATGGTGAAATGCTCCAAGACAGAAAGGCCTCACTGGGTCTTTCCTCAGAGCCAAGGCTGAGCAGATGCTAACCAGGAGAGCGGGAGGGAGCTGAGAAAAGCAGATTGAGGCAGGTTCCCTAAAGTTGGTCTGACACTCCAGTTTCATTTAAGTAACCCATTTTTAAGCACCCTGACCAGTGAGCACCCACTCTGTGTGTGTTTTCTCCCAGCCAACGCACCTGAGGAAACTGAGGCTCGGCGGGTAAATCATCTAAAGTCACCTCACTTCTAAGAACAGAGCCCCAGTGTGCAGCTAAGACCCCCAGCAGGCGTTCCTTCCCCCGAACTCAGTCACTCCGGGGTCCCTTTGCTCTTTAGGGATAATGATGCTGTGGGACCCCTCCCCCAATCCCAGCCTCCCCACTGTCTCCCTGACCTGCTCTATGAAACGAGGCTAAGTTTCTCCAAAGAGTTGAACACCTGGCTTCTGGGGCAATGGCCGTTAGAGAACAGGTGCAGATAATGGGACCAGTACTGTACGTCACCACAGGTAGCAGCAAGTGGTATTGTGGCTACTTTACAGATGAGGAAACTGAGGCACAGATTGTTTGAATGACCATCTTAGGCGGCTTCTTAGTGGCAGCCCTGGTGGTTGAGCCTGTGTCTCTGATCCCTTCCTGTTGGCCATGAGCCGCATTCTGGGGTCTCCTGTACCTCTTCCATGATTCCATCATTCCTTCCGCGAATACTTAGCTGAGGGCGTACTCTGTGTCGGCTGCGTTCTAGGCTCTGGGAGGCGGCAGTGAACAGGACAGCAAGTTATAGCTGTAAGCGAATAGACAGTGGCCGTCCTGCTCGGCACCTTCTCCTGTGGGAGCTGTCGCCTTTGCCTGTGCCAGGCCAGTCTCGGCTCCCGTGAAGCAGCCAGTGCATCGCTGGGAGGGGTTCCGGGCCAGAGGCCGGTCAGCCTCCGGGAGTTCGCACAGCGCCTGGTGAGGGAAGGAGGCGCATAATTGGGGGAGCCAGGGGGCCTGACCCGGGGGCCAGCCAGAGGAGGCTTGTGGGGGGCAGGACAGGAGAAGGCAGACCAGAGGGCCGGGCAGGTGGAACAAGTCTCAGGAGACAAGTGGGAAATGGTGAGAAAGGGTATTCCAGGCAGAGGCACCCATGTCAGCAGAGGCAAGGAGTGAGGAAGGGAGAGGAGATGAGCTTTGGTTGCCTGGAGCCTGGAGCAGGGTCAGAGGCAGATGGGAGGCAGGGCCGCGGCCAGGCTGAGAAGGGCCTTGTTTAGAGCTTGCTCTCCCTCTGCTCCCCTCACTTCCTCCTCCAGCCATGCTCGTTCCTGGATATTCTCACATGTGTCAGACACTCAGGGCCTTTGCATATGCTGCTTCTCTGCCTGGACCCCTCCTTCCTAGAAATCCACACTCCTGCTTCCCCGGTTCCTTCAGGAGTTCCCTCAGGTTCCTTCTGTGCGAGTGTCACCTTTCCAGAGAGGACGTCCTTGACTATCCTTTATAAAATGCCACCCCCTTCCTCTGCGTGACTTTCCTTCATGGCACGTGCACCACCTGGCATTACACAGTCAGAATCTAATGCATTTATCATCCGACTCCTTCACTAGGAAATGAACGCCATCAACCTTCCTTGAATGAGGAAGGTGCTTAGGGGTGGGAAGCCTCCCTCACTCAGGGCTGGCATTTCTGATCTGGAGCTGGGGATCTGGAACCATTACGGCAGCATTTGGTTTAACAGACAGACCCACGTGTCACAGCAGCGAGGGGGCAGTTGTCTCCGGCTTGGGCTCCCCCTTCATTCTCCGCAGGCGACGTGCACTGACATCCTGCCTCTTGCCTCTCTCACCGCCCAGGAGCCCCCTGGTGAAGGCCGTCTTCCACACCTGCAGAGCTATGCACGCCTCACTCTCCGGGAAGGCGGACGGGCAGCAGAGTTCCTTCTGCCACTGCGAGAGGGCCAGTGGCCACCTGTGGAGCAGCCTCAACGTCAGTGGGGCCGCCTGCGACCCAGCCCTCAGCCATGTGAGTGGGGGCTTCTCTGGCCCCTCGGGGAGGTGCTCAGCTCTGCTGGGTAAGAGCGCTCTGACCTGCCTTGAGCCCACCCAGCCCGTGGGGCTGTGCGAAAGACAGACCAGGCAAGCAGCCCCCTTCCCCAGATCGTAGGCTGTGGGTCCAGGTGGGTTTCCTTTCAGTACTTGGACAAGCATGTTCCCACCTGAGTCCTGGGTCCTGCGGGCCCTCAGCTTGGTCAGCCCCAGGCGAACCTCAGCTGGCCAGGGCTCTGCATTTGCTCCAGGCAACTTGCCCGACTCCCCAGGCCCCCACGGGCCCCCGCCCCCTCACGTGCACATCCTGAGCCAGCTGAGCGTCCTGGGCACCCCCACGGCTTGGCTGCACACCCTCGAGCGGGCAGCTGTGGTGCATTGTAGTTGCATTGCATGTTCTGGCGGTACCCATGCAATGTTTCCACAGTGCATCACAGAGGCCTGCCCAGCCCTCGAGAGACTTCCAGCCAGGCCTTGTCAGAGGGCTCTACTCTCACTGTTGGGTCACAAGGCAGGGCTGTCCGGGAGAGGGGAGGGAGGCGTGCAGGCAGCTGAAGGAGAAGCATCATCTGTTCGCAGGGAGGAGCGTGGTTTCACTCCAGAAAGGGAGACAGGAGGTGTGTCCTGGAGGGTCCGGCCCTGAGCCCCTCACTAGGGTTTGGTCTGGCACTTCTGGCTAGAGGTCCCTGGGGTGAGCCCAGGACAGCAGGCAGCCCTACAGGACAGGCAGCATGCCGACAGGGCCCAAGACCAGAGGCTCGAGGGGGAGCCACAGCTCGCTTTGTGCGACTCCTCTGCTGGTGTCCGGTACTGTTCGTCTTCGTGAGAACTAGACTGTCTCAGCTTAGTCTAGGGAAGGAGAGAGAGGCTGCGGGCACCCTTGGGATTGGGGTTCCTGTGTGGGAGAATGGGCCTAGAAGAAGGGAACTCCACAGAAGCTGGCCTCCCTCGGGGGCAGAATTCAGCCCCAGGCTGCTACCCCACCTCTTAGAAGTGCCACCTTTGTTTGAGGAGAGAGACCTCATCCGTGTCCCCCGCCCCCCAAAGCTGTCAGCAGCCAAAAAACACTGTGGCCGAGGGTCAGCCAACGTGCAGGTTCAAGGCAGGGTCCAGGTCTGGGGCAGCACGGTGAGCTTCCCAGGTCCAGCACCCTGGAGAAGGGGAAAGCCAGGCTGGACAAGATGAGGAATGGCCTGGGGGAGTCCATCAGAGCCTGAGGGCCGCATGTGACCCATCTTGAGAAGCGCTGCTCCCTGGTGCTGAGGGCCCTCTGGAGCAAGGCAGGTGGCCTGGCCTTGGTGCCTGGCGGCATCTGTGCTTAATGGCACCAGTGTGGGCTGAGGCCAGTGCTTCTGAGGCCGGGCATGGTGCCTCCACGCATTCTCTCATGTGATGCTCACTGCAGCCCTGAGGTGCCCGTTTTGTGGGTGAGGAAACTGAGGCTCAGAGAGGTTTGGTCATATGTCAGGGTAGATCTGGGTCAGTGGATCCAAACCCAAGCATTCAGCTGCTCTGCGGCTCTGCCTTGTTGGGCTTCTGTCTCCCTGACCCGAGAGGCCACTTGGGCCGGGCCTTGGTTGCCCTCTGTTGAAGCGAGCCTCTTCTCCCTGGTCCTCCATCTCCAGGCTGTGCTGCCACTTCGGGCTTTTGGATTCCACTGGAAGGATGGGGCCGAGGCACCTTTTGAGTATCTCAGCCTCCTGGCCAGCCGTGGGAGGGCTCCTGTGAGGTGGGAGGGACCTGCGACTTCCTGTCAGACCCGTGTCCTCGCCACTGTGTCCCCTACACGAGCCTGCAGCCTCTCTCTGAGCCTTAGCTTCCTCACCCGCAAGATGGGAGAACAGATCTACCACCTGGGGCCATGGAAAGGACTAGATGCCGTGAGCTTAAGTTCACTCTCCAGGTGTTCTCTTGCTCCCTGTGGGGTGTTTTCCAGGCTCCCCCGTCTGGGGCTCCGCCCTTCGTCCCGGAGCTGCCGGGTGTCAGGCTCGGGAGGGCCTGGTGGTTGCTGGGATCCTTGCCCCAGGAATCTGCCAGTCACCTGTTTTCTACCTCATGGCCCACCCTGCAGGTGGTCCAGCTGCTGACCTGTGACCTGCTCCTGTCGCTGAGGACAGCACTCTGGCAGAAACAAGCAGGAGCCAGCCAGGCCCTGGGTGAGACCTACCACGCGTCGGGCGCTGAGCTGGCTGGCTTCCAGCGGGACCTGGGCAGCCTGCGCAGGCTGGCACATAGCTTCCGCCCAGCCTACCGCAAGGTGAGGCCCGGCCCGCTGCTGGGAGAGGGCAGAACCCAGCACAGCACTGGCCTGGGGTCGTGGAGTCGGTCTCCTGAGCTATCAGGCACTGGGCTGGGTGCCATGTATCCCTTTGTTTGGCCCATGTTGGTGGAGTACTTGCTGTGTGCCCAGCCCTGGAGCATGGTGGTGAGCAGGCCACACGGCCGCAGACAGAGGACAACACAGATTGCGCCTCACCAGTTAAACTCGGGAATGGGGGGCTCTGGGGGCAGTGGGAGCAAGAAGGGGCTCCCAGCCTGAGCGGAGAGGGGCGGGAAGGCCACGAGGAAGCTCTCTACTCTGGCTTTCATAATTGGTGTCAGAGCAGCAGAATGCCCCTAGACATGCCTTTCATTCTTTTTCTGAGCCACTGGGGGCTTTGGTTCTGCTGCCCGACGCCCCACGTAACATCCCCTTGGCGATGGCTACACGGTCTGAGATAAGCTCTGGGGGCAGATGTGTAACTGGGCTTACTGGATGCAAATCATTTCATTGTTTGGTTTATTTTTATTGCTAATTAGGGTAATATACTCAGCATGTTCTCGCTGCCTGAATTATTTTCCAGAAATTCAGGCGAGAAGGCCAGAAGTGTGGGGAGGGAAGGGTGCGAAAAAGAAGGGCTCAGGTTGAGGCTGCCCCCACCCTAGGGTGCTATGGGGCCCTCGCAGGGTTACGCTGTGGCCCCTGTGTGCAGCGAGCGAGCCAGGACAGACACGGCAGATGGAGTACAGTCATGTGAGAGCCAACCCCCTCACCGTGGAGAAGAGGAAGTGTGCCCCAGGCACCGTGGCCCCCATCAAAGGCTTCCTCAGAAAAGACTGCCACCTGCGGAAGCCCTTCACCGCCTCCCCCGGTGCCTTCCAGGGCAGCGCTCCTCACACACTGAGATGTTAAGGTGTAAAAGAACCTTGAGATGTTAAGAAATTAGAGACCTAGGCCTGGCCCCCCCATCCCCAGTGACTCGTATTTACAGAAGAGCTTCAGACTTTCACCTGGAAACCTCTGGACTCTGTTCCTTTCTGAAGAAACAGGAGGCAACAGGACCCTGAACCTCCTTGGTGCCAGCACAGCCGTCCCCCTGCCCCCTCCTGTCCCTGCCTCACCTCTGTCCTGTTTTCCAGCTGGAGGCTGCCTCCAGCAAAGTGCGGGTCCCCCCAGGCTACTTGTTTTCCAACCCCAGAGGGCGCGTTAGTGCTCCGGGTCAGCGGTAGAGGAGGCAGCCCTTGGCCTCTTTCTCAGCTCGCAGCCTTGCTCCTGCCCCACCAGGTGGCCTGTGCTGTGTTCCCCTTTCCTGCCTGCCTTGTGTCGGGGGTCAGAGTGAGGACGAGAGAGGTTGCTTTCAAGGGGTGAGCAGGGCAGGGTGTTGTGGAGAGGAGAAGGGGTGCCTTCGGGTGGCAGACGAGATGCTGCAGGGAGAGAGACCTACTGGGGCACAGACAGGTGAGGACCCCCGGCTTGTGTCCCCCTGCACCTCCCAGGTGTTCCTGCATGAAGCCACCGTGCGTCTGATGGCGGGGGCCAGCCCCACCCGTACCCACCAGCTGCTGGAGCACAGCCTGCGACGGCGCACCGCTCAGAACGCCAAGCATGGTGAGCCCACCAGCACCCTGCGCCACGGCCTGGGCGGGCCTTGCCTGGGGAGGGGCGGGGAAACGGGGGAGGAGCCCAGCCCTGCCCTGCCCTCGGCATCTGCAGGGAGAACCGAGGAAACCCGAGGCTTGATTTGGTGGGTGCCGGGGGAGGGTCCATGAGGTGCTGTGGGGCTGGGGCAGCCTTGGTCGCGTTGTCACGGGTCCAACTCCGAGTGAGGAGGGGACGGCTGCGCTGATAGGCCACACCTCGGCCCCGCCTCGGAGTAATAGCCTGTGGCACCGCGGGTTCAGCTCATCTCTGTGAACTAGGCAGGGCACTGGAACCTCCCTCACTTGGGGGGTGTGAGGATTAAATAAACCAGCGCACACCGAGCCCTGGGAACAGCGCCTGCGTCCTGGCGGGCTCTCATCTCAGCGAGTGCGTGTCTCATCGTTCCCACAGGAGAGGCGGACGCCTGGCCCGGCCAGCGAGAGCGGGCCACCGCCATCCTGCTGGCCTGCCGCCACCTGCCCCTCTCCTTCCTCTCCTCCCCGGGCCAGCGGGCGGTGCTGCTGGCCGAGGCCGCCCGCGCCCTGGAGAAGGTGGGCGACCGGCGCTCGTGCAGCGACTGCCAGCAGATGATGGTCAAGCTGGGGGGCGGCGCTGCCGTCGCCGCCTCCTGACCCCCGGCTCTGCCCACCTCGGCCACCACTTCCCTCTGCCTCTCAGTCTCTCCCTCCCTCCTCCCTCTGTCTGTGTTCCTCTCCCTCCTCCTCTGCCTCCCAGTCTCCCTCCTCCCTCTGGGAGCTGTGGGATGAGCCGTGGCTTCTGAGCTGTCACCTGCTAAGGCTTTTGGACCACCTCAGGCTAGTGGGCCCCTTGGGCAGAGCCCCTTAAAGCTGCTGTGGATAGATGCCCACAGTCCAGGCCCCAGTGGGCCTGAGAGAGGAAAGTCAGGGCGGGGCAGGAGTTGGGGGCGCCCTGACGTGGAAGCGGCAGGGGGAGCTCCCAAGCTGCCCGGCCCCACCTCCAGCCCTCCCACACTCTCTCCTGTGAACATCTCCCCGCCTTTTCCTGCTTCCTTGTTGTTTATCAGGCTTTCCCTCTGGGGGACTTAGGTCTCTGGGCACCAGAGCGCTTCACCCTTGGCACTGTGCCCAGCACGCCCCCCCTTTTTATACGAATGTTTTTATATCAGTGTGCTTGGGGTTGCTGTGATGCAGGGCTAAGTTGCTGTGGCATCTTTCTTTCTCTCCCTGGGTCTGCGTCCCCTCCCCTGTGCCTCACAAAGCCAGTCCATTGTTTTCTCTTTACTACACACGAGCCAGGGAAGGAGGGAGCCCAGCCCTTGGGAGGTGGGTGGGAGGTAGGGGGCAGACCTGGGGATGGATGAAATAATGTCGGCATAATTTTTTAATTTTTTAAAAAATAAACGGTATCTTATTTAAGTGTCCTGTTCCTTCCCACTCCCCCGCCCCCTGGGATGTCAGCCCAACCTTGGGTTAGTCCCAGGGGGTTGGGAAAGATGAAGCCACCCATTAAGGACTGGGGACCAGGGGCCTTCATGGGTTCTCAGCTCCCTGTCACCCCAACTCCTACCTCCATAGTCTGTTTTTATCCCTAATTCTTGACCTGAAAATAAGCCAGGGTGGCAGGGACCAGACCCCAGCCCCTCCCCAGTGACAAGCCCCTTTTCAGGGTGGGCCCAGTGTTGCCCAAGGTGCGCACTAGGAATGAAGCCCCCTTCCTTGAGGGGGGGGCCTGGAAGGAGAAGTGGTCCCACTTTTCTGGATCCCTTGGCTTGGTGCCTACCCGGAGGCCATTTCTCCTGGGACCCGAGGGCTGCCTGGTACCCGGGGGCCTGCTGGGAGGCTGAGAGGGGCTGCCCTCCCTCCCTCCCTCCCTGTGCTTCTCACCCACTCAGGCTGGTTGGGGCAGAAAGTGGGCTGGGACCCCAGCACAGATGGGGGTACACAGCAGGGAGGGGCTCCTCTGGCCAAGTGCAGGCTGGAAGTCAGCTTGGACCTCACCCACTTTTTCTCTCCTGCCCACCTCCCCCCCCACAACTGTAATTTATGGCCCCGGCCCACTGGGTGAGCCAGCCTTTGTGTCATGTGTATATACTGTGCCTTTTCTCATTCTCGTTTAGGGGTGGGGGGGTTGTTTTTTCACTGAACAGGGGGATACACCTATGGCTTCCTTGATGTGGAATCATTCACTGTGTCCTGGATGTAGGTTATTGAATAAACACAGATTGGTACCACCCAGCGTGAGGCGTGTGAGGGTCTGTGGCACGACCGCTGTGGTGACTGCATGGCTCGGCCTCCAGTGGGTCAGAACTGAGGATAGCCATTCCCTCTCTGCTGAGAGGCCCCAGGGGGCTTCAATCTGATGGACCTTCCTTGCCTGCCCATGCACCTGGCCCCTTCCTCCCAATGCCGGCTGCCTGGCTCACACTCCAGGGCTGGGACAGACCTGGGATAAAAGGGGTATTGGTGTTGCTGGGGTCAGAGGTCACTGTATGCAGGACACAGAGCTGGCTGTTTAGGGGACAGCAGGGTTTTTTGGGATTTGGGATGCTAAGCCCTTCTGTGTTCACCCCTCAGAGAGGAACCTCTCCCCTATTGGGTGGGCCACACCTTGGTTTCCCCGTCTCCCGGGAGGCAGTGAGCTTCTGAGGATGTGGCCTGCAAGTCACATCCAAGTCCAGCTCCTGTACTTGCCAGCTGGGTCCCCTTGCGTGGGGCGGGGAGGGCGCACGCATCACCTCAGCTTCCACTTCCATGTGTGCAGAATGGGGCTGACAGTCCCTGCGTTTGACGAAGTCCCCATAGGCTGTTGGCCAGTTTGAGCGACACAGCACACATGAAGTGCCAGTTTATGGTGAGGGCCTAGTGAGGCTGGTGAGGGGCTGGACCACAAGGAGGGCTGGGATGGGGGAGTGCTGGGCCCTGTGGGGAGGCGGGGTCAGCAGTGCCACATCAGGATAAGCCTGGGGGCTGAAGTGCATGGTCCATGACCTGGCCCAGCTGAGAAATGGGCCAAGTCCCTTCAGCTCCCGAAGCCACTCCGTTCTCTGAAGGGCAGTACAGCAGACCATACCGTCCCACGGGCCAGAGCAGCCCGGAGCAGGGCTGGCAGCTGTAGCTGGTCCTTGTCCACAGTTATTACAGCAGCGTTTTCAGTGGAGGCCTGGCCCCCTGGGATGTAGATCCAGGGCCCTTGGGACTGAGAATGAACCAAGAGGTCACGCCCACCTCCCAGCATAGCCTAGCCAGGGCCTATGTCACCAGGGTGGGTGGCCATGGGTGGCTGATACGTGCCCAGGAACCCAGTCCTTTTGTGAGTCTCTGCAGGATCCATGGCTCAGCACCCACCCCCCTCCCCCAGCCGTATCTGTACGGCTGCAGGAGAGTCCCGGGGGCAACCCCATCCTGGGTTGAGGGTGTGAGGGCTGCCTTCCCTGTAAGCCATGGGGGTTCTCACTGCAGGCATGAACATGGGCTTTGGGCTCTGTTCTGCCCGCGGGCTTCTGGGCCTTGATTTCCTCAACGGACGGAAGAAACAGCAAGGTGGACCCTCCTATGGGTAAAGAGCTGGTGGATTTGGGGGCCTCAGGGCAGCCCAGCCAGCAGGAGGAAGGCCTGAGACTCCCTGTACCCTGGGAGCAAGGGCCCCTCTGCCAACACACAACCTTCCCTCCTCCCCCACACTGACTGCTGCTGCCATCCCACCACCAGATTCACAGTGGTTGCAGAATACGGAAGAGTCCTAAACTGGAATCAGTTGGGTGACCTTGGCAAGTTACTTAGGTCTCAGGACCTCAGTTTCCTCTTCTGAAAAGCCACACACCCACTAGGCTTTTGTGAGGATTAAATGGAAGAAATAGCAGCAAATGGTGGCCACTGTTATTAAAACAGTGTACCGTGTGCCTAGGATACACACGAGGGAAACTTTGTTGAGGTCACACAATGGGGTCACACACATAACCCAGCCCTCAGGCTCCCCATCAGTGCCTGTCACAGACAAACCTGATGCACGCAGGCTGTTGGCAATGCCCTGGGCCATGGCCAGGTGCTGGGAACCTGCCTGGCAGGAAGGGGCAGAGCTGGCAGTTCCAAGCATTAGTGGGGTAAGCACCCTGGTGGGGGCACTGCCAAGGCTCTGGGTCCAGCATCCCCATCCCTGTTTTCCCCCAGAGCAGCCACCGGGAAGAGGCTCCCCCATCCTGAGTACCAGCTGTCTACTCGGCCCACAGCCCACAGTCATCAGGGGGGTGGCCCTGGGCCAGACTGGCCAAGTGGCCAACAGCCCAGGGGCCGGCCCAGGGCCAGAAAATGTCAATGAGGATCAGCCAGGCTCAGCCAACTCAAGCTGTAGAGCAGGTGACCGGCTGGAAGGGGCTCACCTCCATTAAGGGGCATGGACCCTCAGGAGCCCACCAGCCCTCTCCCGTGCCCAGCCTCAAGATGGCTGGGGCCTAACTGCGCCCTCTCCCGTGGCTCCTACTGGTGTGGACATTAAGCCTGGCATTCAGCCCTGACCACTCTCTCCAGCTACTTCTCACTGGCTCCCAGAACCCTTGCCCACCAGCTTTCAGGAGCAGTCCTCTGCTCTTGCACATGCTGTGCCCTCTGCCGGCACTGCCGTCTGTCCCGTCAATGACCAGTGCCTCCGCCATCAGTGCCTCGCAGAGCCAAGCTGGGGCTCCTTTATTCTCAGGGTTGGGAGTCACAGAAAAGGGTTTATTTACACAAGGAACCCGGGCCCTAAGGCCCCCAGGACAGAACCACTGGCTTTACCCAAGTGGGCCCAGGAGCCCTGCAGGCTCCGAGGCTCCTAGTCCAGTGGGCAGGCAGAAGGGCTGGCCTTCATGGCCAGCACCCCTCCTTCCGGTAGCCTGGCCCCCCGATCAAGCCCATGGCGAGTCCCCCAGGCAGAAGAGGGCTCCTGGCAGTGCAGTGCCTCAGAACCAGCGGCCCCTTCTTCACACGGTGATCTCGGCTTTGCTGTTGGTGCTCAGGTGCCTGGGTCCGCGGCTGGCGCGGCCATAAAGGCCAGGGGGCTGCGGGCTGAAGGCCTCGGGCAGCTTCTCCACGCTGAACTGGCGCCGGGGTGCGTCGCCGGGCCTCCGGGGCGCTGAGGAGGCATGAGCCGCCAGGTGGCCGCGGGGGGCGGGCTGGGCCGGGCGGCCGTCCGTCCAGGCCTTGTAGTGGCCCGATGGGGTGGGGCCGGCGGGGGACATGTAGCCCGGCGGGGCCCAGGGGCAGGCGTCGAGCAGTGCAGGCAAGTCCTCGGGGGGCCTCCGGGCTCGTGCCGGGAGGGTCGGCGGGGCAGCTTCAGTCGCGGGAAAACGCTGGTAGAAGTCCCGCGGGGAGGCCTCTGCGGGGACAGATGGGCGTGGGTCGGGGGCGTGGTCAGGCTCCGGGGGCGGGGCCTCAGAGCCTCCCGGCTGGGACAGTCTGCAGGGGCCTGGGTCTCAGCCCCACCGGGGAGGGGGTAGGGCGGGGACAGGCCGCTGGAGACTAGGGCTTCCTAGGCCCGGGGCTCCGGATTCGGCGACGGGGTCCCAGACAGGCGGCCCGATCGGGGTGGGGGGGGGGTACGGCCGAGGCGTGGCAGCCGATTGGCGTAGGCGCGATGCGGAAGCTGGGAACTTTAGAACTCGAACTGGGACCCCGAGCCCTGCAGTCTTGGAGCTTGGACACCCCGGGTGCGGTGGGCCCGGCGCTCCGGGCACAAACCTGGCCACTCACCTGCGGCCTTGAGCGCGGCTGCCTTTAGGGTGGCGTACTTGGCGTAGTCCGGCTGCCTCGTCAGGCTGCCGCCGCCCTGCAGCCTCGGGGCGCGCGGGGGGCCCGCTGTCGCCGAAGCCAGGGGCACGTTGATGGGGCGTTTCTTGTCTGGATGGGGGAGGGAGGAGATGAGACTCGGCCCGCTGACCGGAGGTCACCCTGCCCCTGCACTACCACCTCTTCGCAGCCCACTCCCCAGCTACGATTCAATGAGAGCTTGTGAGATGACTTATGAACTTACGCCTTGGAGACTGAGAGCAGAACCTGACTCTTGAAGACAGACTCTCCAGTGCCTGGGACAGGGCCTGGCTCAGAATAACGTGAGTAACAGCGGCCAGCCCTGAGGCGGTGCTCATCTAACAAAAGACTTGCCAGCACGTTCCGTTTGAGCCTGGCACTGAGGCCCAGGACCTGCTTCTCCCAGAGATGAAGAGAATATTTGAGGATTGGAACCCATACTGGGGGAAGGGGAGGTGCTGTCAAGCCCGCTTCACCAGCAGGAGTCCAAGAGGGAGGCACCAGCCTGAAGGAAGAGGCCCACAGGAGGCCACAGCCGTGGGCCAGTCGGACCCCAGGGCACTGAGCCAGAGCCTAGAACCAGGCAGACCCCAGAGCGTGAGCTGGGGATCCCCGAATCTAGAACCTTCCTCACAGAGTCCCTGAGGCTGGACGTTGCAGGACCCGTCGAGGGACCCTGGCCAACAAGAGGAGCTGACTAGCTTGCCCACTGCCCACTCACACACCTGCAGAGGCAGGTGGCTCACTTCTATTTGGGAAACAGCTCACAGCCT
Source organism: Monodon monoceros (assembly GCF_005190385.1). Taxonomy (NCBI): domain Eukaryota; kingdom Metazoa; phylum Chordata; class Mammalia; order Artiodactyla; family Monodontidae; genus Monodon; species Monodon monoceros. The sequence continues at coordinate 93,763,386 of NW_021703783.1, forward strand.
CAGCACACCCCTTCCCCTGCTCCCAGGCCCTCCTCAGACAAGGGCGGCTCTGTGCTGTAGATCAACAAACACCCTCCCGCTAGTCTACTCACCTGTGCTCTTGTGGAGGGAGCCCCGCGGGAGGCCATCGCCCATCTGCACCTGGACACAGCTACCCAGAGGTGGGTCCAGAGGTGGAGGCAGTGGCTCCTGGGGGCCAGGCTGCTTCAGAAGTTCTGTCAGTGTCCTGTGGGGAAAGAGTGGTGACAAGCAGCCCTCCACGCCTCCTGCTTCCCCATCAGCCAGGTCTGGTCTATCAAAGGCTAGCCCCAGCCATTGCTTCTCACTGTGTGGCCCTGGGCAGCTCTTTCAACCCCTCTGGCCTCCCTTCTCTCCTGTGATTGACCTCATACATCCAGTTTCCCCTCCCAGGCACGACCTGTAGCCTCCACATGGCCAGTTCTCAGAGTAGGTCAGGAAACCAATGGGGTCACGTGTAACCAGGGCCACCTTATTTTCCAAAGGCTCCCCTCCTCCCCTTTCTGGAGTCCACTCCCCCAGACCCTCCATGCTGAGCCTCCTCTCCCAACACAAGCTCTGTGAGTGTATCAGGCTCTTGGACTTTGTGCCATTCCCTCTGGCATCAGTTACATTCCTCCATCTCCTCCGGGAAAACTCCTACTCATTCTTCAAACCCCACCAGAACCCTTCCTCTACCAGGAAGCCTTTTCTACCTGCCTGCCTAACGCCCCTCCTGCAGCAGGAGCTTCTGCTGGGTTCTGGGACAGAGCTGCCAGCACAAGCATGGAGGACAGACAAATGAGGGGAAGGAGGAACCAGGAGAACCTGCAGTGGCAGCCCCGCACCAAAGGCTGTGTGACCTTGGGCAGCCGCCTCCCTGACTACCAGGACACCCAGCCCCCACCCAGCTGTGACGGAATCCGACTGAGCCTTCCCCACAGACAGCCAGACCCAGCCTTCAGCCCAGCTGCCTTCAGAGCACGGAACCCATGATTTTCTCCTAGCTTGGTCTCTCCCTCCTGGAGCTGGGGCCTCAAATGACTGATTCATGAAGAAGCACACTGGAGGTGGGACACCTGGGGTGGGCGCAGTTTGGCTGCAATGTGGCAGGGTCTGAAAATCTCCTAGTGCCTGCCTGAGTTGACCTTCATGCCCTGCCCGCTCCTCAGCTGCCCACACCTGTGGTCTCATCTCCGAGCAAGCAGTCACCAACCAGCCCTCCCAAACACCTGAGCAATTTTCATGCCTCTGAACCTTTGCAAAAACTTTCTCCAAAGACAGACTCCGACTCCTCACCAAACCCTCTGAGAAGCCTTCCCTGACCATCAACCTCAACACGGCAGAATTAAGGGTGAGATTTGAGGGGAGGGCAGGGGTTCAGAGCATAGCCACACACAAACTCAAGTTAGGCTCCAGGTCTCCCCAGATAAGAAGCAGGAGTCAGGGCACACAGGACCCTAAAGCCCAGAGAGAGGAAGGCACTGGCCTGGGCCACACAGCACATCAGGGGTGGTCCAGCTCTTCCTGAAGCATTACTAGACCTGTTTCCCGGTCCCCTGAGGATGAAGTGGGTTCCAGTGAACGAGTCACTAGGCTGCCCCAGCCACCCCCTCTACACCATCAGGGCCCTCAGTTCCTGCTGCCCCACTCTGGTCAAGAACAGGCCCTGTCCTCTCCCCCTCACCCAGCATGAGGCTCCAAGCTCAGGAAGCCCAGGCCCTGCTTCTGAAGCATCCAGGACCCAGGCTGAGAGCCACCACATTGCACATCACGGATGCAGCACAGTAGCTGAGGCCAGGGTTCCAGGCCCAGCTCTGCCCTACAGCTGTCTGGGAGCTGGTGGCCTAAGTGGTCTGGGGGACAAGGGATGCTGTGGAGTGCCAAGGAAGCCCTCTTGCCCTTGAGGTCTAGGAGTGGGGAAGCGTCCACGCCTAGCCCACCCAGGCATGGGGGCCTCTCTCCACTGTCACTTCTAAGTACCAGCCTGCCTGTCGTACACATGTCAGCAGCCCACACAGCCAAGGGAGCGGGGACCTGGGTGAGCAAGTGAGGAGGGTGCAGGGCCCAGGACAGGGGTGGCTGGGGGCATGTGAGTGTGTCGGGGGCAGGGGGGGCGTGGGTGAGGCTTCCAGGGTCAGGACACAGAATCCCAGAGCCCCTATCCCAGCTGAGGAAGAGAGCCTGGGTCCTGTGGCCCCACATCACATGAAACTCAGAACTCAGCTAACACCTGTCCAGGCCTCACCAAAACCGAATCTGTACCCCACCACATACACACTTCAGGTCCGCTTCTACACAGGGGGACACCCTGACCCTGCCTGGGGGCACTGAGTGCGGTGAGTGGGGAGGCCTTCTAAAAACCCTAGGGAAATAAGGTCAGGCCTGAGTCACAACTATGCGGGGTGGGAGGGGAGGAGGGAGGGAAAAGTGGGGAGAAAGCCAAGAGAGCTATAGAAAATGTCCCTTCCCTGGGGACCCACGCCTCCACCCTGCGCTAGTGGGGCTCGGGGGCCCCAGGTCCCCTCCCCTAGGCGCGCATCTTGTGCCCTCGGTTGAGCAACCTGCCTTCCCCGCCCACTCCGGAGGAGGCGGGAGCCTCGGGGGAAGGCGGCCCAGCACCCAGCTCCCGCCGGAAGGTCAAGGGGAGACAGAGCGGTATCAGCTGTCTCCCTTCGTGAAGTGGGGGTGGGGGGAGAGAGAGACCTGGAGACAGAGCAGGGAGGGAAAACCTGGAGGAAGGGGCTGCTGAGAGGACCAGAGTTTCGGAGAAGGGCGGGAAGGATGAAGGATCCCGAGGGGGCGCCCACCTGGCAGGCCACCTGTCCCTGGGCTGGGAGGGGATCCCGGGCCCCGGCCACGGCCCCGGCCCCGGCCCCGGCCGGCACGCTCTCACCTGGTCACGGTGCGCCGCGCGCGCGGTATGTGCGCCCTCTCCAGGCCCAGGCGCGCCCCGATGCCGGCCAGCACGAACAGGGCGGCGACGCCACACACCGCGTAGACGACCGTGTGGCTGCGTTCGCGGCCCGGGTCCCGGGGCACCGTGGCGTCGCGGGCACGCGCGGGAGGCCGACCAGTCTGAACCCAGGCCGGCGTGTCGTAGTTGGAGCAGCGGCTCTGGTCAAGGCGCCGCGGCCCGTCGTGGCAGCAGAAGCGGTAGCCGCACGTGCCGCAGCAGAAGTTGTAGGCGCCAGAGCTGCAGTTGAAGGGCGGGTCCCACTGCCCCATCACGTCGTAGTAGCCGCGGCAGCGGTCGCCCCCGGCCGGGGCCGCCGTGCCGGGTGCCGCCGGCTCCTGCGCCTCGGGGGACCCCGCGCTGCCCGACGGCGGCCGCGCCAGCAGCAGAGCCAGCCCGAGCGCGAGCCCGAGCGCCGGCGGGCCGCGGCCTCCGCGCAGCCCCTGCGCCCAGGCCCGCTCCATCGGGCCCGCGCCTTCGGCTACAGCACCCGGCGCATGGCGGCGCGCCGCGGCTCCCTCCCGCCGCGCTCCGGGCCCGCTCGCCCGCGCCCGTAGGGATCAAGCCCGCCCTGCCGTCCTAGCGCTGGCTCCCGGCGGATACCTCCTCGGTCGTCAGCCTCCTGAGAGGACCCCAGACCCGGGTGGGCTCGCGGGGCCGCGCCTCCGGCGGGCGCGTCCTGCGCCTAGCCTCACCTCGGACCCGAGCCAGCCAGTCCGCGCCCTGGGACTCCTCCCGGGCAGGGCGGCGGGTCCTCGCCTGCGCTCGGTCCCGGCCTCTCCCCGGCCCGGCGGGTGTGCGGGTCTGGGGCCTAGCGGGGGCGGCGGGCCGCCGGACACGGCTGCCTTCCCGCCGCCCGCTCCGCGCTACCCGCGCTCTGGCTGCGGCTCCGGCTCCGCGCGGCCTCGGGCGGGCGGGGGAGGGAGAGAGCGGGGGGAAGGGGGGCAGGCGGGAGGGAAGCAGAGCCGGGGGAGGAGCGCGGCCGAGGCGACGGGAGGGAGGGGGCGCGGCAGGGCCCGCACAGCCTGGGTGCCCCACCAGGGACCCTCCCCGAAGGCCTCTCCCAAACATTCCCCGGAACTGGCGCTCCAGAGCGTTCAGCTCAAGGCTCTCGAAACTGTTACTTCGGACATTAACGCCCGCCGCGGGAGCGCTTCGGTTCACAGGTGCGGGGACTGAAGGGACCCAGCAGACCCAGAGAGTCGTTGCTGCCCACCCGCCTTCCTTCCCGTCTCCTCCATCGGTTCCGATCGAGACAGAGGTGTGACTTGAGGCAGGGAATGTTAAGTGGGAAGGAAACTCCCAGCAGAGCCGCAGCAGAGGGCCAAGTATGGGTCCCCTCCGCGCCACCTAGGGAGGAGCTTTAACCCCGGGGCGCACACCCTGGTCCAAGAACTTATCAGTCACCTGGCTGGGGTCCTGGGGTGACCCCACGCCTATGGGCGATGGACCTGACCTGATCGGCGCCCTCCTGGGATCTCTCCGCCACCCCAGGTGTGAAAGGGAGGAGATTGGTTTAGCTCCTGCCTTGTATGAGGACAGCAGGGCGTCGCCTGGGGGCAGAGCCATGGGCAGACCCTTTGCCCTGGTCCCCACAGGATGCTCAGGTCCTTTCTCAAGCCCGGGGGAAGAGGGTGAAGGGCAGGTATGGAACCTACTCGGAGCACTAATCGGCTGTGTTTTTTTTGTTTGTTTTTTTTTATTTTGCGGTACGCGGGCCTCTCACCGTTGTGGCCTCTCCCGTTGCGGAGCACAGGCTCCGGACGCACAGGCCCAGCGGCCATGGCTCACGGGCCCAGCCGCTCCGCGGCATGTGGGATCTTCCCGGACCGGGGCACGAACCCGTGTCCCCTGCATCGGCAGGCGGACTCTCAACCACTGCGCCACCAGGGAAGCCCTCGGCTGTGTTTTTGAAGTTAGTTTTAATTGGAGAATATGACCCGATCCCGGGTGCTTTGCTTTTCTCTGCCTGTTTCTCATTTTAACATCAAAAACTGCCCATTCTGGGGGGCAGGGATCAATACGGGGCCTCCCACTGTCTAGATGGGAGCGTCAGGAGGGCAAGGGCTGCATGGACCACTTCCCCGATGTTCCCACACAGGGCAGGCCTCTGCTGTATTTGCTGAATGAATGAAGTGAAGTGACTCTAGTCTCTAGTTTCAGATAAAGAATTTGGGCTCCTAGGGCCCTTCCTGCTCCCCCTTGCATCCTCTCTTCACTCAGCAACTGGGATCAGCTTATAAAAATGGAGGAGGTGGAGGGAGAAAGAGGGAGAAGGATTTACATTTAAAGGAGGATCAGGTTTTCTGCTGATGAGATGAGGGGCTGACAGGCTAATTTCAGGGCTAAAACGGGAAGACGGGTGACCTCCCTATAATGCCCTCCCCTATCAGGGTGATTCCTTGTGCTCTGGCCAGAGACAGCCTGCTCCTCCCCCCTCCCCCCACAAACACGCCCAGCCCGGAGGACCCTACCCCATTAAAAGACTTTATTACCATTTTAGAGAAAAAAGAAACTAGATGAGCAAAGGGATAAAATGAAATTGCCTTAATCCCATCACCAGGGACAACTGAGGCTTTACATACTGTTTTGTAACTGGTTTTTAGTTTGCTTTTTGCTGTCAAACTTTCAGATTATTATTCTGTTTATTTATATATTATAACTGTATTTTCTGGTGCATCCTTTTCTGCTCCCTTGGCTGGTGTTCCTAGACATGGGAACCACGGCACAAACTGTCCAGTCTGTATCAGTGCCCCCGTCACACACTGCCAAGCAGTCCTCTGTGTTACTGGGTCTTGGAAAGTGACTGCTTCTCCCCACTTTCCCACCCTATTGCTGGGCACTAGGTTTAAAGAGGCTTGTCGCTGCCCCCTGGGACTGTGGCTTCTTCCCAGGTAGGATCACCCTACTGGGCCCAGGACAAGTCTTCCAATGCTTTCCTCCCTGGGCCCCTCTCTTGCCCCCACTGTCCTGGCATTCATTGGGTGCTCTGCTCAGCTTCCACCCCAAGTTGACTGCAGTCAGGAGATATATATATATATATCCATTTATCCAATGAAGGAGCTGGCTTTCAGCTGCCCCCTCCACTGTGCCCCCAAGGGATTGATGTCCAACCTCCAACTCCTCCCCACATCCATCCTCCCCATCTCAGTCTTGTTCAGTGGTCAGCCAGGAACAACAGATGCCCACATCTACCAGGTCTGTGCCAGGTGCTCCATGTACTCTCCACGCCCTCTCCACGTGAACACATAGCCTTGCAGTGGGGGAAGCAGGAGAGGGCAAATGCAAAGACAGACCGCAGCTAACTGGCTGAGCCCTGGGGTCTGGCCATTCATTCAGCTGACACTGTCCCCCAGGTGCCCAGCCATGTGCTGGGCAAGGGGATCTAGAGAGGGAGCAGTCCAGCTAAGGGGGGATCCCTTTGCCCAGGCTGCCCTCCCTGGACCCTGGGGTCTCTCTCCAAAGCAAGGCACCAGAGCACCAGCCCCTCATCTCCACTGCCCGCCGTCCCCAAGCCTGTGTCACCAAAAATCATCCATTGATCCAGGCTTAAAATAACCCCTGGCATCTGCAGTGAGTCCCATGTGGCGGGCAGAGGAGCCGTGTCTCTGTTCATGAAGGGAACCCGCCCCACCCCCAGCTCCGAAAGCTGGAGTGTGCGGGTGTCTGAGTGTGCTCACGAATATGAGTGAGAGTGTGCATGTCTGGTGCTGGCACAGCTATGAGAGCCTTCCCCGCACATGTGTGTACATGTGTGTGTCAGTGTGGATATGCCTCTGCATATGTGTTCTTCCCTCACTGTTGAGTTCTCGCCTGGTGTCCAGCTCTGGCTCAGGGTCCTGAGAGGAGAGGTTGTGGATATTAAGGAAAACCTGTCCTGGGCCTCAGTGTCCTGATCTTAGGTGGTAGGTCACCAGTCTGCCCAGCCCTCCTAGAGAGAAACCCAAGACCCAGGGAGAAGAAATGACTTGCTGTGACCGGCACACAGCCTGGAAGGGCTGGGGTATGGCCTGGAACCTGCCCTGTGAGCCCCAAACCTACCTTTTGGCCAGTTTAGTACAAACAGAGAGAGCAGCTGGAGGACCGCAGCCCAGAGGCCAGGCAAGTGTTCCTACCCCCTAGCAGCACACCCAGTGCCTGACTAACGCCTGACACGACAACTCCTCCATAAGCCGCCAGGCCTTCCAACAGGTTGTTTCTTCCTGGAAGGCCTTTCCAGCCCCTCACACTGAGAGCTCCTCTTTATTCTTCATTTTGGAACCAGACTAACATGGGTTAGAATTCCTGCTCTAGTAAGACCAGTCGACCTTTCTAGGCCTCAGTTTTCTCATCTGCAAGATGGGCTGCTAGCTCCTCTTTGGCAGGGCTGCAGGGAGAAGCCAATGGGTCCCTGGATGAAAAACATCCAGGAACATGCAGCCTTTTGGGAGCCCCCGCCACAGCGGTGCTAAGATTGTGATTGCCACTGTGGGTGCCATCCACAAGCCTCAAAGGCCTCATTCCCCAGCCCATCCTGCTTTTATTTTGTCCACGGTGGAGGGTTACGCAAGAAGCAGAGATTCTAGGGGACTATGTACTCCCTGCTAGTGCAGATGCGAAGCCAGCACTGGGAGCGGGGTCTGGAGGGGAGGGCCTGAGGCTCCTTTGTCTCCATGAGAGGCAGCTCGTGACTCAGGCTCCAGCTGCCTGTGGGAGGGAGGGTACCCCCGGGCTCCTGAGGTTGCGAGGGAGCGGGGGTTCGGGGTGGTGGTGCTGGGAACTGGAGCTCAGCTTCCCTTCTTAATTCCGCATCACCCAATGAAGGTGCAAATCCGGAGCTGCCCACCAAGACCATAGCACGAGAACAGACCCAGAGAGGACGGTGCTCAGCAGAGGCCGTACAGCGCCTCCACCCGGGACAGGTGCTCCCTGACCCACTAGCCTGCCCATTCCTGGGACACACCTCCGAGGTCATCTCCGAGCCCGGAGCCGGAGGGCGGGGGACGGAGTGGGAGAGGCCACCTCTCCCCAGAGTCGGGGCCATGCCCTGCATTTGGACCCCTCCTGGCTCGGGCCGCAGTCCTCGGACCTCGCTTGAGGATGGGGACCCCGCGTGAGCGCGGTGGTCCAGAGTTTAGAGAGGCTACAGTTGGTAGCCTCCTCTCATCCGTGGCCTCCCTTTTTCCCTGCGGGTGGGCCTTGAACCCACCCCTTCTACATGCTCCTGACTCCGCCCCTTTCCTGCTACCTGGAGGCTCGGGGTTCCTCAGCCCCACCTCTCTTGACCCCGCCCTCGCCGTGCCTCTAGCCCTGGCCCCACCCACTCCGTCCCACAGCCCCGCCTTCCGGTGCCTGAAGGCTGGCGGTCAAAGTGCCACCGGTCTCGCTGACCTCAGGAGCTGCCGAGATAGACTTTCACCTGCCCTGGAGTCGCTGGCACCGTCCTAGATCCATGCAGGACGCCCGGGGCTGGTCCTCAGAGTCTCTGCAGCTCAGGGGAGTGAGGAGATGCTCAGAGGCCCACTGGGCCCCGGGACCCCTGCAGAGTCCCCGGAAAGAGCATGGGCTGGAACACTGGCATGGGTGTCCTCCTGGCTTCTCCTCGACTCTCCATGTGACCTTGGGCAGTGGTTCCTACCCCCCAACCCCCCCTTCCCCACCCCCAGGTCAGGATCAGGCAGCTGGGGAGCTGGCTCAGATTGGAGAGAGGTCAAATTTCCGTTCTGGGTGAGGGAGAATTTGGCCTGAGCCACCAACAATAGAGCAAATGGGAGTGAGCTCCCACCTTGTGCCCAGAGAAGGGCCAGAGGGGTCTGGTGGCTTCTCAGAGGTGACAGAAAGGGTGAGACCAAATGATGGGGCTGGAGGAGCACTGGGTTCCCTGAAGTGGGTGCCCCTGTGTGCCATGGGGGCAGAATGGCCACAGGGAAGGTTCTGACAGCCTCACCTGGCACTCAGGGGCCACAGTGCCCAAGTCTCCAGCCCCTCCTCCTGCCCCCTCTTCTCTGCACCTTTGCACACAGTTCCTTGGGCCAAGAATGCCCTTTCTCTGCTCTGTTCCAGCAGGAAAACTCCACAGAACTCAGGGTATACCTCCTACTCTCCAAAGCACTCTAAATGCTAAATTAGTCACCACCCCCCACCCCCGGGACTTCCCCGGTGGCGCAGTGGTTAAGAATCTCCCTGCAGAGGACACGGGTTTGAGCCCTGGTCCGGGAACATCCCACATGACACAGCGCAACTAAGCCCCTGCACCACAACTACTGAGCCTGCGCTCTAGAGCCCATGAGCCACAACAAGAGAAGCCATCGCAATGAGAAGCCCGCGCACCGCAAGGAAGAGTAGCCCTGCTCGCCACAACTAGAGAAAGCCTGCGTGCAGCAACGAAGGCCCAACACAGCCAAAGATAAATAAATAAATAAATTTATATATATATATATATAAAAAATTAGTCACTCCCCCGCTTGGGGCATTCCCTGGCTCTGGCAGGGATCACCCTGTCCTGTCATTGTGTCCCGCTCTGTCTCTCCCACTGGAATAGGACCTAATGGCAGGGTCTGAGGCTGACCTCCTGGCACTGACCAGAATGGTCCTGGCACAAAGCAGGCGTGCTGGCATCTGGTGTGATCAACGGTGCAGTAAATAGATGAGCGATGGGAGTGGTAACTCCTGAGACCAGAGCCTCAGGCTCTGAAACTCACTGGGAAACTCACTTCCCAGAGGGAATTTCTAAGGGTTGGGGGCCCTGGGCAGAAAGGTGTCTTCATTCCAGGGGAGGAAGGAAGTAGAGGCACTTCTGAGGTAGAGACCATACTTTCCACGTGACCTCTTTAATCTTGGACAACTTGTTGGTCCTCAGGCTCCGTTTTGAATATGGGAGATAGGCCCAAAGAGATGCCACAGCGTCTAAAGGCAAGGGGGCCATCCTTGCCGAGACAGAGGGAGGTTAGGGGTCAGGTCCTTCCTCCCTGGCCTCACCAGCTGCGCCTCCCCACCCCCAGCCTGAGCCGGGAGCTAGGGCTGCCAGGGCAGGAAGTGAGACGTGCCTGCAGGAAGCCCCAGGAGGAACTGAGACTTCAGCCAACCCCGCCCCCCCCCCCCCACCGTGGGGCCCTGGGGACCTCCGGGACACCTGACCCTCCATCAGGAAAAACTGTCCAGAAACAGGCTAGTTGGAGGCGGGCTACTTCCCTCAGTTCCCATCCCAACAAGCAGCTCTCCCAGTCTATCGTGGATCCCTCTTACTGCAGAAAGAGACCAGTTGGGGAGGGAAATCTTTGAGTAGTGATAGAAACAAGGAGTAAAGCCTGGGATCAACACCTGGAGTCTGATGCTCCCCAGGAGAGCACCTGGGCCAGGGAATTTCTGGACAGGTAGGCGCCCGGGTGTAGCCCCGCTCCACTGCTGCTTGTTGTATCTTGGGCCAGATCCCTTCACCTCTCTGGGCCTCTTCTTCCCTATCTGCAAAATGCACCATATCATCCCTGCTCATGGACATGAACTGGTCCAGATTTTCAGGAAAGCAATTTGACCAACAGGGGTCTTAAAAAAGGTCAAGGCCTTTTTAAAGCAATGACTCTCCTTCTGGGAAAGAGACTCAGTTTCCTTATCTGTAAAATGGGGGTGGGGGAGTGAGGATCCTCCACGTTGCCTTCCCAGTCCTACTTGGAGGGCCACAGGCCACGAGGACAACTTTGCGTCCAACCCCCCACCACCATTTTTCAGAAAAGGAAACTGAGACTGGACTAGGGGTTCACTGGGGACACGGTGGTGCCAGAGGTTTGTGTGTCTGGACCCCAGGGGTGTTCACCCACTTGTTTCGCCTCCAGGGCCCACCCCCTGGCTGTGGTAGAAAAGGTGGGGTGAGACGGATGGCCGAGAACAGCTCAGAGCCCCCCAACCCTGAGATGGAGGGAAGTGGAAAGCTGGGCCCGTTCTGGGCCTGCTCCCCACCCTCCTGCCTGTGCCCGCACACTGACCTCACCTCAGCCACCTGGTGGTCTGGGGGCGGGGAGGGGGCATCTGAGATGGGTTTGGGAGGGAGAGGAAGAGACTTAGATGTGGTAGTCCAGGTTCTGGGGCTCCAACTACTGCTGGCCGCTGACTATCTTCTGAGCTGGGAAAGGGGTGGGCAGGAAAGGCAGGTGTCTGCTGGGAAGCTTTGATGAGCAGAAAGCAACTGATGCACGGAACAGAACATGGTCAAGATGGGAATTCCCTGGCGGTCCAGTGGTTAGGACTCCTAGCTCTCACTGCCGAAGGCCTGGGTTCAATCCCTGGTCAGGGAACTAAGATTTCATAAGCTGCGCAGCATGGCAAAGGAAAAAAAAAAAAAAAAAAGGAACATGGTCAAGAACCTACAAGTGGGACAAAATGGTACTCAGAATCCCATCTGCTGATTCCCAGTCCATCGTGCCTTCCCAGGGTGCTAAGCTGTGACAAATTCCAAGGACACTGTCCAGGGTGGAGTCCAGGTCAGGAGGTTCTAACCCTGTGTCCCTGTGTAGGAGGGTTGGCAGGAGAGTCAGCGGCTGACTGAGTGCACAGGATGGTCCAGAACTGGAAGAGATGGTCTCAGCTCCAGGCCCCAGGGCAAGGGGCACCACTGTCAGAGGAACAGTTCCACTGGATGGTGGGTGACCATAGGGGGCTGGCACAGAGTGGCCAAGTGACCCAAGCACTTGGGGAGGACAGGCCACAAAGAGAAGGACACTCAAGGGACATCAGGTCCAGCTGGTTCAAGGCCAGAGTCCTACCCTGGCCTCCTAACAAAGGAGCCTCTTGCAGGTCCTGGGCCCTGCCCTGTGTACAGCCCAGTGTGCCCTGGAGGCAGCTGGGATTCCAGGTGGCCTCTGATGGAGATGCCTGTCCGTGTGCCTTCAGTGTGAATCTGCAGTCCAGCTCCAGAGGCTGTAGACTTCCTCCCAAGGGAAGAGAGGGCTTCCTCCCAAGGGAAGGGAGGGCTACAGCCTGGGGCTCTGGAAGCTGCCACCAGGGTGAAAATGGCATCATAGGTCCTAGCAGATTGGGCCAAGCTCAGGGGTGACCCTAGGATACAGATACCAAAGAATCAGCACAATTCAGGCTTTTTCTTAAAATCATCTTGTACTAAATCCCAAAGAAAACAGGTCAGTTGGTTACCCATTGCTTCCATTTGTATCAGTTTAAAAGCAGGACAGCTCTGAGAGCAAGTATTAAAAAAATACAACACCCAGCTACAAATTAAGCATCCTCCCACTCGATCATTTTCCTAGATTCATTCTGGTTTCTGGTGGCTTCCCCATGCTTAAAAAAACCTCCTACTCAGAGTACCCCAACCACTCGAAAGCACAGAGCTCAGCCACGACCTTTGAGGGCTGCCATAGATGGTATGATTTTAAGCCAAATGCTAACATGCCATACGATGCCATGCAGTCTGAACCCTGTGGTCTGCGGTGCCTGTGGTTCTGCAGGGTTAGCCGGGGAGCAGCATGGTTCCCAGAAAAGGGATGGGTGAGAGCTGGGGTGAAGAACCGAATTCAATCTCTAAGCCCCTGGCTGTTGGCCCGCAGGGAGGGCAGGGACCACCTCCTGCCCCCTCCGTCGCTACGGTTGCTCGGGACCGGCCGTCTTAGTGGTCACCAGCTCAGTGGAACCCAGCTCTGTGGCTGGCACAGGTACGCTGTGGGCAGGTGGGGTGGTAGCTGGGTCTTCACTGGGCGGAAGCCAGATGGGAGCTGTGGCATCCAGGGTTCCCAGGGAGAGGACGTTGTCACTGTCCAGGGGCTCTGGGGAGGTGGGAAGGGAATGCAGGGTCAGGATTGGGTCACAGCCTTCCCCCATCCCTGTTCCGGAAGCCTCCCTGGAGGAACAGCCCTCTGACTTATGAGAGAGAAGTCAGTTGATGAAGCCCCACTGGCGGGACTGGGGAGGGTGGCACATGATCGGCCCTCAGGACAGGAAGTGCTGAGAGCGCTGGCAAAATGGGAGAGGGCGAGGAGGGGTGGGAACCAGTCTGGCTGTCCAGAGAGAGGGCAGGACAGACCCCCTCCCTCGACCGGGCTCCCCAGCCTTGTGTCTCTTCCTCACACAAGTCTGGGACGCCAGAGCTGTGTCCCTCGCCTGGACCGGGGTCTGGGACAGGATTATTTCTCCCTGTTCAGCCTGAGACCCTCAGAGCGCACTCTTCGTCCCCTCTGTCTGCATCACCCCCTAGAGCCCTGCCTCCGCTTCAGACCTCCCTCACGCCTTTACCCTGCCCCTGCCCCTGCCCCTCAAGGGCCATGTCTCCCCTCCGACGGCCCCCAGCCCTCTCGGTTCCCCTAGACGCGGAACTTACCATCCTGGTCTCCGTCCGGGGCCTCCAGGGCCTCTGGGGCAGCCGCCGCGCCGGGCCGCCGTCGTCGGCGCCTCCAGCTCACCAGGCCCAGCAGGACCAGGGCCAGCGCCAGGCCCAGCAGCGCGGGGGCGCCGAAGAGCAGCGCCGGGAGCGGCAGCGCGGCCTCGGCCTCGGCCGTGGCCCCCGGGCCCACCGACTCCTGCGGCTGCAGCGCCGTCCCGGGCGCCAGACTGCTCGGGCCACCTGCTGGAGAGGACGGGCAGGCAGAGCACGGGGCAGAGGGGAGAGGCGAGCGGGGAGGGGGAGGGTCGGAGGGAGGCGAGGCTGGGCCGCGGAGGGGAGGGACAGCCGGACGGGGCAGGGCAGGGGGAGGGGGAGAGAGGGGGCCGTGAGGGCCACGCGGCGATGGCTGGTCCCCATCCAGGCCCCAGCCCACAGGCCCCCCTCCCCGCCCGTTAACGCGATGCCCCCCGACATCCTGGGACAGGTGGGGGTCATGCCTGTGACTCTGGTAGGGCGGGGTCCTCCTGGCAGAACCCTCCCTCTCCTTTCAGGGCCGCCCTGCGTGCCGTCCATGAGCGCGGCTCAACTCTTACCCGGTCTAGGCTCTGTCGTCCGGAGGAGGCTGCAGGCCACGCATTTGCGAACCAGCGGGTCGAAGCACTGGGTCTGCAGGCACTGCGGGGCGACTGGCCTGTCTCTGCCCCTCAGGCCCCTCGCCCCTCGCCTCATGCTGCCGAAGCCCATGCCTGTCTGCCTACCCCGCTGGGGCTGAGTCTGGCCTCTGTTGCCCCATGGGGAGGAAACCGGGCAGGGCCACCACCCACCCCGCCCTCCTGCCTGCTGGGGTTGGACCAGGTGGGGCCACTCTTAGCCAGGGCCCCGGCACCCCAGACCTTCTATCTGTGGTTTCTCCATTCAACCATCACCTCCAGACAACCACTGGGCGGGCCCTCTGCTGGGCACTGAGATGAGGCTGGGGCTCAAACCAGGGCCTGCTCTTGGGGAGCAGAGGATGGGCCCCTTAATCGGGGCACAGACCTCTGGGTGGCCTCCTCTGTCCTGCTTCCCAAGGTCAGCCCAGAGTCCTAGACCATGCTCACCAGGCATCTCCCCCCCACCTGCCTCCTCCGGGGAGCCCTCCTGTCCTTCTCAGGCAGAGCTGCTCAGTTCATCAAACACATCCTGAGTGGCCACATTGTACCAGGCCCCAGACGACTCCCACACTGGAGGTGGTGATGGGGGAGACAATGCCTCACGGCAGCGGCATCAATGAAGATGATCACCACGGAGGGGACAGGAAAGCTTTGTGGAGGAGATGATGAGAAGGTGTTTGCTAGGTGGAGTGAGGTCTAGGGGAGCGCCCAGTGTGAGCAAGGGCCTAAATATGAAGGCCAGGGAGTACTGGGACCAGAGGCCCTTGACTGAGAGAAGCTGGGACTCCAGCTGGAAAGGCACTGGGGAGCCATGAAGGGCTTTAAGCAAGGCGTGTCATAGTCAGATTTGCCTGACTATGGTTAGCGAGGAACCACTGGCTGGAGTAGAGGGCACAGACGGGGTAGGCTCAGGGACAGCTCGGTCTCCAGATCCTAAGCAGGAGGGACACTCAGATCCACAGATGAACAGACAGACGAACAGACCAAGGCCCAGTAGGCAGGAGGCAGCTCACCCACCCGACTCCTTTTTCTCAGGGCTCTGTGTGTCCAGGCTTTCTCGCCTCTGTGTCTCACCGAGGCCCCTCCTGTCTGTCTCTACTCTCTGGTGTTTGGGGCAGACCCACCTGTCTCTCACCTGTGTCTCTCAGACTGAGTCTCAGACAGACACACAAGCCCCCTCGACCTTCCTGGACATATGCTGCCCCCTCCCTGGGGGCAGGGGCTGGCAGAGAGCCTCAGCATGGAGCACGGACTTAGAGCCTCATGGTGGGCCATACCAGACCCCTAAGCACTCAGGGCTGGAGGTGCACAGAGGAAAGAGTAACTGTCCCGGGGGCAGGGAGGGGGCTTAGGGGTAGGAGTAGATCTTTAGCCGTTCAAGGGGGAGGGGAACCTTCCAGGCAGAGAGAGGGGATGGGCAAGGGCAGAAGCACAGAGAGGAACAAGGGGAAGCTTGCTCTGGGAACAGGCATGGCCACTGCCTCAGGGGGAGGCTGCAGATGGGCAGGGCCAGGCCTCAAGCCGCAGGCCTCGGGCAGTGAGGGGCCCAGGAGGTGTCTGAGTGGGGGAGAGATTCTCTGAGCTGTGCCTTAGAATGGACCCTCTCCCCGGCTGCTGTGGAGTCGGAGACTGGACAAAGTAAGCAGAGCTGGCACCATGGAGGCTGGCACCATAGCCTAGGGCCAGGGGACGAGCCAGCAGCTGTTTAGGAGGAAAGAGGGATGCCATGGAATGAGGGGAGCAAGGCCGGCCCCCAGGTTTCTGGCTCCGGGGACCCTAGGACTCACACAGAACCCTGAGTTGGCCGGCCTTGGGGAGCCCTGGCCCACTGCCTCTCCGTCCCCTACCTACGGGCCAGCAACTCCGTGGCAGGAAGGTGTAGGCGGTGGGGCAACTGCAAAGGAGAAGTGGGTCTGGGGCGGTGGGTGTGGGTGTGAGAGTGGGTGTGTGGTGAGGGGGTGGGGAACCCGGAGCTGGAGAGGAGTCAGGGCAGGGAAGGCCCTCCTATGGGGCAGAGGGGCGGCGGAGAGGCTGGAAGACTGCGCCCCAATCCCCGCCCCATCGCCATCGCTAAGGACGCTGTTATTACCTGTTACCCCAGGGCCCTTACTTGCATCAGGCATCTCTTTTAACCCCAGTGGAGGGGGCTGGGTGTCGGGAGCCTGGAGGGGGAACCTATTCCTGGGTGAGGGTGGAGCCAGGTCTGGGATCATTTACTTGAGCCATCACTGACAGGGGCTGCCCCGGCCTCTGTCTCATCTCATCGTGGCTGCTCTGACTCTGGGGGAGAGTTGTGGCGCTGCTGGTCGTGGACTCTGGTGCAGGCCACCTTGAGGGAGAAGCGGAGACACTCAAAGGTTTGACACAAAGGTTTCCTGGGTGCCTCCCATGTGCCTGAACAGCCAGGCGCTGAGGACGGAGCAGACAACAGGACACGTGTCGATGGAGCGTGCGGGCACCTGGCTCAGGACAAACCTTTTCACTTGCGCCTCCTAAACAGGGAAGTGGGAGGCCTCGAATCTCTGAACAACTTAGGAGTTGTTAAGAAGAGAAATTTCACCATCAGACCAACGTGGTAAAAAGTTATTCCTCAACGTATTCTTTTTTTTTTTTCACATAGCTCTTAAGTCAATTAATTTTTAAAATTCGTCTTCTACATCACTTTTTAACTATGAGATGTGAGCAAGAGAGAAGAGTTAAACTTTCTAAAAATCAACTTGGTTCAAGCAAAGTTCCCTTGTTCTTTCGATAGTTTTTACTTTAAATAATTTGGTATCATCACCTCAATGCATGTTGAAGCAGAAAACGAGGGACTTTGTTGCTGAAAAACCCTTCGGATGGAATCATCAGTGTTCTCAAGCTTTCATTCAATGATGAGTTTTTTTTTAAAAAAGACGATTAATTTGAGTCTGTCAGGGAAAAGGGAGTCTCCCTTGATCTGTATCCCTGAAATGCCCCCCAAAACACCCTCCCCATGGTTCTGACACAGGTGTTATCATCATGTAAGTATTTCAGATGGGGAAATAAGGGCTCTGAGGGGCAAAGGGATGACCCAGCACGTTCGAGGTGGCCTGGGTGGGGTCTGTGTCCAGCCGACTACGTAGTGTGGCCTGTGCCTTTCGTGCCTCAAGGACAGGACGGGGGAAGTGAGGGAACTCTGCCTGTTGGACAAGCTCAGTGTCATGGTGGGGGCAGTCCCCAGGGGCAGAGAGACCCAGCCCCCCCGATCTGGATGTGAAAGTGCTCTGAGACCCGGGATGCGTGTATTCTGTACTTAAAAATTAGTTTTATTTGTCATTTTGTGAGTAACATCTGAACACAGTCTCATGAAAAAACCCTCAAACAATACAGAAGCCTATGAGTAAGAAGGGGCATTTCCCTGCTGCCCCCAGAGGGAGTCTGTTTTCACTTTGGAGCCTTTCATCCCAGTCTTATTTTTATGCCTTTAAATTCTCGTGTACGTGCATAGAGAAAACCAGGTCTTGTGTTTCGTAGAAGGGCCACGTGGTATGGATTGTTCTGTTGGCCTTTCCCATCCCTGGGCCCGTCCTGAGCGCTGTGCTGGCTCTCTTGCTCCATCTTTTGTCTTTTTCTTGGATGGACCCGAGCCCTTGGCGGTGAGACCGCAGAGCCCTAACCACTGGACGGTCAGGGAAGTCCCGCTCGCTCCATCTCATTTTGTCACAGCGGCTGGAGCCCCCAAAGTAGTGATTCCCTTTGCCTTTCTCATGTATTAGCTCTGACATACAGCACACTGCCAGAGAGTGCCCCTCACCGGGGAGTGGGAAGGATGCGATGTTGGGCCTCTGGACACTGGGAGGAGGGTGGGAGAGGCAGGGAGATCAGTACAAAGTCCTGGTGAGGCCAGAGAGACCCCGGGGCCCCTCTCTCCCTGAACCCATTATACAAGGGCAGGTCATGCCTGTCCATGAAGCAGTTAGAAAATCCTTGCCCAGGCTCTTCCAGGCCCTCTCTGCCTAGCCTCAAGCCCCCAGCCTCCCTGCACACAAACACACACAAACACACACACACACACACACACACACACACACACACACACACGCAGTCTAGGGGTTCCTGGCCAGAGCAGCCCCGGCAGTTCTCTCAGCCTGGCCCTAGGCTGGGGGACGCGGGCCCTCCATGGGAGGTCAGAAAGGAGACCCGGCCCTTTAGCCTCACGGCCACAGGGAAGAGAGTCCCCACCTCCTGAGGCCAGGCCTGCAGGTGTGTAAGGTGGACAGAGGCGGTGAGGCTAGGGTGTGGTGGGGAGAGGAGCAGGGAACTCCCCAGCGGTCATCCCTCCGCAGGCGCCATTCGGGGCACCACACAGGAGGGACAAGGCCGCTGGTTCGGGGCCTCCTGGGGGCTTTTGGCCCCTGTGTGACGCACAGGCCGACTCCACGTGTAGACACCAGGTACTTACTGAGACCTGCTACGAGTCAGGCACTGTTCTAGGTTCTGGGGAGACAGCAGGGAACCACAGAGACAAAACGCCAACAGTAAAACCATACAGTGGATGAGGAGGTGAGAAGTGCTGGGGAGAAAACTTCAGGACTGAAGGGTGGCAGGGAGGGTCAGAGACTTGGGAAAGGCCCGGTGAGACCTCGGAACAGGGGGACAGAGGTGCGAGTGACCCCGGAAGATGTCTGGGGAGGAGCAGGCAAGGCCCAGGGACCAGCAGCATGCACGCTCACCACCTGCTTGGCCCTGTGCCCTGCGTGTCACCTGAATCCCTTGCCTCAATCCTGTGGGGGGAGGTGGAATTGTGATTCTTACTTTGCAAAGAACAGAGCAAGCTCAGAAGGAAAAGGAATGAGCCAGGCAGCCCCTCGGTCCCTGAGCTCTCCCACCACCGCTCCCACGATACAACATCTGGGGGTCGATGACACTGGGGGGATGGGGTCAGGTCCGGCACAGAAGAGGACCAAGTGCTGGGCAACCCCTCTGAGCCTGGGCTGGCAGGGCTGTTATGCAGTCAGACCAAGCCTCCACCAAATGCTAGCTCCCAGAACCCCCCAGGGAAGGCTGCCTCCTGCCCAGGTCAGGGGCCCTGGGCATTGCCCACCGCCTCTCCCTCCCAGAGTCGGTCAGGGACCCCCCGTCCGTAGGGTCACACTCAATCAGGACCCACAGATTAGGGGTGTGCAGAACCCACCACACTGTCTCCCTCAGCCTCTCCAAGTGTCTGTGAGAAGTCCTTTCACAATGATTCTCTGCATAGCCCCAGGGGAGGCTGACGGATGGCAGGCTGGGGTGGGGGCAGTGTTTAAGTCAGCAGGCACCTTCTGGAAAGGGTCCCTTTGTGCTGGCCTGGCACCAGGTGTGAGGGGGCCTTGACCTCAAGAACCTCCTGCGCTCACCTTGCCCACCGCATCCCTGCACCCAACCACCCAACCCTCGGGGCCACCGTCTGTGGAGGGCCTGGAGGGTGTGCATGCGGCAGCTGCGGTGTCAGGCACTTCAGTTTCTCTGCGCTCAGGAGAACCTCAGCAGGCCGTGGGGCTCAGGGATGGGAAGTAAGCCGCCCCAGGTCACACTGCAGGTTGGCCGCAGACCCCAAGTCAATGGGACTCAGAGGCCAGGTCCTTTCCCACTGCATCACTTCCTCTCTGTGGCCAGGCTGCCCCTGCCTCTGCTCGCTGAGGGGTGGAGACACAGGTGCCATGCTGCGGAGCCCCCTCCCTGCAGGGAGGCCCTGCCTCCTGGGCAGACCCGGGCCTGAATGCTTGCGTCTGGGCCGCCTCCTACGGAGAATGTGAGCTCCTTGGGCCTGGGCTCCAGGGCTGCCCACAACCAGGTGGCCTGAGGACACAAAAGAACCTGTGACCCTGAACAAGCCCAGCCCCTCTGACAGCCTGGATGCCTCATCCACACGGCGGGGGCCCAAACGTCTCACTCCCTCCTCTGTGCTCTCAGAGAGCCTGGACCGGGCAGCTCCCAGGCCCAGCAGAAGGGCATCCCTTCCGGGAGCCTTGGGCTGCCCACCCACTCGGACCTGCTGCCCAGGGGTCCATGCCAACCCTCAATAACTGCCTCAAACGTGATCACCCTGTGACCATGGCCAGCCCCAGAAGTCTTCCATTTGCTTGGAGTTTTATGTTTAAGATAACAGCTTCTGATTCTCAGTCCTCACAACCGGCTGGAAGAAAGGCATCAATTAGCCTGACCCCATTCTACAGATGAGGAAACTGAGGCACATCGAGGATAAGTGACCTGCCTGAGATGGGGAGATCAGTAAGAAGCCAAGTGCAGCCTCTCCCGTCTCCCTCCACAGCACCAAGCGCCAATTCTGGGCACCACGGGGGCGTAAAGACTGGTCTTCCGTCACTTCCCTCGGTCAAACTGTCTCCTGGACAATGTTGCCGGCCCCTACTCCCCGGCTGGGGGCAGTGGGCCTGAGGGTGGCCGGCAGCCGTTTAGGGGTTGGTCAGCTCTGCTGTGAGGCAGAGGCAGCCTCTGGGTTCCAGGGCCCCACGCCGAGCTCGCTGGAGCTGACAGCAGTGACAGCGTCACGCTCCCCCAGCACTTGGAAGGCTCCGAGATCCTCGGCTGGAGAACGTGATGCCACGCCATTTCTCATTAAATGGCACCAGGTGGCGAAGAAAACGTGGCATAGGGACCAGAGAGCGAGAGAGTGCCTCATGCTGGCTGGGGGTGGGGGCGGGTGTATGGGGAGGACCCCACCTGTCTCCAGGCAAAATGACTAGCCCAGAAGAGGCAGGCAGACTGTGCCCACACCGCTGCACTCTCCTGCTTGGACACCACGCTCCATCCCCCAAAGGCCTCCTCCCCGCCCCCTCCACCCACGCAGCCCTGCAAAGCTCTGCCCTTTGTGGCCCAGGCTCCTGAGGGGCTGAAGACAATGCCGGTTTCCTAGGAGCTGAGGGTCCTTCTGGAAGGCTGGCCTCCTGGACCTCTGCTGATCCAGCCCATCCCCGCAGATTCACTGCCCACCTTTACTGCCAGCCTCTTCCTTCAAGCCAGACCCACCCCAACCTCAGCACAGAAGCTGGCTTCCCTTCCCAGATGCTGCGAGTCCTTGGGCGATCCTTGTGCCCCAGGCCTGCTGGAGCCTGAGGCTTGCACCATCCCCCTCCTGCGGTGGGCCGGTCCCCTGGCCTGCTTTCCGCCCTCCCCTCTGCGAAGCCTCCCCCTGTGCTAATAGGAGACTGCCCTTCCAAACGGCTGCTTCCTCTGGCTCAAGGCCTGTGTGTCCACCATTTCTGTGTTCTCAGCTCAGGGCCTGCCCAGCAGAGATGCCCAAACCTTTGTTCAACGATTAGGTGCCTAAGAGAACAACCAGAGAGAAAAAGCAGAGAATTGGGGCCAGAGGTTGTCTCTGCCTCCGATTAGCTGTGCGACTGTGGATAAGCCTCTGATGACAACAGTCTCAGTTTCATTAACTGAAATGCGGAAACACTGTCAACCTCACAGGTCTGCGGGGAGGGTGGCAGGAGCGACTGTGTGAGAAGGGCTCTGTGAAGTGTGAAGCTCTGCGACGTCGGGTGGGTGACGTCTGGGACCTGAACCGAGTCTCCACAGCTGGCAGCTGAGGTTCTCGGTGGGCTGAGGGGGCTCCCTGGAAGACAGCCAGGCATCTGCAAAGCTTACCGAGCATGCACGAGGGGTCGGGCGCTGGGCCAGGTCTGGAAGGAACCCAAGGAGAGGAGAAAGGCGGGCCCTACCCTTATGACGCCTGCACCGAGTTTCAGGTTGGCCCATCCTTCGGTGGAGAGCATGAGCTGCGGCTGCCATGGTGACGTCAAAGCAGAGGCCCTGCAGTGCTGGCACCGTCCAAGGCATCAAGCAGGGCCGGTCGGTCCTGAGGCCTGAGGATGGAGGACAGGCCGGGGCACAAGCAGGGGGGCGGGGTTGGGAGGGCACTGTCACGCTCCAAGGTAGCCAGGACCTGGCTCTCCTCCTGAGGCATCTCCCACCAGGCCTCCTCTTCACCCCCAAGCTCTCACATGCGTGCCCAGCCGGCCACGGGGGAGCAGCCGGAGCCCAGATCTGGCTGCCAGGGTTTCTGGATTCTAATCCCGGCACTTCCACAAATTCTAATGAGACCCAAAGGAGAAGGAAAGCAATGGTCATGGCACAATCTCTTGCTGCCACCCCAGAAAGCAGCCCTCAGATTCTCTCACTGGATTCTCACAACCTTAAGGCTTCACAGTGTAATTCCTGGATGTGCACCAGGTTTTGAACTTAGCTCTGTGTGATTTCAAATAATAGTTCAAATAACTGTTCACTGAGTGCTTACCTGGCCCTGTGTCAGCATTAACACGTTTATTATGAAATACATCAGGCGCTCAGACAAGCGCAAGAGTAATACAGCCTCAGGCACTTCACCTCCACCACGTCATACAAGCCTCACGACGCAACAGGGTAGGCAGAACAATCTCCATTTCACACCTGGGGAAACTGAGGCCCCAAGAGGCAACAACCAGGTCCTATAACCAGGCATGGCAAGGCCAGGATGCAGAGTCAGACTGGGCTCACAGAGTCCAAGCTCCCCCTACCCGACTCCTAATTGTTCTGAGTCAGTTTGCTCACCTGCAAAATCAGAGTGGTGGACGAGACCAGTGATTTTCAAACTTTTTTTAGCCACGGACCCTTTGTTCAGTTGAAGTCTTAAGTGGAGAGAGAACATGTCAGATGGACGAAGACCTGGGGCTCTGCTGGAGTGAGCGTGGGAGGGGGAGGGGGGCTGCAGTCCCACCAGCTGGGCTCCCTCCCCACCCCCTGCCCCCAGCACGTGCTGCTGGAGCTCGAGGACTTTGGGCCCTGCGGGAACTGCCTGCTGACCCCGGCCTGTCAAGCCCCGGCAACAGTGACTGTTTACTGAGCCGGGCACCAAGCCCTGGGGAGGGGCAGCCCGGGGGCTGGTGGCCCTCACAGGTCCTCCAGGGAGGGGTTCTCAGAGCTCTGCAGCAAGGACAGCAGGTTCAGGGCCGAGACGCTGGGCACATGGCCGGCGCAGATCTGCAGCATGCGGACCAGGCGCTGCGCCATGGCGGCTCGAAAGTCTTCTATCTGCAGAGGAAGAGCAGAGAACGGCGGTGAGGGGCCTGCTCCTCTCACGTGGAGCAGCTCCGCGGGCTGCCCAGGGGAGCGGGGTGCTGAGATGTGGGGACAGCTCAGGGCACCGCTGCCCAGCATGGCCACGCCCTTGTCCGCGCCACACCTCGCCGAGCCGTTTCCAACCACCTTAGTTTACCGAATCCTTCAAACACCCTCCAGGGATACCAGAGACGATGACCCTTGCTCCAGAAGAAATGAAGGCCCTGCAAGCTGCGCTGGCGAGGTTAGGCCAACTGTCCAGAGGCACACAGTTAGTGCCTGCAGAGCTGGCATCTGAACCAGGGCTAGTCCCAACCAACGCCGGGGTACAGTAGGCCCCAAAGGCTTCCCTACCTGGGACCTGTCTGAGAAAGACGCTCACAGGGGTAGAAAGGAGGGGTGGGTAGAGAGTGGCCCTTTCTGAGGACAGGGAGGCACTGTCAACAGACGGTTCCTATATCAGGGCCTCTGAAGGGCTGGTGGGCCCAGAGGAGCCGTGGGATTAGGCAGGGGTGACAAGACTGTCCTAGGGCCTGGCATCAGATGGTGCGGGCAGATGAGGTGCTCATTACAAATGTTGAGGAATAAACAGTGATGCTCAGATGTTCTCCCCTGACCAACAGGTGGCCTCAGAAGCATCTCTCCCTTCCCCTGTTCCCTCTCTAACTGGGGAAAGGGCGCCACCATCCACCCAGTCACCCAAGCTAGTGATCAGGCATCCCCAGGTCCGCCACCATTTGCCACCCACGACATCCTGGGTTTTAAATCCAGAGGCGATGTCAGTCCTCATCACATGGCCTCATCCGTACTGAGTCTCCTCTCAGCAGAATCTGACGCGGCTGCTCCCTCCCCTTGACGAGTCTTTTCCACCTGGCTCCCAGGACCCCACCCTCCGCGGCTTCTCCTCTCACCCCACAGGCCGCTCCCTCCTCTGTGTGACATCTAACTGCTGGGGGTCCCAGGGCTTGGCCTTTGCATCTCTTTCCCCCACACTCGGTCCGCAGGTGATCTCATCCAGCTCCGTGACCTTCAAACCATCTAATTGCTGAGGTTGCCCAAACTGCATCTCCAGACCTTTCCTCTGAATGTGAGACACACACGTGCCGCTGCCTGCTTGGTTTCTGTGTAGACATCTAACAGACTCCTCAGTCTTAGTCTGCCCAAGACGGAGCTCCTGGGAGTCCCCCCAAACTGCAGTCGCCCCCCATCTCAGCCACAGGCAACCCCATCCTTCCAGCTGCTCAGGCTGAAAACTCCAGAGTCGACCTTGACTCTTCTTCCTCTCCTGTCTCACATCCAGGCCATCAGCACATCTGTCGGCCCCGCCCTGGAAACACCCAGCATCACAGACCATCTCATCTCCCTCTTCCCCAGACACCACTGAGCCCAGGCCACTCTTAACTCTTCCAGACACAGTCCCCAGGCCCATCTCCTTCTTTCTGCCCCTGTTTCCCTTCAGTCCACTCTCCTCCCAACAGTTGCAGGGACCCACTTAAAACCCGAGTCAGGCTGTGTTCCCCCCGCCCAGCCCCACACTTTCCATTGCTACAGTCTAACTCAGAGTGAAAGCCACCACCTGTCCTACGACCCACAAAGCCCCACGGTCACTCTGACTCGTCTCTCACAGCTCTGCTCCAGCCACCCATGCCTCCCTGTGGACCTTGAACACAGCAGGCAAGTTCCAAACTCAGGGCCTTTGCACTTGCTGTTTCTCCAACCTAGTGGGCCTTTCCACCAGGAGACTCCATGGCGCCTTCCTTCAAGTCTTTACTTACAGGTCATTTTTTTTAGTGAGCCCCTTCAACCCCTATGTAAATCTTGCCACTTTACCACCACCTGACAGGTCACATCCATTCTCTAACACGCCATACGTTCTACTTCCTCACTTTGTTTCCTCCACTAGAACAGAATTGGGAGTTTTAAAACTGTTCTGCTTTATGCTGCTTCCCTAGTGCCTAGAACAATGCTCAGCGCACTGTAGGTTATGTAAGAAATACTTGTTTTATTTTTTTTTTAATTAATGTATTTATTTTGGCTGCATTGGGTCTTCGTTGCTGTGCGCGGGCTTTCTCTAGTTGTGGCGAGCGGGGGCTACTCTTCGTTGCGGTGCGCGGGCTTCTCATTGCGGTGGCTTCTCTTGTTGCAAAGCATGGGCTCTAGGCACGTGGGCTTCAGTAGTTGTGGCTCGTGGGCTTCAGTAGTTGTGGCACGCGGGCTTCAGTAGTTGTGGCTCGCGGGCTCTAGAGTGCAGGCTCAGTAGTTGTGGCACATGGGCTTAGTTGCTCTGCGGCATGTGGGATCCTCCCGGACCAGGGCTCGAACCTGTGTCCCCTGCATTGGCAGGTGGAGTCTTAACCACTGCGCCACCAAGGAAGTCCAGAAATACTTGCTGAATAAGTCCTCTGAGCTCTGTGGCCTCTGCCTCTGAACTGTCCCTCCAAACTGCTGCTGCTCTCACTTGGACTCCACAGTCTGCTTCCCGCAGCAGCCTCGTCCCGAGGCCTCCTGCCTGTGGCCAGGCCTCCTCCCATCCACACATCATACTCCAGAGACGTGGCCCGCAAATCCCACTTCTGACCCTATCATGACGCCCCGTCACCTACAGGAAGGAAGGACTGAATTCCACTGCCAGGCTTCCAAAGCTCTGCAAATCCTTCTCCTGCTGCGTATGTTACATGTCGGTCTATTTTGCTTGATTCTGAGAGGCAGGGCTAATATCTGAGGCATTTGTGTTCTCAGGGACCAGCACAGGGCCCGATCAGCGGAGCTGGGAAATAATTTCACTGGGCGAATCCCACACCTCCCTGGGTGTTTCCTCATATGTAAAACGGGGCTAATAATTCCTGCCACGCAAAGGCCTCAGAACATGGTGAGGCTCCAAGTCAATAAAGCGGGGGAGTGTGCCCTGAACGGGACAACAGCGGTACGAGGAGTGCTGACCGTCCAAACACTGGGTGCTTTGTATGAGAGAATGCCAGGTCTAGGTTCTCAGCAGGGCTGCTGCTGGCTGGAAATAGAAAGTCGGCCGCAGACCTTTTTTGAGAGAAGTTCTCAGGCTAGAGGACAACCCAGGACCTGGTACAGCCTGCCACCTCATGACCACACACAGAACTGCAGTACCACGCGCACCTCTGCTGTGGAGCAAAGATGGCGATTCCCCTTCAGAGCCAAGAGAAGGCAGGCTGTGTGCATGTGCGTGTGCATGTGTGTGTGTGTGTGTGTGTGCGTGTGTGTGTGTGTGTGTGTGTGTGTTGGGGGTGGGTCGACTTGTTCAAAGCCACACAGTCAGCCCGCTAAGACAGGAAAGGGACAGCTGCACGCCAACCTGGCTCTTCTGCTGACTTCCTAGCTGTGTGACTGTGAGTACGTCTCGCCTCTCCTGTTGTGAGGAAAGCCTGCAGGGACAGGCTCCTCAGGGGTGCCCCGGGCCTCAGGTCCTACCTGTGAGATCAGAGCATCGGTCTAGTCGAGGTTCTTAAAATAGTCATCAAATGTGAAACACAAATTTGTACATCTTAACCGATGCGCTGAATGAGATCTAGGGCAGGTCTAATGACTTCTGCAGTGTCGGAGTAGTAATGAGATCTGCCCCAATCCCCATGCGACATGGCAACGTCCGCCGCTTCTATTGCTAACAGTCACAGGTTCTGCTAATACTACTGACATCTCTTGCCTACATTCACAATGATAAATTTCTTTTAGAGGTTAGTGAAAACAAGAAGTAATTTTTCCTCGTCCAGGTCCGTAAATCCCCTGAATTGTTCTCCCTTCCGACCAGAGGGGTCCACAGACCCCAGAGTAAGAACCCTTGGTGATGAGGGACCACATACTGACTCAGTTCCCTCTTACGACATCACTTTGCTTTTGGGAACAGGTGCAAGACCCAGAACAGAGCAGAAACACAAATCTTTAAAACGAATCTCAAAACCAACTGAGCAGGTCTGGCGTGCGGGTGGGGCAGCCCAGGCCCTGGGAGCCCAGAGGCAGCAGCATCAACTCCTGCTGAGGACCCTTTAGCAAAAAGTCATCAGGTTCCGTACCGCACAAAGAGAGGCTGAAGAGCAAAATTCAACAGCAAAATAGAAATCTGCTGCGCTGACCCCACAATGAGCATTGACCTCGTGAGAAACACCCACAGAAGCAAGTCAGGGCAGAACTAATATCACATGTATCCATCCAACCACCTGCCCACCTACCCAGCCTCCCCTTCTGCTGCCTGCTAGACCCCCTGCCCCAGGATGGGACCAGACAAGGTCTGCAATCCAGGGATGTAAGGGGGACACTGGGCACCTTCACTGCTGGTTAATGAGGCAGACAAGATGCCTGACCTCACAGCACTTAACCCCAGCAGGGAAGTGAGATATTAACATGGACCCACAGGCACACACACAAGACTTAGTTACGAGTAGAGAGAACGACGCAAAAGCAAGAGGTGATGGCGCCTGGTGTATGAGCAGAGCTCAAGATGTACAAGGAGCATCACCCTACTTTACATGTGCGAACCCAAGGCTTTCGGTGACCCACCCAAGGCTTACGGTGACCCACCCAAGGACAGCAAGCAGAATAGCCAGGGTTCAAACGAGGATCTTGTCTCCACATCAGGACCCCCTTCACCAGGGTACTCAGCGAGCCTCCAAGAAGCACCCCTGCCACGGCCCCTGTGTGCTGACTGCCCCATCCCTCAACCCGCGTGCTCGGGGTCCTCACCTCCAGGTCACAGAAGAGCAGGGGGCTCCGGTAGGTGTGGGCCAGCTTCATGACGGTGTTCCGGTGAATGCTGCAGTGGCTCTCCTGCCCAGCTGCAAAGAAGCCACGGCCTGTAATCTCTACCTTCATGACTGTAATCTAGGAAGCACTGGGCCAAGTAGTTCATTTCCCCTCTCTGGGCCTCAGTTTCTTACTAGTCAGTGGGGTGACAATCCTGTTCTACTTTCTTTTCAGGGCAGTCAAGATCATCAGATCAGAAAATAGGCTGAAGGAGCTTGGAGAGAGTGCTCAATAAAACCACGAATTTCCTCATCTGTGAAATGAGGATAGTAACGACCCCTACCCTGCTGAGTTACTATGGAGATTCAATGAATGAATACACGGAAGTGACCTGGTGTCCATTTATCCACCAGTGCTTACTGAGAAAAATCTGCGCCAGGCCCTTCCTGCAAGGAACTTGAAGTGCCGCTGGCGGGGCAGGCACACCGTCAGTGTAGGCAGAAGGGTTAGGAGTCTCTGACAGAGGCATGTGTGGGATGGATACACTGAGGGCCCAGACTGCAGGGCTGGTCAGGTCCCCCAGGAGGCAGAAAATAGGGGTTAGCGAGATAAAGAAGAGGAAAAAGTATTTGAGAGAAGCCACATGGTACAATCATTAAAGGCATGGGCTCTGGAATATGACTCTCTACGTGTGAATCTCTGCTCTACCACTGCGCAGCTGCGGGGCCTTGGGCAAGTTACCTAACCTCGTGACCACAGTTTCCTCTGCTGCAAAACAGAGAAAATAGTACCTACTACAGTAGCACCTGTTGTGAAGATCAAGTAATATAGAAACAAAGCACTTAGGACAGTGTCTGGTCTATTGTGAGTGCTCGATATAGGGTAGCTATTATTATTTCCACTGTTAATATTACCAAGTTTCAGAGAACTATAAGCTGAGCCAAAGAAGGGAAGAGTAACAGGAGATAAGACAGGAAGGCAGGGGCCAAACTGCAAAATACTTTGTGCCTTTACAGGAGTCTGGATTTTACTCTGAAAGCCACAGAGAGCCACTAGGCACCTCTAAGCCGTTATCTCAGCGGAATTAACTTGGCAGACTGATCAGCTCAGATTTGCTTTATAAAGACTGACAACATCAGATTCCAAAATGCATGTGTTTTCCATCACCCAGGCTGCCTTTGCAAGGAGTCCACCACAGGCCCAGCCGCAGCCTGCCCTGGGTTGGCGAGGGAGGGGGTGAGCGGCAGGGGAGGGATGCACTTACCGCCTGTGGCGAGGAAGCTCACCTTCCCCAGGAAGAAGGTGGCGTCCACATGGTGCAGGGACTCCTCAACATTCCGGAGGCTGCAGTGGCCAGGGCAAGAGAACAAAGCAGAGGACAAACCTCACAACAGAGAAAGCAGAAGCCGCCCCGCCTCTGCTCCCAGAGAGGCCAGAGAACGAGAGGAGGGTGACAGGAAACAGCCCTAGAGGAATACTTTGTCCTTTCATATCTTTAAACTACATTTTTTTTTTTTTTTTTTTTTTTTTGCGGTACGCGGCCCTCTCACTGCTGTGGTCTCTCCCGTTGTGGAGCACAGGCTCCGGACGCGCAGGCTCAGCGATCATGGCTCACGGGCCCAGCCGCTCCGCGGCATGTGGGATCTTCCCGGACCGGGGCACGAACCCGTGTCCCCTGCATCAGCAGGCGGACTCTCAACCACTGCGCCACCAGGGAAGCCCTACATTTTTTAAAATTTAATTTAATTTATTTTTTTATACAGCAGGTTCTTATTAATCATCCATTTTATACACATCAGTGTATACATGTCAATCCCAATCTCCCAATTCATCCCACCACCCCCCTCCCACCCCGGCACTTTTCCCCCTTGGTGTACATACGTCTGTTCTCTACATCTGTGTGTCTATTTCTTCCCTGCAAACCGGTTCATCTGTACCATTTTTCTAGATTCCACATATATGTGTTAATATACAATATTTGTTTCTCTCTGACTTACTTCACTCTGTATGACAGTCTCTAGATTCATCCACGTCTCCACAAATGACCCAATTTCGTCCCCTTTTATGCCTGAGTAATATTCCATTGCATATTTGTGCCACATCTTCTTTATCCATTCACCTGTCGATGGGCATTTAGGTTGCTTCCATGACCCGGCTATTGTAAATAGAGCTGCAATGAACACTGTGGTACATGTCTCTTTTTGAGTTATGGTTTCCTCAGGGTATATGCCCAGTAGTGGCATTGCTGGGTCCGATGGTAGTTCTGTTTCTGGCTACTCCACGCGGCTTGTGGGATCTTAGCTCCCCGACCAGGGATGAACGTGGGCCCTCGGCAGTGAGAGCGAGGAGTCCTAACCACTGGACCGCCAGGGAATTTCCCAAACTACTTTTAATTACAAAGTGACTCAAGTTCGTAATATAATCAAACAGTAAATACGGGTGTATAAGTAAAAAGTAAAAGTCCCCGTCTCCAGCACCACCTTCCGTTTCAACTCCCCAGAGGTAACTGCTGCTGACAGTTGGGGGTGTAATTCTTCTGGAATATTTTTCATATGCAAATACAGACAGTGATATGTACCAGAATCCAGTTGGGTCTAACTGGGTTCGACAACTCTGTTACATTCTTTGGAATGACCATACAGTACCACAAACTACTTTCCCTGTGATGGACATTTAAACGGTCTCCTGTTGTTCACCGTTACGAAAGATGCTGCATGAATTTTCTTTCCCACAGGTCCTTACATATCCAAGCAAACGTTTCTGTAGGACAGATGCTAGAAGTGGAATGGCTGGGTCACAGTATGTGTCTTTTTTAAGTGTAGATAAGTATTGCTGAATTGCTTTCCAATAAGATTACAGTGATTTTAAGTCATATCAATCATATGAAAACACTCTTTTCCTTTAAGCAACAGCACCCTGACCTTCTGGGTTGAGGCTTTCATTCACTCGTGTCCAGGGACTGATGAAGGAACCTGTGGTCTCCTGGCCAAAAAGCCATCTCAAAGGTCAGGCTTCAGCCTGAATGAACACAGCCTGAGGCCAACAGCAACAGCAGCCCTGCCCCTAAGTGTGGCTGTGAAGCAGGATCTCTCCAAAGACTTGGGCCAGTGTCCCTTCTGGTGAACAGAGAGATCTCACCCAAAGAGCAACAGATCTGCTGAGCCAGGCCCTTCTGGCAACCATGGCAGATCTCAGCCTCACCTGGGCCTAGGTCACCGCCGACTGGTTCCAACCGGTCAGGTAATGCGGTCTGGACTTGGTCCTGATGCTACAGGTATCTGGTGTCTCTATGCCACTGGATTCCCAGGTGTTTCCACCACATCCTTCTCTTGATCCCTACCACAGGCCCAGGTATCTGCCTTGGTTTCTGTGCTGGACCCTGTGTCCTGCTCTTAGCCTGCTGTCACCCAGGAGGGAGAGGGCAGACCTTTCTTCTGTACTCCCTAGGCTGGCTGCAGTCCTGTCCCCAGGGTTGCCAGCACCATAGGGAGACCGGATCAGGCCACCAGCATCAACACCACCCATGCTGCCACTGCCACGGCCCCACGCTAGACTGGCTCTGACGCTGCACAGGCCTCGACAGTCCTTCGAACACACTACACTCCTCCTGCCCTTTACATTAACCCTCCACCTGGAACATTCTGCTCACTTTCATCTTTCCCTGGCTAATTTCTCGTCATCTCTCAGGTGTCTACTTAAATGTCACCTCCACCGGGAAGTCTAGCCTGACCTAAGTCCTGAGAGTCAGAGGTCTTGTTTGGGCTCTCACAGCCCCATGCTTCCTTCTTTTTACAGTACCCATCGCAGGTACTGTAACTGTCTGTTCAAAAGTCTAGCCTCCTCCCCTAATGGACCTTGAGGACAGGGTCTGTTTCATTCATGTCTGTGCCTGCTGTCAGGGATACACAGTAGGCCTCAGAGAGCCAAATGACAGATGACACTGCTGGCATTTATCAGTGTCTTTTAAACATCTTGCATTGGCCACTGGCTCCCCCCTCCTCACCGTCTAAGTTAACCCCAGGCAGCCTCTCCCTGTCTCCTCTCCTTCCCATCACAAGTGAGGCCACTGTCCCAGCACATCCCTCCGCCAGGTCTACCTGAGCCTGGCAGCCCCCATCCTCTGGCTCTCACCTGTGTTTGCTGTGAAGGTTGACCACGAACACAATCAAGTCAATTCGGGGCCGATTCACATTGGAGGGCAGAGGGAGGGACTTTGCCAAGTGGCTGAAAAACAAGAAATTGCAGGACTAAATACGTACCCACATCACAATGACTGTTCACATGCCGCCCGTCACAGGGAAGAGGCTGTCAAGAGCTCCTCTCCTATTCACCTGAAGCAAGACTTTTCAGGTGAGCACAGGGGCAGGGCAGAGCTGGTCCTATCCAGATGACTCCTGCTCTACTCTCCCTGCTAGAAAGTTTAGTAACTGCCTTGGCAAGAGGGAGTTTTGGATATAAGATGGCATGAGGCTAGACATCTACACTGCATGCTGGGAGGGAGACCAGGCTCAGAAGCGGGGGAGGGTGTTGGACTGTGAAGTTCAGGTGTTAAGATTGAAGCTCTTTGGAGTAAGACAGAAGTGGCCCCAAATCCCAGGTCTGCCAATTATCAGCTATGTGACCTTGGGCAAGTCACCCTCATCATTCTTGTCTGGACTTAGTCACGGATTGTCAAATACCCACCTGAAGGGTTTTTTTGAATCCTCTACTTCTGCCCATTTCCACATATGACTATTACTCATCTTCCCCCCACCCCTCAGCTTATAATTTAAGAATACCAAAAAGTATACAAAACACAAAAGTTAAAAAAGAAACACATACTCCTAAAAGTTCAGTTACCTAGAAATAACTACTATTAACATTAGAACATTTTTCTAAACATCTCTCCATGTACACAATGTATACACATTCAGACACTAGAATACAGTAGATGTAATTGAAAAATAGGAGGGAGTTCCCTGGCAGTCCAGTGGTTAGGATGTAGCGCTTTCACTGCCATGGCCCAGGTTCAATCCCTGGTCGGGGAACTAAGAACCCGCAAGGGGCATGGTGCAGCCAAAAAATAAAAAATAAAAATAAATAAAAATAGGATAATAGTATTAATTTTATCTGAATTTAGTGGAAGCAAAATAACTAAAGTAGAACTGAAAAAAAAGATGAACTTTGGATAAATTATTTTTTAATCACAAGAAATTATTTCCTCAAAGAACCCAATTAAAAAAATAAATGAGTAAGTTGGTATCATTTTTAACAGTTTTGATTCTACCTATATGGGATTGATTCTCTATTATTAAGAAAAGTGAGAAAATTAGCATTCTTATAATCTACCTTACCATTTGGACAAAACTTACAAATGTAATTTATATTGCTATTATTAATGGTATTATTATATACATTTATATTTTGCTCTAACCATAACTTCGGACCTCAGCTAATGAAGTTGCCACTCTAGAACATGAGAGAGACAAAGGGTACTGAGGAAGGTCTCTCACTGGCAACTAAATGCTTCAGCAATAAAGAGACAATCATTTTTGCTCACAACTCATTGGCCAGAACTACTCATGTGGCTCCACATAACCACAAAAGGTCAAACCTAGTTCCTGCCAAATACTACAAACGCAGAGAGCCGAAAATACTTGACAACAGAATGAACAGATGACCATATGGGTGAGTTGCTTCTCCTGCCCAAAAGTCTGAAGAATTATTTACTTCGGAAGTAAATAATTGTCCATTTTTCCTGGAACAAGATATATGTACCCTTTTTAATGGACAAATTCAACTCTTCACTCATTCCAGGGAAGTCTTCTTCTACTACACTTCAAATACTTTTGCTGTAATTTTCTCAAATCTTTCTTCTTTGTAAATAATTAAGTCTTTAACCACATCTACTCTGATCCTTGCTGTTTCTATGTATTTATTAGATAGATCTCATATGGTATTATTTTTCACCTTTTTTGTCCTTAGCTCTGCAACCTCCCTTTTCCTCTCATTCTGTTGTGTTATTATTTGGTCTTTGAACGCTTCTTTAAAAAATTCATGTTCCTATTAAATTCCTCAATGGCACAGAGCACTCAAAAAGGAGCTTTCTTCCCCTTTTCCCAGAGTGGGCTCTTCATCAGATTTTTTGCATGTCATGTGACTCTTTTTTGCCAATGGTTTCCATCTTGCTGAATGTATGCAATTTTATCCACGTTTTCCATTTACTCTGATGCTAATTAAATTAATTTTTTTGACTTTTTTTGGGGGGGGGCCTTGCCCCATGGCATTCGGGATCTTAGTTCCTGGACCAGGGATCAAACCCGTGCCCCCTGCAGCGGAAGCGCAAAGTTCCAACCACTGGACCACCAGGGAAGTCCCAAATTAATTTTTTTTTTATCCTTTCCAATTTCTGAGCTATGGGTTTGAGATTATTGGTTATTGTGTTTGGTGTTCTATAGCCAAAGAGCCTGGCAACATAGGTAGAGCACAGATGGACATATGAACAATCTTTATTTTGAGGGAAAGATTACGTTGAAGAAGAATGATCCAAATCTAGAGGGTATTTCCTCTGTGGGAATTGGAAATGCCCCATACTAGGTAAAATAAGGGAACATAATCTTTCTATCAGGGAGAATGACACCCACATGTATTCAGTCACTTGACTCCTGCCAGCAGCTGTTTCTACTCCCTCTCAGTTAGAAAAAGGAAAACAAAATATACTTTAGTTACTTTTTCTCCAAATTTGGGGGTTATCTGAGCATGTACTCTGTGCCAAGTGTTGCTCAAGGCACTGGGGATTCATCAGTGAGCAAAAGTCAAAGTCCCTGCCCTCAAGGGGCTGACCTTGGGGTCCCTAGGGGTGGCAGACTGGAAACAAGTAAAGAAACATGGCAACTTCTTATAGTGACAAGTGCTAGAGGAAAACAGAAAAACTGTGTGACAGTGATGGAGGATGCCTTTGGACGGGGACAGATCACGCGTTAGGACGGAGTCTCTGAGGGGTTGGTCAACCGGCTCCACCTGTGACCGCCTCTCTGGTGGTCCCCCTACAGCCAACCCCGCTCTTCCTTGAGCCCAGGCCAGCGATCGGACACCCCCAGCATAAGGCTACTTACACCTTCAGCTCCGATGTGCAATCCTCCTTGAGCATCGCTTCGGCCAGCTGCTGCAGAAGAGCATCCTCCGTGCCCACCAGCTGCCCAGAGAGAGAAGGCGACCGACTGATACCTGGACACAGCAGTCCCGCTGGAGGGCCCGGACTGCCGCGAACCCAAGATTCTGGCTCCAGCGCGCGAGGCACCCTTTTACCGAGAGGACTCCGGCAGAGGGCCCGAGGTTTGCACCCTCTCCGGTCCTGTCCGGAAAGCACTCACTACCCCCCCCGGACCCTTCCTGGAAAGGCCTCGTCTCTCCCGGAGGTCCGATGCCTCTACGCGGGAAAACCGTGTTTTGGACACCCGGCACCCCGCCCTGCGCGCGGTCGCCCCGCCCAGCCGCCCCACCAATCAGAAACTGCGCACTTATTGGTGGGGACGTCCCTCAGCCTCAGAAGGGCGGCTACTCCGATTGGTTTAGAGTGTGGCTCTCCGGCCCACCACACCCCAGCCAGAATAGCCCACGCCAGCACCTCAGAGAGCGCAGGGGACCTGGCGGCTGAGGCACAGCCTGGGAGGAAAGGCGGGCGGCAGAATCTGGGCTGCTGACGCCTACCAAGATGGTGGCCGTGTTCAGGCCAGGCAGTTTGTCCAGCGGCCGCAACACCGACATCCCAGGGACAGGCCGAACCGCCGCTCGTGCGGTGCGCGCCGGGCTTTCAAACCACCCAGTGGCCCACCCCTTGTGCGTAATCGTGGGTCACGTGACAGTGCTTGGGCAGGACCTCGTGGGGGGCGGGGTAGGGCCTTCTTAAAGGAACCACTACCGCCTTTTCCGAGGGGAGGTTCCACCGCTGTCTCTAGGCACATAGGGTGCTGCCTGCGGGACAAGACATTCGTGCTCATTCAAGGTGCTCTTGATTCCTTCCAAACCTGTCCCTCACACATCCTCTCCATCTCAGTTGACTCCATCCTTGCAGCTGCAAAGAACAAAATCTTGGGTCATTCTTGACTCCTCTTCCCCGCACCTCACAATCAATCCGTAAGCAAGCCTGTGGGTTCTATTCTTAAAATGCAAGAAGCCGACCATTTCTCACCACCTCCACCCCACCACCAGGAGAAGCCACTCTCCTCTCTCACCAGGTCTACTGTAAGAGCCTTCTCACTGGCTCCCTGCTTCCACCCTGGTCTCCAGGGCTACTGGCTATTCTCCACACAGCAATCGGAGTCATCCTTTAAAAAGAGAAATCAGAGCAGGCCACTTCTCTGGTCAAAACCCATCGATGGTTCTCTCACTCAGGTACATTGCAAATGCCTTACAGGGCCTTTGAGGCTCTGTGGGTTCTGGCCCCTGACAGTCTCTCTGGCCTCATCTTCTGCCCTTCTCCCTCTAACAACGGCTCTAGGACCCCTGGCCCTGTGGTTCCCTCTGGCTGAAATGCTCTCCTCCCAAATAGTCACATGGCTTGTTTCCTCACTTTATTCAGGTTTCTGCTGCAATGTCACCTCATCAGAGGGGGCTTTCTTAACGACCCTATCTAAAATAGCAAGCCCTCCCATAATCCCTCTCTCCCCTTTTCTGCTCAGTTTTCTCAATAGCACTTCACATATTGACTAGAACTGGGCAGCACCTGAGATTTTACAAACTAATAAACTGTTACTGTTTATTACTGATTAGTGATAGTCTGTTACCTTTTCATGGATGCTGCAGAAGACATGAAACTCCTGGGTAAGGGACAAAGGACATTATTACTCAAGGTAAAAGCAGCAGCTGTGGCTTTACCTTTGTTTGTGTCATTTTCCCCACGTCCCGCAAGCCCTGCAAAGGACCCACCCATCATGTTTGCCTGTACACCTCGTGGATGGCCTTATAGGAGAGGAACACAGAGGTTAGAAATTCACCACTTTTATAGTGAGTGGTAGGCATGCCTGTCCTTTTTCCGGTTGCTTGTTTTTCCTGTTCTTTTTCCAACCCTCAACGTTGCTTGCTGCAAAAACAAACCCTTAGAAATGGCCTGGGTAAAGAGCTTTCAGAGCCTTGCTTTCTTGGCATGCCCAGCAAGAACCTGCAGGGACTCAGAGCCCACAGCAGATTGCTTCTCCCAACAGTTATATAATATCTGCTCATTGTCTGTCTCTCCAACTAGAGCATAAGATACATGAGGGCAAAATTTTGTCAGTTTGTATGTCCAGCACATTAAAAAGTGTCTGGTACATAGTAGTTGCTCAAGAAATATTTGATGAATGAATGAATCGATTTACATCCATTTGTTTATTCTCAGCAGTGATTCATTCATTCATTTCCTAGGGAAGACCCAATGCCCCACCCTGGGAACACAGATGAATCAGACATTACTGACCAACTCAGTGTGATGGGGGAGTAGGACTGTGATCTCACAGTGTGTTCATTACTGTGACATCTGGGAGAAAAGAGGCATACTTCTTGTCTAACCTAAATCCTTCTCACTGCGAACCAAACTAGTTATACCTTGCTTAGAAAGAGCAGGAAGTACATGGCTTCAGGGAGCCCCTGCCCCAGTACAGATGGTGCTTTGATTCCCCATGGCATGGGGCATGGAGTGGACTCCCTGACAGTCAGGTAGTAGTAAGTACTAGGAAAAATAAAGTAAGGTGGGCTAGGGGATAGAACATGATGGGTAGGAGGAGGTACTTTAGGTCAGGGGAGGCCTAGCTAAGAAGGTGATGTTTGGGCAGATGTCTGGATGCGGTGAGAGAGGAGCCAATTAAATATAGTGAAGAAGGGAGGGTGGGAGGAGATGCAAGAGGGAGGGGTTATGGGGATATATGTATACATATAGCTGATTCACTTTGTTATACAGCAGACACTAACACACCATTGTAAAGCAATTATACTCCAATAAAGATGTTAAAAAAATAATAAAATGGAAAAAAAGAAAAATGCTAAATAAATAAATAGTGAAGAAGAGGATTCAGGCAGAAGGAGCAGCAAGTGATAAGACCCCAAGTGGGGGGCATTCCTGACACTTCTGAGGAGCAGCAAGGAGGCCAGTGGCTGAAGCAGGTGGGGTGAGGAGTGAAGGAGATGAAGCTAGAGAGCTGATCGAGGGCCAGGTGACTGAGGCCCTTAGAGAGTCAAGGAAAGACATGGGACCCTGCTCAGCACGGTCCAGGAGGGGCTGAGCTGAGGCCCATTCAATCAACCTGTGCTGAGTGCCTGCCTTGGGCCAGGCCTGGTGCTGGACACTGTGACCCAGGCACAGAGGTTTCAGTGGTGGACGGACAGATAACAACAGCCAAAGGCAGCACAGTGGGTGACAGCCAGCATGGGAAGCAGCTGGAGCCCAGATGAAGGTGCATTAAGGCTCCCTGGGGGGCCCCCATTACACTTTGCTGGGGAGGTGACTGTTGGCTGAGGGGTCAGGTGAGTTGGTGGCTGTCGCATAGGTAGTGCAATAGAACATAGCTGTGTGTAAGACCCATACTGTGATGAAGTGTAGAGACTGGCAGGAAGCCCAGACCCAGGCCTGGAGGTTCTTGTATCATCAACATGCAGAACTTGCAGGGCCATCAGAGACCCTCTGGGCCAGTGTTTTTCAAACTGACTTCTGCGAAACCCTGGGGAGATGCCTCAGGGGCACCGGGAGGGGCAGGGGAGAAGCTGAGTATGTAAGGCCCAGAAACCCCACCCCACCATTTAACAGAAGCAGCTCTGGCTTCATCTCTATTACATATTGAGCTTCCTGTAAACTTTTTTGTGAATAATCACGTGGCTAAAACAATATCTAAGGGCTGCTGATCACTTTTTAAAATAAATTTATTTATTTATTTTTGGCTGCGTTGGGTCTTCGTTGCTGCATGAGGGCTTTCTCTAGTTGCAGCGAGCAGGGGCTATTCTTCGTTGCAGTGCGCAGGCTTCTCATTGTGGTGGCTTCTCTTGTTGCGGAGCACAGGCTCTAGGTGCGCGGGCTTCAGTAGTTGTGGCACACGGGCCCAGTAGTTGTGGTTCGAGGGCTCTAGAACGTAGGCTCAGTAGTTGTGGCGCACGGGCTTAGTTGCTCCACGGCATGTGGGATCTTCCAGGACCAGGGATCGAACCCGTGTCCCCTGCACTGACAGGCAGATTCTTTTTTTTTTTTTTTTTTTGCAGTACGCGGGCCTCTCACTGTTGTGGCCTCTCCCGTTGCGGAGCACAGGCTCCGGATGCGCAGGCCCAGTGGCCATGGCTCATGGGCCCAGCCGCTCCGTGGCATGTGGGATCTTCACGGACCGGGGCACGAACCCGTGTCCCCTGCATCGGCAGGCGGACTCTCAACCACTGCGCCACCAGCGAAGCCCAGACAGGCAGATTCTTAACCACTGCGCCACCAGGGAAGTCCCCTGTTTATCACTTTTAAAAACAGATTTATTAAGGTATAATTGACACGTAATAAGCCACACATATTTAAGGTGTACAGTTTGGTAAGTTTTGATATAAATATACACCCAGGAAGCCACCACCACAATCAATTTATAATGAACGTATCCATTACCTCCAAAAGTTTCTCTGTGCCCCTTTCATCCTCCCCCACCTCCTCTCTGCCCTCCCACTCCAAACTGTTCAACGGCACTTTGCCAGCTTTGCTCATCATAGTTCAATACTGGAAACGCCCCAAATGTCCTTCAGTGGTGAACAGATAAGCTGTGGTACATTGGTAAGGCAACCTCGTCAGTGCAGAGAAAAGCATTGGGCTCAGCAACAGAAGTCAGACACAAAGGAGCATATACCATAAGATTCCATTTATGTGAAATACAAATACAGGAAAAACTAATCTATGGCGACAGAAATCATATCAGTGGGTGCCTTTGGGAAGGCGGTACTGACTGGCAAGAGACAGGAGGGAACTGCCTGGGATGATGAAAATATCCTAGACATGGTCTGGGTGGCAGCTGCAAAGGTGTATACACAGGTAAACGTTCACCACTTAAGGTTTGTATTTTACTGTATGTACCTTAGATCTTAATAAAAATCTCTCTGGAAACTCAAACTCACTCCCCTTGGCCCACATATGCTGGAGAGGACACTTGCAGGACTCCCAGATGGTCCCACAGATGGCAGGGTGTCTGTAGGGTGGGGGACCCAGAGACCCAAAGCCATTTGACCCATAGCCTTTGCCACCTGCCCATCCTCAGTTTCTGGGAATGGACTCCCCAGGGAGATGGTTCCTCGAAGACTCTTCCCCATCCCGTGGGCCTCCGGGGCTGCTCTCTCCTCCTGAGACGACAACCACTGCTGTTTATGGAATGCTCACTGGGCCTCTGAAACTTTGCAAACACTCTGTCTCTAGCATAGGAGGGAGGACCCAGGCTTGGGAGGTAGACCCTCACCTCCAGCCCACCTCCGCACACGCCCTGGCTTTGTCACTTGAGAAGCTGAGTGACCTTGAAGAAGGAGAGGGTAAGCAGCTTCACGTCTCTGAGCCGAAGCTGCCTCAACCCCAAAGTGGGCTTCAACAACTAACCAGCTGGAGGACCAGATGAAGTGATGCGGGGCCCAGTCCTGGCCTGGCGGGGAGGGCTCCGTGGCCGGGATCCACGACCATCTCAGGCTGTATCCCAGCCAGGGGGCCTCCGGGGCTGGTGAGGCAGAACCAGGAGGGCAGCCCCTGCGAGCGGGCCTGCAGCCCAGGCTAGGGCTCCGACCCTAGCATTGAGACTTTTGCCATGTGACCTTGGATGACCAAGAAATGAGTTAACATAAATATGGAAAGCACTGAAAGCAGTGTCTGGCATATGGTAAATGTTGCATTGGACAAATGTGTCCAGAATCTCAGTCTTGATTCTTCCCTCTATAACACATGACCCTCATTGGCTCTACTGGTCATTGCTTCTGTGTCCTGCCCACGTGCCAGGGACCCCAATCTCTCCCTACCCTCATATGACAAGTCGCCAAATCCTCCTAGTTATCTTGGTAGGGGCCACTTCCTCTCTAGGTCTAGTAGCAGCAGCCTGCTGGGTGGCTCCCACCTGTCCCGAATTTATCCAACCCTGCTCTGCCTGTCATCTCTGTACCATGTGCACAGTGCAAGGGATCCTGAAGAGAAGGCTGGTTGCCAGGGCAACAGAGGATAAAGCCCTTGCTCTGCCAGGCTGCTGATTGGCTAAGGCAGGTCCCACCTCCTGCTATTCTGAGGGTGGGGGGCAGAGAGAAGGGTCTCCAACGGGCAGGGAGAGGTACAGGCTGCCGGAGCTAGCCCAGGACTGCCCCCTCCTGGCCCAGTCAGAGCCCCTGGGCCTGAGAAACTCTGTCTCCCGTAGGGGGCGTTGGCCTCGCCCTTCCTCTGCTTCCAGCACCGGGGCGGCTGCAGATGGCAGCATCTCTGGGGACGGCAGCTGCGACTGAGTCCGCGGGCCGACGCTGAGCTGCTCAGGCCGAGGCTGTGCGCTCAGCCCGGGGCCCTCGGAACAGGCATCTGCAGGGCTTGAGGTGGGTGTGCGGGCACGGGGGTCGGGGTGGAGGATTGAGTGGTGCTTGGGAGGCAGGGAGAGGGGCTCTGCAACCCTCACACTGTCCTGGATGGGACTTTAGCTGGAATGGGGGCTAGAAAATTCCTTATAGATCATCTGATAGCCCCCGCCCCCACCCCGTCCCTGTGCAGGGAACCCTGGAAGTTCAGAGAGGGTGAGGAGGGGCCCAAGGTCACACAGAAGGCCAGTGAATGTTTTGCTTCAGCTAAGCCAGTCCTCTGAGAAGCCAGGAGAAGGTCTGGGGTCCTCAGTTGCCCCAGGATGCCTGGGATTTTGTTCACAGGGCTGGAGAGGTTGGGAGACCCTGAACACTGCTTCACAGGCCCACAGCATTGCAGCTGAAATGGCTTCTGATCTGCCCAAGTCCCCCATTCTCATGTTTAAGCTCAGAGGAGGCTGGGGTCCTGGGTGGGGCCAGGGGAGGGGGCACGAATCACTTGGCCTCAGTCAGGATAGTTTGGAGCAGCCTTTCTGCTTGTAGGTCCCCTTCTCTACCTCCCCCTAAACCCAGGCCACACCAAGCAATTCTGAACCCTCTCTTTGGCTCTACGGAAGGACAGATGGTTAGGAGGACACTGCTCTAACCCTGACTTTGGGCCATTAGCACACTCTTCATTTTATTTCTCCATGAGGAGAATAGGGCACCTTGAGACACTGTGTTTCAGAACAGCCAGTGGGGACCCTGGAGGGCAGGGGAGGGGCTCTGGGTGGACGCAGGACTGGGAAGCAGCATCTCTCCCTCCCCTGGCCTCATAGCCCACCTCGTAGACCCACCTGGCAGTAGAGGGACAAGAGGAGCTGGAGCTTGAAGACAGAGGTCTGAAAAGCTGGAGCTTCTCTTCAGCCTGCCCTGGCGGTCATTCCATGCATCCCCTTTCTTCCCTCCCTAGAAGACAAGGTGGGCCTTTGCTCATTTCATTCCGTTCAGGTATTTTCCCCATCAAACCTCAGGACATCGCTGGGGGGTTGGAGTCCAGCTCTGTCACTTCTCAATTGGGTAACTCAGGGCTAGTTAGTGAACTTCTCTGGGCCTCAGTTTCTTCATCTGTAAAATGTGCACAGTAACAACTACCCCATAGGCCTTCTGTAAGGTCTGTGACTGCATTCTGACTGTGGTCTCCCTGCCTGACAGGCAGAAGTGGGTCTCCTCACCTTACCCCTTTCTCCCACCTCAGGAAGGGGCTGAGGGTGGGTTAAATGGGCCCTGATTTATTCCATTTCTGGAGGAGATAACCTGTGGTGGGGCTTTTGAAGTATGTATAGGAGTTTGCCACATGAACATGAATGCAAAGGACATTCCAAGGAAAATGAAAGCATGTGCAAAGATGTAGACTGTATAACATGCAGGTGCACATAGGTGATTGACAAGTGGTTCCCTGTGATGGCACGTAGTGTGGGAGATGAGGCTGGCAAGGTTGGCAGAGAGCAGATGTGGGCATCTCTGGGCCATTCTAAAGAGTCTGGGTGTATGTAAAACTTGTGAAGCACCTTAAACCTGCTAGCTTCCACTTTCCTGCGTTCCCCACCTCTGGTGCACTGGAAATAACGATAGCTGATATTCACTGGGTGCCGATTCTGCACCAAGCAGCATGATGCTAAATGCTCCTTAGGCATTGTCTTGTTAAACATTCACAGAGACCCTAAGAAGTGGGTCCTACTTCTATGCCCATTTTCCAGATAAGGAAACTGAGGCCCAGAGAATTAAGAACA
Organism: Monodon monoceros; assembly: GCF_005190385.1. Lineage (NCBI taxonomy): Eukaryota > Metazoa > Chordata > Mammalia > Artiodactyla > Monodontidae > Monodon > Monodon monoceros. The sequence continues at coordinate 93,806,328 of NW_021703783.1, forward strand.
AACTACTATGTAGCACTTGGTAAGCGCCAGGCACTGGTTCTGAGCATTTTACGTAAATTAACTCTTTTAACAGTCACAACAGCCCTATGACCTAGATACTGTTTTTACTCCCATCTTACGGGTGTGGAAACCAATGTCCAAGTCTTTTGGGGCTGGCACTGTGTCCATACTCTTATAATTATAAAATGGGGCATGGGCCTGAATTCGGGAGCCTGTGCAGAGCCTGTTGATATCAACCAGGTCCCCTAGGGATGGGCAGTTGTTCACCATGCTTTCACTAAGCCACACCTAGCCAGGATGCACGGGTGGCTGGGGACTCACTCATCTGTGAGGGGCCTAGTAAGTGGCAGCCTCTGCAAATGCACAGTCAGAGCCGGGAGGGACAGCTCAGAGGAGGCATGGCCCCAGCTGTCCTTTTCTGAGTGCTCTGAGGGGTCAGTCACCTCACTGAATCCCCACAAGGCTCTGTTAGCGTCCCCTTCTGCAGGGGACAATGCTGAGGCCCAGAGAGGTTAAGCAACTTGCCTGAGGGCACACAAACTGTTGAGGGACTGAGCCAGGGCCAGCCCTCAGCTATAAGCTTCCTTGTAGAAGGGTGAGTAGGAGCTGGGTGGGCCCCTGTGGTGAGGGCAGCTGTGTGCTTGGTCAGGGGGCCGGGGCTGCTGAGTCACTGCTCTCCACTCTCCAGGGTCTCCGTCTTCCCAGCCGTAAGGTGAAGCTCCGACCTCCTGGCTCTGTGAAGCCTGCGGGTCCCCCTCTGGGAGGGTGGGTGGGATAAGCAGCCTCTCTGCTGGTTCTCACCGACCGCGTCTCAGCAGCCAAGGCCTCCGCGATGCCGCACTTCCTGGACTGGTTCGTCCCTGTTTACCTGTTCATCTCTGTCCTCATTCTGGTGGGCTTCGGCGCCTGCATCTACTACTTCGAGCCCGGTTTGCAGGAGGCGCACAAGTGGCGCATGCAGCGCCCCCTGGTGGACCGTGACCTCCGCAAGACAATGATGGTTCGCGACAACCTGGCCTTCGGGGGCCCCGAGGTCTGAGTTGACCGGCTCTGTTGGCGGTGGGGGGCGGGAACCGGGTGCCCTCTCCCGTCCCGCCCGGCCTGGAGACCCCGGGGCAGACGGAGGAGAATCCCTGGTCGTCCAGGCTCTCCCTCGCAGCCTGGCTCCTCCCAGGAGGAGGGGCTCTGGGAGGACCCTGGCTGTGGGGCACCTGGGTGCCTAGAGATGTCGCTGCTGATGGCCCAGGGCTTGCTCTCCAGGTCAAGCCAGCTTATCCCACACCTGCCCTCCCCAGCTCCGGGGACGCCCCACGGCCCCCCAGTGCCTTTGTGCTGCCCAGCACTCCTGCCCCTCCACCCGGCGTCAGGCATGGCTGCCCCTGCCTGTCCTGAGCCTTCAGATCTCCCACTTCCCTACCAGATCCTCGGTGACACTCAGCTCCCCACTCCAGCCAATGGTATCGACCCTACAGCTTCATGGGCCAGGCTTCAAAGCTGACCCAAGGAAAGGGCCCCCTTTGGAGGGATGTCAGCTTAGTCCAGCCCAGTCCTACCACTCTGGACCCGGGCTTGGCATGGATGAGTGTTTGTGGTGGGGTGTGCAAGGGGCAAGGCCATAGAGGAAGGAGGTATGTGTATGTGTGTGTGTGTGTGTGTGTGTGTGATAGAGAGAGAGAACGTTTGGGGTCAGGCGTGCGGAGGGGAGGAGAAGCATGTTTGTGTGAGGGGGGTGGCCCCCAGGCAGGATTCGAGGTGGTGGGGATGGGGTGAGCTTTGTGGGCAGTGTGGGGACCACCAGCAGTTCCCACCCCCCTCCCTCGGCTGGACTTGCCTATCCCTTCCCTTTCCCAAGGCTGAGGCCACTGGCAGGAGCTCCTGCCCTCCCCTCCGGGTCCTGCACTGCACCAGGGGCCCCAAGCCCACCCTGGAGCCTCTCCTTCTCTGTGGAGCACCACTGCCTACTTTTTGGACATAGATTGGCAACCTGCTCACTCCCCTCCTTTGGGGCGTCCATCTTAATTTATCTCAATAATAAAGACTCCATGACTATCTTTGCAGGACTGTCTCCTTTCCTAAAAGTAGGATCATGTCTATCATCTCACTGGGTCCTCATAAAAATCATGATAGTTCAATATCCCCCATTTGGGGGATGGGAACACTGAATCTCCAAGAGGAAAGAGCAGTTTCTCAGCAGTGGCACTATTGACTTTTGGGACCAGATCATTCTTTGTAGGGGGGCTGTCCTGTGTGTGGTAGGGTGATGAGCATCTCTGGGTTCTACCCACTAGAAACCAGTAGCACTTGTGCCCTCCCCCCTAACTAACTGGATTCCCTGGGGTAGAGAACCAGTTAGGATATAAATTCAGGCACAGAGATGCAAAACGGCAGGGCCTTAAACCAAATAGAACGTTTTTCTTTCTTACGGTACAGTTCATAGGGAGGTTGTCCAGAGCTGATCTGGTGGACAGTTCCATGCAGTGTTCGGGGACCTGAGTTGCTCCTCTCTTGCTGCAGGGCTGTTGTCCTGGTTGGTTGTCCTGGTTGGTGCCATCCAAGGGCTCACGCAGCCCTTGTGCCTTTATTTCAGGAGAGAGCACGCATCTGTTCCTGCACAACCTCAGGGGGTGGGCTCCTGTCAGCCCCCAAGGCTTACGAGCTTAGGGGATGGGGGTGCCTTGATTACCAGGCAGCTCTGGTACCCACCCCGGCATCCAGGGGTGGAGTTGGCTCTACTGATCACATGGTCTGAGGGGGTGGGGGTAGGTTGCAGCTGTTACCTAAAGGAGGGGAAGGGATGCTGGGCAAAAACCAAGAGGGACTGAGGACACTGCTTTACGGAAGAGGAAACAAGCACGGAGAGAAATGACCCACCCGGGGTGACCCAGGGGGTTACTAGTGCCTGGGTTTGGGACTGGGAGTCTGGGGTGGGGAGGGTGGGCAGGAACCCTCAGAATTTGGTGAGCATGTGAATCAGTGCTCTGGGTATGGACTTCCAGGGCAGGCAGGGCGTGGCGGACTTCCAGGGCAGGCGGGGCGTGGCGGAGGTAGGACCCATTGGAGGGCAGGGCCCTTCCAGTGCCTTACAGATCACCCCACACAAGAATGGGGGTAACCAGCACCACCCACTGGGTAGCCAGTCCCACACTGCCTCAGTTTCTCTGGCAGTGCCAGCCCCACTGTATTCTGAGCTGCCTTCCCTGAGGGGATGAACTTCTTTCATTATGAGGCTCTGGATTTCACGAGTTCCTTCAGTGCTAATCCAAGTGAGTAGAGGTGTCAGGCGTGGCGGTGGGCGGTGGGGGTGGCTGGGAGGCCAGGACTGGGAGCCCCGTGCCACTGTTACTCATCAGGAAACTGGAAGAGCCCAAGCAGAACCATGTGCATGAGTTAGGACTGATGGCTGTGAAGGACAGAAGCCCCACCTCCACTAGCTTGGGTGAGAAGGGGAAGTTATCACAAAGACTCTGGAGTGTCCGGTCCTGTAGGACAGGAAAGTAGCAGGGACTCAGGGCAACTATAAGCAGCCCCTTAGAATTCTTTCTCAGACCCTTTTTTTTTTTTTTTTGGCTGCACCAGTGTCCCGTGAGATCCCAGTTCCCTGACCAGGGATCAAACACGTGCCGCCTGCAGAGGAAGCGTGGAATCTTAACCACTGGACAGCCAGGGAAGGCCCCTCAAACTATTTTTTATTCCTGCTTCTGTATACCTACTTCACTAACCAACCCTGATGCCCCCCATCATGGAAAATGTAGCAGCCAACTTCTGGCAAATGTTGTCTTACAGCTCCAGCCAGTGGAGAGAGAGTTACCCTGTCCCTGTCTCTGGCTGCAAGCACAAATATCTCAGGGGTGGGATTCATGGCTCATCCTAGGTCAGGCGCCCATTTTAAACTCATCACCCAAGGCTGGGGCAGGGTCCTGTGTGTGGTCCAGCTTGGGTCAGGGCCCATCTGGACCAGTCAACATGACCTGAGCACAGGTCATCTCAGAACCTGACGCCGAGTCCTACTGTCAGGTCTCTTGGGATATTACCTCGGGAAGGCAGGGTTCAGAAGAAATGATGAAAACTGCTCCCCCACCCCTAGCTTGAACACACCAGACAGTCCCTATTGGAGATGTATTCAGCTTAGCTGAAGGCCTCAGACTAGATCTGGCCAGCAGCCAAGTTTGGTTTGTCCAACACAGTGCTTTGAAAAGATGCAATTTTTTTTTTTTTTTTTTCTGCACCATGCAGCCGGCAGGATCTTAGTTCCCTGACCAGGGATCGAATCCAGGTCCTGGGAGTGAAAGCACCGAGCCCAAACCACTGGACCGCCAGGGAATTCCTGAAAAAATGCAAATTAATTGGCAACATTTATAAGTCAGGAGATTTCACATAAAAATCTTTTCTCTGACTCCTCTTTAAAAATAAAAATTCTGGCCGTACTGAGTCTAAAGTGTGAAGGTGTTCAAGGTTACAGGCTTCACAGCCTCAGCAGGGAGGATGTTGACCATGACCCTACCTGAGGCCTGGGCAGTGGCCAGTCTTCATCACAGGAAAGCTGGCAATGTCCAAAAGCTGCAGCAGGGTCTCCTACCCCAGGCTGCCAAGGAGGAGCCTGAGGCTCAGAGATGGTAAGGGATTCACCCAAGCCTTCTGCTCTTAAACCTGGATCCTTTCCCTGTGCTCTCCCCAGGGCTTATTACATAAATGTTTACTTATACATGCTCCTCCCATAAAGGACCCAAGAAGGTTTTAGCTGAAGGAGCCACATACATGGGGGTGGAAAGGAAATATTCTGACTCTGACTCCTACAGTAATACTATTACTTGTCTCTGAGCTTCCTGGCAGCCACAGGGAAAGGGGAAACACAAAGAGGTCATTTTATTCCTGTTAGGTGATAGCAGGAGAAATTGACTGTTAATGAAAGACAAGTTTTCTGCTTCCAAATACTAAAAAGAAATGTCTCAGTGTTAAGAGCAACACAGTAGACTGTGCCCTCAGCACTTTTTACAAGGGGCACGGTTGACCCAGATAGCAGAGCCTACAGAAACAGGCCAGTGCCCATGGAACCAGATTTTTCCATCTGCCAGGGCATGCCAGAGGACTGTACTGGGAGCAACTTGAGGTCAGGGCCTGGCAATAGTAAATCCTATAAAACTGTCCATTTAAATTGCATTTTGGGGGGATTTCCCTGGTGGCACAGTGGTTAAGAATCTGCCTGCCAATGCAGGGGACACGGATTCGAGCCCTGGTCTGGGAAGGTCCCACATGTCACAGAGCAACTAAGCCCATGTGCCACAACTACTGAGCCTGCGCTCTAGAGCCCACAAGCCACAACTACTGAGCCCGCATGCCACAACTACTGAAGCCCGTGCGCCTAGAGCCTGTGCTCCACAACAAGAGAAGCCATAGCTATGAGAAGCCTGCGCACCACAACAAAGAGTAGCCCCTGCTGTCCGCAACTAGAGAAAGCACACGCACAGCAACGAAGACCCAACGCAGCCAAAAATAAATAAAATAAAATTTTTTAAAAATTGCATTTTTTGGGACTCCCCTGGTGGTTCAGTGGCTAAGACTCCATGCTCCCAATGCAGGGGGCCTGGGTTCAATCACTGGTCAGGGAACTAGATCCCACAGGCCACAACTAAAGATCCCACATGCTGCAACTAAGAGTTCACATGCTGCAACTAAAGATCCCACATGCCACAAAAAAAAAAAAAAAAGGATCCATCATGCCATAAGGAAGATCCCACACACGGCCACGAAGATCCTGTGTGCCAGCTAAGACCCGGTGCAGCCAAATGAATAAATACATAAATAAATATTAAAAAAATAACAATATGTTGCATTTTGGGGGGCGAGTTTCTTGCTCTGACACACAACTGAGTTCACCAAGCATTTCTGTGTGCCAGGCACTGAGAACCACAGATGATTAAAGCCCAGATAAGTGTCCTCTGTCAGTGCCTGGCCTTGCACTCAGCTCATGTCAGATTCTTGTAGAGAGCTGGTTGTTTTTATATCACTCCTGCTCTGCCTGCCTCGCTGGGTTAGGGTAAATGTCGAAGGAGGTAGTTGGCAGGAAAGCACTGTATAAATCCCATGCATAATACAGCTATTCTCCAGAACCCTGCAGAGGCATGTCACATACCTGCTGTACTAGGTCTGGCACCAAGAATGCAAAGACAACGACAATATAGTCCCTGAATCAAAGGAACTCACAAACTGGAGGGGCAGGCGGATATGTAAACAAATTACAACTGTCCTAGCGAGAGAAGTATGTGTGAGAAACTGAAAATAGAACTGAATCCCAGGGAAGGGGTTTATCAAGGAGGATACGGCTACTGATCTGGGTTTTGAAGGCTGAATAAGAGTTTTCCCTATAAAGGGAAGAGGAGCCAGCAAGTGCAAAGCCGTGGAGGCTAGGGAGGACGCAGACCTTTCTGAGAATTGTGAGTGGTGTCCTGTGATTGCAGCACAGAATACTAGCAAGTAAGTGGTGGGAGAGGGGCATGAACAACCAGAAAGTTGTGTTTCAAGTAAGGCTAGGCCCAGGGAGAGAACCTGATGACCTGCTAATTGCCATGTCCTCCAGGAAGGCTTCCCTGACCCCACCAGCAGCTTTCCCCATTACAGCCCTAGTCTTGTGCTGTGATTTTTTTTCACATGTCTGTGGAGAGCAGCGACGGCATCTTCTTATCTCAGCCTGCAGCCTCCATGGCACTGGGCAGGGCCTCCCTGAAAGCACGCTTGTCGGATGAGTGGGGCCTGTCTCTTTGTCTTGCCAGGGGCCACCCATCTGCCTAGAGACAAAGATTTTAGAGAGGCTAGGAGGCTTTCTGGGGGTCAGGTTTTGTGCAGGTTTTTAAAATGCTTTGGGAGGTTTTGGTTGCTGTCAGGATACGGTGGGTATGTCTGGGCTGGGCCCAGGACAGGGAAACAGGAGGCGGGAATGTGTAGGGTCCCTGCGTAGGAGTGGCTGCGATGTTCGGACTCTGGCCCTGGAGGGCGGCACAGGCTTCTCATTGTTCTACCCCCTCGGCTCTCCACTCTGGCTGAGCGGGCAGGGCTTGGGAAGGCTTGAGAGACCAGCTTTGGGAGGGAGGCAGTGGCTCCAGGCTCCCTCAAAAGACCGTCACACTGTCAGTCAACACCCTTACAAAGAACCCTGGGAGGGCAAAGCCCCTTCTCCTCCACCACGTCAGATGGGGGGCGGGAAGCTCAGAATTTGGAGCCTGGAGATGTGGGTGTCCAGCTACGGGTTCATTGTGTGAAACTTGGCAAGTCCATTTCCCTCTCTGTATCTGCAGCTGTAAACAGTTGGTATTCATGTGGAAGTCACAGAAAATCACGAGGGTAGATAAAAGGGGAAATCAGAATTACAAGGCAGTAATTTCAATGACTAAGGTTGATTGAATTCATTGCATGAGGGATAGTGCAATGGCACTTCTCACTGCATCCTTACAGCCGCGTGAGCGGGCCAGCAGTGCTGCTAACCAAATTATGTCTGTCTCTTCAGCTCTTGCACATGGTAGGGTTAACCTTCCTGCAACTAGTTCTTGCCAATGAGTTGTGATCAGAAAAGTCCAGGCCAAAGCATTTAATAGCTACCATATGATTCACCACTCTCTCCTTCCTCTGCCACAAAGACCAACACAGCTCCAGAAGGCAGCCGGGGTTCCAGAGTGAAGGAGACATGGAACAGAGCCTCAGTGGACCCAGACCACCGTGGACATGAGGCATGAATCAGAAATAAATAGTTGTTATTATAAGTCACTGGGATTTTGGAATATTTTGTTACTGAAACATAATTTAACCCATCTTGACTGATATAATTCCCACTTCACAGATGAAGAAACTGGAGCTCACAGAGATTAAGTGACTTATTCAAAATCGCACCGCTGTCACAAACCCAGGTTTGAGACTCTAGAGCTTATGCCACTTGTCTGGGAGGCCACCACAATGATTTTTTGCTTGGGTGGAGGTCTGTCCTTTGAGGCCACTTTCAGGCCTGTCAACCTTTCCTTTGGTGGGAAAAAAACTTGTGTACAGACACAAGGAGGTCATTGCCACTTTGGGCCACTAGAGGGCAGCTGAACCCAAGCGCGTAATTAACAGGCAGGCAGTTTCGTCCAGGCGGAGAGAGACGGGCAGGTGAGCCTCAGGAATACTGAGATGAACAAGACCCATTCCTTGCTCTCAAGGCCCTAACAGCCTGGCAGGGAGCAAGATGGAGGAATTCTAGACCTTCAAGAGGCCACATGAAGGCATCTGGTCCCTATTTAAAAAGGCAACTGAGGCCCAGAGGGGCAAGAGATCTGATAGAAGTTGCACAATGAGTCACTGGCCAAAGAGAGGAGAGAAGCCAGCGAGTAAGGACCCCTGACTTCAGCTCGGGGTTTCTGCATCTCAAAGATAATGCAATCCAGTGGGGGTGGGCGGTAAAGGCTCCCCCAACTCAATCTGTCCAGAGAGAGCTGTGCTATCCCCTCCCCCAGCCACCTCTCTTCTTCCTAGAATCAGGCTGGTCCTCAGGCCTCAAAGCAAGGAGAGAAGGGGAAGAACTCCAGACAGATCCCCTCCCCCACCCACTAGGACTTCCACCAGGTTGTCCTGGTAACCAGAGCACAGCCAAGTTTGAGAACCTAAAGCTTGCAGGGGAGAGAATGAATAAGAAGAGGGGAAGTTCCTAGGTCAACATATTCACCATTCATTCAATCATTTTTTCCTTTTATTCATTCATTCTACAGAAACTTATGAGGGTAATTCTTACCAGGCCCTGGGACCCAGAGACGAATAAAATCCAGGCCCTTCAGAACTGTGCTGTCCAATATCATAGCCACAAATTAAATTTAAATAAAATTAAAAATTCAGTTGCTTGGTCCCTGTGACGAGGCGAAGATTAAAGGAGATGCCAGGAGAACGCTTAGCCTAGTTCCTGGCTCAGGGTGAGTGCTCGGAGGATGTCCACTGTCACTGCTGTATTATAGTTACTGTAAGGATCTATTTACATTCCCATCTTCCTGAGCAGAAGCGGGCTCCTTCCCAGTCCTGACGTAGTGCCTGGCACATAGTCAGTGTTCAGTAAATGGTAGCTATTATTATCACCTTCATTATTATTACTATTCTTATGATAGAGGCAGAAGAGGGGACCCAGCCCAGCCCAAGGGCCAGGGTCTGCTGACAGCCCGCAATGTCAGAGCCAGGCTGGGAGGCCTCCTGGGTCTCCTCAGGTCCAGGGGAGGGTCATCTTCGCAGGCTCAGGGCCTTAGTACAGGGTCCAGCTGGAGGGAGCATGGGCTCAGGGGATAGTTGTTGAAGCAGAAAGCCCCTGCTTTAGTCTCCAGGAACTCCAGCTTGCTCCAGGAAAGACCTCAGATGGGTGACCAAGGTGGTCTGAGGGCCACAGAACTAAACAGGGTGTGGGGCAATGCACAGGGAAAGCAGAAGTGAGGTCGGCTCTGGGACCACTGGAGCATGGCCATGTTTGGAGTCTCCCTATTCTTATGGCAGACATCTCTCCAGGGTCAGAGTCTGTGGGAGACAGAGCAGATTTGTGGAGGGCAGGCAGCAGGGCACCACACCCCACGTGTCCTTGAGTCCAGGGCAGCCCAGCCTGGCCGTTACGAGCCTCCCATGGCCCTTTGGGATTCCAGAGGCTCAGAGCAGCCATTCACTGACGCCCACTGCTGAGAAGCCGGCCCCTCCCTGCCCCACAGCCCAGCCCAGCTGTGGATGGAGCTGGTGGTACAGGTCAGGAGAAGGCTGGGCCCTAGGCCTGGGTACTACAGCCTGGAGACTGAGGGGATCAGAGAGATGAGATCCGTGAGCTGGTCATCACAGCCAGAATCTGGGCGCGGAGGAGGTGAGGGCCCTGCACTAGAGTTAGCTTCCCAGACTGAAGAACACTAGACCTTTCTTGTTCTCTGATCAAGGTAGGTGAGTATTTGTGGGTGGGGGGAGGATAGTACCAAGTGATTGATGGCGGGTGGATGCTCAGTGAGGGGAAGGGATCTGGGGATGTTAGAACAAATAGATCTCAGAAATTCTGTCCTCTGGCCAGCTGTGTGTGTGTGTGTGTGTGTGTGTGTGTGTGTGTGTGTACACTGAGGGTAGATGTTTGTGGTTAAGTGCAGGGTAAACATGCATGTACCCAGGTATGTGTGGTTGTGAGTAAGGGCCCCAAAGCAGGGCTGCAGGGATAAGCCAAGTGGGGAGGTGATAAGGCAGGGACAGCCTTGGGTACAAATATGTGACTGGATGGGGATGAGGGGCTGGGGTGCCACCGTGAAAGATGACGAAGACCCCTCCAGTGTCCTGCCTTCCCCGCCCCTGCTCCAAACTTTAGGGCCCTAGCCATAAAATCACACTCCCCCCCATAAGCCCCTGCGGCCAGCCCCCCTCAGCAGTATCATGTCCCCACCTGCTGTGCTGAAAGCAGCAGAAACAACTTTGCTCCAGAGGGTGGGTTATATGGAGCCCAGAGTGTGCACCAGCTGGCCGTCTGGGAGCTGTGGAGCCCCCATCAGGGGATGGCTCATCCATGCAGACCACCAGCCAGTCCTGGACGCCCCCTCCCTGACTCGCCATGTCCTGGCAGTCCTGCTGCTGCTTCCTCTGTGCTGTTCAGCCTTCTCCAGCCCCACCCCCAGCTCACAGAGTGTTTCAACTGGCTGCTCTCCTTGCTGCGAGGCTTACAAGATCTCAGTTCCTGGACCAGGGATTGAACCGGGGCCACGGCAGTGAAAGCCTGGTATTCTAACCACTAGGCCACCAGGGAACTCCCTCCTTGCCTCCACTTCTCTTCCCCCCGATCTTGCCGTCACACAGTCCTGGAGTGGCCACCTGCAGATCTGACCAGGTCATCTTCCAGGGCCTGAGCATCACTGTGGCCTGGCCTGGGCCCCAGCGCACCTGCAGCCTTGTCTCGCCCCTCCCCCACAATACAGCCTGGGAGCCCCATGGAGGATTTCCAGAAAGATGCCACATTTCCTCACCTTTGGGCCTTCTGTGTGAATTCCCCCAGCCCCAGGCCCAGCCTCCCTCCTTTAACCCCAAAGGCTGAGCTAATGCTTCCCCCATAAGGCTCACCTCCAGCATAGCTCTGCCTGCTTCACTGTCCGGTGCCCCTGGGGATGGCCGGTCTCCCCAGGGCAGATACTGTGGCTTGTTCACTGGATAAGTACCCTGTGAATGCTCATTACTTCTCTACTTCCCAAGCCTCACCTCGTCCAGGGCCCTCTTCAGCTCCAGCTCTGGCTCCGATTTCAGCTCCAGCAGCAGGCCAGCCCAGGGCTCTTTCCTGGTTCCGGGCAGGAGCCCCAGGTGCAGACCCTCTTCCCAAGCCAAACTGGTCACCTCTTGGTCTCCTACCTGGACGCCTGAACTCCTATTCTGGCTGCTGTGTGTGGGAACTCAGAGTCCTCTGGCCCCTTCTGGAAGAAGCAGATAAGCTTCCAATAACCACTGCCCTCCACTGGGGCTCCTGAAAAGGTATATGTGACCTCCACGGAGTTGGCCAGAGAGGGGCCACACTCAGTCCTGCAAAGGGGGAGGTTTCCTCATGCCGGGGCAGCCTGCTCATTGGGTTCCACCCATTGCTGGAACATTCTTCCACATTCACCTGGTATCTTGGTAGGTGTGTGTGTGTGAGGGCCCATGTGTGTGAGGTGTGTAGGCATGTAGCAGGTGGGAGCTGTAGGAGGGCTGTAGGAAGGGACAGGTGTACTCCACTGAGGACTTGACAGTCTCCCAAACAAGGGCCCTTCAGAGGAGTGCTAGCTGCTAGTCAGGACGGGGAGGGCCAGCACCTGCAGGCTCGAGCACCTCACCCCCGCTTGGCCCCTTTTCTCTGTCGATCAGGGGAAGACGAAAGACCTGGATGGACCACGACTTTGCGATGCAGCCTCACGGAGCCCCAGGCGCTGGAACCTTCTCCCGCAGCCACCTACTGGGGCGCCCTGCCCGCCCCTCAAAGCTCCCTGGAGGGGTGTCGCCTCTCATCCCTGTTCTCAGGAAGACCATCCATCTGGATGCTTTCCCCCAGAGCCACATCCCACAGGCTTCCGGCCGACCAGGCCTTGGAGCTAGGGCGTGGAGTGTGCCCCCACAGGAGACTGGCAAGAGCCTGGCACCCAGGAAGCTCAGCTCCATCTCCCTAACAGTCCGCCAGCACAGCCAGGCATGGCGCTTGGGCCCCCTGCCTTCTCACTGGGAACAGGTGTCTACCCCGGGCAGGGAGGCTGCCACCCACAGAGGAGGGAGGCTGCCTTCTCCTGACTCACCACCTGTGAACCTAGTGCCAGGGGACAGGGTCCACTCCGAGGGCCCAGTTCACCCAGGTCTGGCCAAGCCCAGCAGGGTGCCTGCAGTGGAGAAGCCCCTGGTGAGCTCATGCCTGACCCTGCCTTTCCAATCCCGGTTAGCTCAGGGTCCACCAGGTCCTGCAGGGCCAGGCTTGGTGGGTCAGAGGCACCCTGTCCCAGTGACCGCCCATGTGCCTACCAGAGCTTCTCCAGGAAGAGGCAAGCCCCGGCCCAGGGGTATTCAGAGACCCCGGCTGCATCTCCAAAGGGCCATCCCTGCCACGGGGCCTGCGACGGCCATGCATTTGGCTGCCCTGGATACAACGAGGCCAGGCACATCCGGACATTTATCCATGATGGCCACCAATAGGCCTGGCTTGGCTGTCCACTTGGCTACACCAAACACATCTAGACTGGACACAAGCACTGAGTTCCCTCCTCTGGATAGCAGACTGGGCTCTGCCATGGACTTGGCTAAAGCAGGCACAACCAAGCCACGCGCGGTCACGGATGCGGTGACCCCAGACGCAGAAAAGCTGGGCAAAGCCATAGCTACAGCAGGCACAGCCAAGCCAGATACAACCACGGAGGGTACAGCCAGGGAAGTGGCAGCACCAGATCCAGGCAAGCTGGACACAGCCCTGGTGTTGGCCGGGGCGAATAGAGCCAAGCTGGACATGACTACGGATTCTCTTGTGTTGGATACAAGCAGGCTGGGCACAGCCATGCATTCAGTTGTGCCGGTCACCCCAGACCCAGTCACTGGTGAGACCACACTGGAGAGTGTCATTAAGCTGATGAGATCAGACACTGTCACCTACCCATCAATGCCAAGCAGAAGCACAGATGCAGCCCTGGACCATGCTATGGCAGATGCTGCCATAGACTGGCTCACAGAGCTCACCATGCTGGACCTGGCCAGAGAAACCAAAGGTAAATGCAAAGAGCTGGGCTGGGGATGTGCTGGACTGCTGAGGTGTATGAGCCTGGAGCTGGATTATGCTTGGATAGATCTGGGGGACTTTAAAGTCAGAGTTGAACGAGCTGGGAGAAAAGGGAATGGGGTTGAGTGGCAGAACACAGGCGGTGCACCCTGAACTGGGTCCCACTCTGCCAGTCAGAGGTCAGGTTGAGGGAAGCCATCAGAAGGGGGGTTTACAGGGGTAATTTGTGGGAGAGCACTTATGCTGAGTCTGTCCTTTAGCATCTTCCATGATTGTTTCTTTGTTCCCTGAAGAGCTGAAATAATTAGGTGATCTATAGGTGAGTCCAGCTTGAAAAGCAAACCACCTACACGAAAATATAGACCAGCACTTCAGTAAGTGGTGATTTGTCTAACAGTCGACACTGCCAGGCTCCTCTAGATGTGAATAGTGATCTCACCCAAGACCTTCTAAATCATCCCCAGTCGGCCTTTCAGGAAGATGGCTGTTGCTTAAAAGGTGCCTCACCTGGAATTTTTTCTCGGTCCCTTACCCCCAGCCCTTTAGTCCTGAAAGGTGAGTTGGGGACTTGTAGGTTGGAAGTCCTACATAGAAGAAAAAACAGGTCAACACAAGGGCTAGAAGTTCATTTGGTCTTAGAGAGGCTGTGACACGCCTAAAGTCACACAGCTGGTTGATGGCAGTAAGCTAATGGGAACCCAGATCGTGGAATTCTACTTTGGGCAGTCTCATTCCCAACATTTCAAAGGCTCAGAGATTCTGGGTCTGGCAGATGCTTGGAAAGCATCCAGTCCAGTGGCTTAATTGGCGTTGGGGGTTGTCAGCCCCCTTCTCATTGCCCTCTGCACACTTGGCCTGGGGGAGCCCACCCAGGCTCTGGTCTTCCCTCCTCCCTATGGGACCTCAGCTCTCCCTCCATCTTCAGCCCAGCCCTCTCTCTCAAAATGCAGGTGTAGACACCCAGTGGCCTGCCAGACCCCTCTACCCAGACAACTCCCGGGCATGTCTAGAGGCAGCCCCGTTCTTCCTGACTTCTGCCCTCCCTGATCTCACTCCCTCAGCTGCAGGCACCATACCAGAAACCTGGGTATCCTCGTCTTCCTCATCTTTCTCTCTCCTTCATCCCATCCAGTCTAATTCCAACTCTGTTGATCCACCTCCTCAGTCCTTGGCTGTCTGTCCCCTGCTCTCCGTCCCTCTGTCCCCGTGAGGCCACCCCCTGCCCCTCCACACAGCTGCCACAGGGACTCGTATATTTCATGGCAGCACTTCCTGCTTACCAGCTGTTGGTGACCCGCTGTTACCTTCTTTGACAAGTCCAGCTCCTTAGCCTGGCTTCCAAGGCTTTGGACTTCTCCAGCCTCTTAACTCTATATCCCTGTCTGGACTTTTCCCTGCTTTGGTGCACCCGGGAGCTCTGTTGTCCCCAGCACCATGCAGCTCTCGCCTCTGGGTCTCTCCATAGACTGCTTTCCCTTCTTCCCTCGCACCTATATTTGCCTTTCCATCTTGGCCCTCACCAAGGGCCCTCACACCTGCACCCACAGTACCCGGTGGGTGCCCACCACCCCGCACTCACAGTACCCTGTGCATACCCCACCCCCTCCGTTAGGACAGGCCAGCTTTCTGTCTTGACCCACCAGACCCAGAGCTCTTTGAGGACAGAAATGGTGACCCTCATTCCTGTCCCCTCAAGGCCTGGCAATATGCTGTCCAGTCAAGTTGACTGAATGCAAGGATGATTTTTCTGAAGGGTAAATTGAGGCTCAGGAAAGTTCCTGACTAGCTCAAGGTCACAGGGCTCATCATCCCAGAGCCAGGCCTGGAACCCGGGCTCCTGAATCAGTCAGGGTTCTACAGGCACCCGCGTCTGGGCAGAACCGCGTTGAACCAGCCCAGCATCCCAGCCACCGCGTGACTCTCGCGCGCGCACCGCCTCCCGCAGCTCCCACAGGTCCCCTGCGCTCCCCGCCTCGCCCCGGCCTAGAGGGTAACAGGCCGGGAGCAGGATCGAGGGGGAGGGACCGGGACTGGGATGCGGGAACCATGCCCCACCCGGAACCTCGAGCCTGCAGGCACAGCGCCCCCGCGCGCCTCCCCGGCGGCCCGCAACCGGCCCTGGGTGCCCGCTCCAGTGTGCGGGCGGGAGGGGAGCCGGTGCGGACGAGGACGCCGAGGGAGGGGGAGGGGAGGGGCCCTCGGCGGGGCGGGCGGGTCACGTGGTGCGGGTGGCAGCGGCGGCGGCGGCGGCGGCGGCGGCGGCAGCGGCGGCGCGGCGGCGGCATCGGTGCAAGCGGGCAGGGGCAGCGCTGCGCCGAGCCAGCCGAGTCGAAGTCCCGGGCTGGCGCGGCAGCGCGGGGCGCGGGGACGGCGCTGCCGGGCCGCGGGCCGGGCGGGTGGGCGGAGAACGCAGAGGGGCGAGGCCCGGCTGCAGGGTCTGCTCGGCCCAGGAGTAGCCCGCGTCCAGCTCAGCCTTGCAGCCCCGCGCCCTGAGCATCTTCCCGGAGGAACGGAGACAAAGGAGGATTCATGTCCAAAGGTAGGAAGGCCGGCGGCGCCAGCGGCGCGCGCCGAGAGGAGGCTGCGGCCCCCAAAGCCCGGCTGGAGATGCTACCCGGGGAGGGTTGATGCGCTGAGGAACCCATGCGCGGTGACATACGCACGGACACACGCACACACGGTGGCACACATCCCAAGATGTACAAGCCCGGAGAAATGCACATATGGAAACGCGGAGAGATACAGAGAGCCCCGAAGAAGCGAGGAGGCACCCAGATGCGCACAGAAAGCTCCACACTGGAGCACACCAAGAAGTGCACACACATGCACACCACGCACAGGTATCAGGACCACCTACAGCCAGACAAGAGACCTGTGCGCTGACACGTAGACCCCTTCCCCCACACATAGGCGCACACTGAGACGGGCACCAGCTGGTGGTCTCCAAGGGAACTGGTTGGCCTCCAGAGGACTGGGATGGAGGCAGGGGTATCCCAGGGCCCTTTGCTTCTGTGAATGGGAAAGTACTAAGATATCTTTTGTGATTCCTTTTCTGAGAGCCGGGGGCTGGAGCTGGGGTGGACTGGAATTGCCTCTGCGGGTGGGGGCGCTGTTTTGAAGGCGGCTGGGGGCTGAGGAAGACCTGCAGCTCCCCATGGAAGAGCCTCCCCACCCCCTGGATCCCCACTAAGCCAGGGAGGAAGGTGCTATTCTGGAAAGGTCCCCTCCCCCTGCTGCCACCTTCCCAACAGAGGGGTGGGGTCCCTGGGCCAGACAAAGACAAAGCCATTCATTTGCCTGTAAAAGAAAGCACCAGGGTCCTTGCTTGGCATGGGGATGGGGGGAGGTGCTGTTTCTGTGGGGACTAAGCTAGAGCTGAGTGGGGTGGACAATGTCTCTTCCTGGAGCACTGATGGGCAGGTGGCTCCTGGCAGGGGGTGCTGCAGACAGATCCCCTCCTCTCCAGGGGCCCTGAGAGACTGGGAGCTTAGGAGGAGCCCCAAGAACCACTTAGGCAGGATGGCATATTTGAGCTACATCCTGCCGTGACCCCATCCTGAGCTCTTGCCCACCCTTGGGGAGCCCCCCTCCAATCCCTGTTGCAGGGGAAGGAGAAAGTCTCATAACAGAGTCTACCTCCGTGACTGTGGCCCACACAAGAGCCATTTGCTGGGTGGAGGTCAGCTGCTCTGCCAAGGGAGCAGCATCTGAGGGAAGAGAAAAGCGATGGCTCTGAAGTAACATCTGCCTTGCGGTGAGGCTTGCATTCATTCATTCATTCATTCATTCATTCATTGCTGAGTGTCTTGTTATACTAGGTTCATTGGGGCACAGAAATCAATAAGACGTGGCTCCTGCCCTGAAGAAGGGTGGGAACTGGCATATGTTCAGTGCCAGGTCATTTATGTCCATGCTTTTGTATAAGCTTCATAGCAACCCAGCAAGGCAGGTACTGTACCTATTTTCCTGAGGAGAACGCTGAGGCTCACAGGGGTCATCCAGCTGGGAGTCAAGTATGGGCCATCTGGAGTGGGCATGGCGGGACCAGGGGAGCTGTAAGGGCAGAGGATGGAGCTCCAGAATTCAGCTCCAGAGCTGCATTTGTCCTGTGCCCTGGAGGCCTTTATGCACTTGTCAGGCACCCTCACCAAACAGTGGGCCCTTGGGGGCAAGGACCTTGTCTGGGGTCCAAAAGTGTCCTTGGCATTTAGTCTAAAGTTTGGCTGGAGTAGGCTCCCATTTGACAGCCTGTGGGAAGGCCTGGATGGGAGGGATGGGATGGAGTGAGTGAGTGAGTGAATGTGATGACTAGGAAGTTAGTCGGGGGCTGAGGCAGCACAGAAGAGAGGCATCCACATGAGATGGGAAAGCAGAAGGTTTCCTGAGGGGTAGCCCTTGGGCTGAATGGTGAAAAAAGAGGACGAGTTAACCAGGGGCTGGAGTGGGCGAAGGGTCTTCCAGCAAAGGCTGTGACACAGTGACCCACCACAGGTTTGCAGTAATTGTGGCTGATGGGTGGTTGTAATTGCCATGCGGTTGGGAGGGGCAGCTTGCCAGCAGGAGCTCTATGGGTGCTCATAGGTGCTTGATAGAAGAATGAAGGTGAGATCTGCTCCCGTTCTGGACCTGTAGCAGGCCTGCTGTAGCCCCTAGAAGTTGCCTGGGAATCTGGTAGGCCGCCCCCTTCTTGTAACCAGGGTCTGTCTTTTTGGGAATGATCTTTGAAGATGCTGAAGTTGACAGACCAGGGCTGAGCAGGCCATGGTGAGGACACACTTTATAAAAATACTTGCAAAAACTCCCATAAATAAATACTAGACTCACTTTCCAGGTCTGTAAAATGAGGTAAGACCCTGCCTGCCCGACACACACATACACACCGATGGATCTATCTCACAACACAGGTTGTGGAGACCAAATGGGCTGGCTGTAGAGGCATGAGGGAGATGAATGGGGCCAGCCGTGTGAGCAGCTGGGCAGGGAAAATGGGGCATTGGCCCCCAGTGCAGGTGTGCTGAGTTGGGTCCGGGAGCCATGTGCAGAGTGGATGTGGAGGCCAGGCTGCTGAGAGTCAGCTGCTGCAGGGCTGAGCCAATCTTGCTGCCTTCTGGGGCCGCCTGGCTGGCAACGGCTTCCTGGGAAGCAGGAGGGAGCCACGCTAGGCCCTGGGGAGGTCCTGAGACTTTGTCAGATTTGGCTGTGCCTGGGAGTGACAAGGAAAGAATGGTTTCCAATTGACAGAGAGAGAGAGAGAGTCTTGCCAGGACCAGTGGAAGGACCAGGTGGTAGGGGTACAAGAACAGACTCCTGGCCGGGTTTGGGGGTGGGGGAGGGAGGTACTCCTGTCCCCTCACCCTCTTTCCCATCTGCTACTCCATCAGTTCTCTCTGTGAGCCTGAGAGTCTGCAGGGTGGTAACCGTGAACCATAGGATTCTAGAATGGCAGAGCTGGAAGAGGGCCTTTGGAGAGCGTGGAGTCCAGTAACTGTGCTGTGTAATTAGTATCTGGGGCACCTCCCTCTAACGAGTGCTTTCACATGCACCACTTCATTTCCCCTCCTGACAGGCTGTGAACTTGAAAGGGACAGGAGCAACAGGGTCTGGAACAGTGAGGCGCTGTGCAGGCGCTTCTAGGCATATACCCCGTGTGCAGTGCTCACTACAGCCTTACTCACGATCCTAACCGGTTTACAGAGTACAGAGGAGGAAGCAGGCGCGTGGGAAGCAGGGGGTGGTTTGCCCAAGTCCACAAAGCTGGCTAACAGCAGAGCCAGGCTCTTTCCACATCACCACACACCCGTGTTTTACGGGGAGGGAAATGGAGTTGCTGTTTCCTGAAACCCACCCTGGTGGACAGTGGCCTGATGAGGAAACACACAGATTTCTCTTGTATGTGAATATACGCATGATCTGCCAGACCCAGAGGGATGTTTGCCTTTCTCCACTGGGGAAGGGCTGTGATTTCAGCCTCCCCTTTCTTTTGCTACCCACCATCCCAAGAACACGTTGTGTCATGTCATCTTAGGTCAGTGATGGCCCCTACTTGGGTCTCATCCTCTCCCCAGCAGTCAGAAGGGAGACTTATTCCCCCTCAGACTCAAAACTAAGGCTTGGAGGGTGTCTGGGGGCACCTCAGGGCACAGACCTCCTTACTTTGCAGCAGTGCTTGTGGAACAGAGGGGACACGGAGGCTGGGAGACAGGAGTGATGCTCACTCTGCAGAGATGGGGTAGCCCTATATGTGCTTCCTCTTTTTTTTTTTTTTAAATATTTATTTATATATTTACTTGGCTGCCAGGTCTTAGTTGCGGTGTGTGGGATCTTTAGTTGCAGCATGTGAACACTTAGTTGTGGCGTGTGGGATCTAGTTTCCTGACCAGGGGTCGAACCTGGGCCCCCTGCAATGGGAGCACAGAGTCTTAGCCACTGGACCACCAGGGAAGTCTCCCCATGTGCTTCCAAAAAAGACAAGCAACTGGATCAGTGACAGGCAGTCAACAGATGTTAGGTCCAGTATCCTAAAAGGTCTTTGCCCTTTTTCTGGGGGAGGCAGGAACTCAGGTCAGAATAACCCCAGACATCTCTCAGATCAGTGGTTCTCAGCTGGGGCACTGTTGTCCCCAGGAGACATTTGTCACTGTCTGGAAATATTTTTGGTCATTAAACTGGGGGGGCTACTACCTGCATCTAGTAGAGGCCAGGGATGTCACTAAACATCGTACAATGCACAGGACAGCTCCCTGCAATAATTATCTGGCCTGAAATGTCAATAGTGCCAAGGTGGAGAAACCCCTGGGTTAGAGACACAGATGTGGTTCTTAGGAGCAGCGAGGTGCATATGAAAGTGCCCCAGCAACTGGAGGGTCTGGGTACTGGTCCAGATTTTGCATCTGACTTGCTGTGTTCTCGGCAAGCCCCTCCCCCCCCAGGCGTCAGTCTCATCTGTGAGAGGAGAGACCTGTACTGGATGACATGTAAGGTCCCTTCCAGGCCCAACCCTGTATGATTCTATATCCAGAGAATAATACTGTGCCTTCCACGTGACCTCTGCTCTCCTCTAGCCTACCCCTCCCACCTTGGCTTTTCAGGGCTCCCGGAGACCAGGACGGACGCAGCCATGTCAGAGCTGGTGCCTGAGCCCAGGCCTAAGCCGGCAGTGCCCATGAAGCCCGTCAGCATCAACCCCAACCTGCTGGGCTACATTGGCATCGACACCATCATCGAGCAGATGCGCAAGAAGACCATGAAGACTGGTTTCGACTTCAACATCATGGTCGTTGGTATGGAGACCGTGGGTTCCCTGGAGGCCCTGGTGGCGGGCAGCACCCAGGATCCCGATTCTTTCTCGAGGACGGCCTCAGCCCTGGCTTCTCTAGAATGAGCTCTTTCTCGGAGGAAAGATCTCACTGTGCAGATCACAAAGGCCTGAGCCCTTTCTCCCCACAGGCTGGCTGATCCAAGGGTGGGAGCTGTGGGTGGGTGGTCACTGTGGCCCCATCACCACCTGGCTGTGCTCAAGTTGCCTTCGTGTGTGTGGCACACGGGGGGCATCACCAGTGTCCTCCCCTAACTTCAGGAGCTGGGGGAGGATCGGATGAAAGGTGGTCTTCTTTCTGATCTTTTGTGTGCTTTCAAGCTTAGAGAGAATTTCCAGGACACTGGTCACTAAGTAGGGTCACTGGGTCACAGAATGTAAGAGCAGAGGGGGGCCTTTGCCTGACCTCAGTGAGATATTCCTTCTGTTGCTGAAACTGGTATCTGGGCATCATCCTTCTTTCCTCCTCCTTTATCCCCCAATCCAGTCAATCATCAAATACGGTCAATTTTACCTGGTAAATATCTCTCAAGTCTGTCCACCTCTCTCCATCTCCACTGCTACCACCCTAGGCTGAGTGGATCTCTCCCCTGGATTACCTGGGCCACCTGACTTAGTGCTGCTTAAACATAAGGAGCTAGGCCAGAGTGTAAATCATCTGGAAAGTCTTGCTGTAAAAAACATCGGCTAAACTAAACATTGTGCTTGGTGACATAAGTTGATTTACTTTCTGGTGCGAACTTCTTTTTCTCCCGGTTCTCTGTCTCCTGTCTCCTTCAATCCATTGTCCACCAGTGACTGAATAATTTTTCCAACCTGCAAAACTCAAGTCACACATCCTACTTAAAATCTTTCTTAAGTTTACGGGTTTAAATTCCTAGCCTGGCCTGGTACTACCTCTCCACTGATCTCTTACCACTTCCCATGTAGCATTCGATTCCTTGCTTACAGGGAACAGTTCTCCTGGACTTAACATGCTCTTTCCCACCTCTTAGCCTTTGTATATGCTGTTCGCTCTCTCTAGAACCTGCCCTCCCAGCTTCTCATGGGTCATTTGAAGTCATTCTTAGGTTTTAGCTTAGTTATTGCTTCTTCGTAGAAGTCCTCCTTGATCCCAGAGAGACTGGATTAGGTTCCCTTTGGCATTGTCCGCTTATGTTTTGTCTCCCTCACACCAAATGGCTCCTTGAGGGTGAGGATGATGTCTTGTTCACCACTCTACCGCCAGTTCTAGCAAGGTGGGCGGCTTCACTCCCCGGCAGTGCCTGTGGCATTCGTCACGGGTCAGTCACTGCGCGCAGTCAGTACCGAGCCCAGAGGTAGCCTTTTAAACATATTAGGCACGTGGCTACTGCCAGTTGATCAGTTGGATTGAGAAATGGACCTTATTTGCTATCCCTGGTCTCATCCAGTTCCCTCCCTCCCTACCGTCCTGTCAGTAAAGAGAAACTAAGGCCCAAAAGAGCAAACATGGCTCGTCCAAGGCTTCAGGGAAGAAGCACAGTTGAGTCTAGAACCTTAGGCTCCAGCCCCCTGCCGGGCCCATTTCCTAATATATGACAGGAATGCTCTAGACCAGCACACCTCATACTTTATTGCCCATTTGATTCATCTGAAGTCCTGTTAAAATGCAGATTCTGATTCATAGGGCTGGGGTGGGGCCTGGGGTACCTCATTTCCTACAAGCATCCAGGTGATGCCAAGTGCCACTCATTAGTTGCCAGCCTTGCCGGTGTGATTCTGGTGCATGTTTGAGAAACACTGCTCAGACCAGTGGTTTTCAAATATTTTTTAGTGTGGAGCTCTCCCTTGGAATGAAACCTTCTGCAGAACTGCAGTGTCAGTATGCAAAGTAATTGTCTTTACTTTTAGTATGATTAAATATTAAAAACTTAGGTCAAGCAAAAACAAAACCAAACCGAAAACCACTACATGAGACAAATGCAGAGGTTGTTACTTTCCCAGTGGTCCTGGGGCTCCAGAAGGAGAGAATGTGGAATCCAACTAACATTCCCCCAGGTCCTTCACCCGTAAGTAGGAAACCGTTCCCACCCACCTGCTCTCCCTACTCAGCCCCTTGCCTCCCCAGTGAGCCGTCAGTCAAGGGCCTGGATCACAGCTCTAGAATTCTGTAAGCTCAGGGGAGAGATACTAGGCTCGGCGGGTGGGCATGGGGTCTCCCTGCCTTCTCATCCTCCTCCTGTCTTGCTGCAGGTCAGAGTGGACTGGGCAAGTCAACACTAGTCAACACCCTCTTCAAATCCCAAGTGAGCCGCAAGGCCTCCAGCTGGAACCGGGAAGAGAAGATTCCCAAGACAGTGGAGATCAAAGCTATCGGGCACGGTGAGGACCAGGCAGGGACCCCGATGGGCATTGTTCAGAGGAGGCTCTGCCAGAAAAGGGAAAGGATGGGGCTTCTTGGGGAATGAGACAGATGAAAGGCAACCTCAAGACAGAATAGAATTAAGCCCTAAACACACGGGAGCCAACTCCTTAGACTGTAAGTCCAGGAAAGGGGGTGAGGGAATTAGAAAGGAATGAAGTAGGATTTGAGCTGGATGACAAAGGCTGGGTGGATTTAGACAGGCAGAAGGGGTAAGGAGGGCATTTCAGGAGCAGGGAACAGCATGGACAAAGCTGTTGAAGACCCTGAACTCGACTTTTCCAATAATCAGTCCTGCAGAAGGAAGGAGCCCAGCCCGGGGTGGTAGGGGCACCTGGTGTCAGCTGGAGGAGTGACCTCCCTGGTGCCTTTTTTTAAGAAATTTATTTATTTTTTTATTTATTTTTGGCTGCGTTGGGTCTTTGTTGCTGCGCGCGGGCTTTCTCTAGTTGCGACGAGCGGGGGCTACTCTTCGTTGCGGTGCGCAGGCTTCTTGCAGTGGCCTCTCTTGTTGCAGAGCACGGGCACTAAGCACGCGGGCTTCAATAGTTGTGGCATGTGGGCTCAGTAGTTGTGGCGCACGGGCTTAGTTGCTCTGCGGCATCCTGGTGCCTTTTCTGTTCACTCCTCAGTGATAGAGGAAGGCGGTGTCAAAATGAAGCTGACTGTCATCGACACGCCAGGCTTTGGAGACCAGATCAACAATGAAAACTGGTATGTCTGCCTGTGAGATTTCCACCCTAAAGACTCTGCAAGGCAGACACTGAATGTGGCGCAGATTCATTCACACTGAGAGCCGTCTGCGCCCTCCCTGCTGAGGGGTTAAGCGGGAAGCCTTGCTGAAAGAGGGGAGGGGCTTTGTCAGGAGGCAGGGAAGAGGTCCACATGGGGCCCAGGCTTGGGGATGGAGGGGGACAGTATAGAGGGAATGTCAGCCGAGGGATTGCCTGGAGATGGGAGTGGATCTGTCAAAATAGGCAGGAGAGGCAGAGCAAGGGGAACTGGGGTGCAAATCCAGGCTGACCTGAAGGCTGTGGCAGGGAGCTTGGCCTGAGAGCCAGATGTTGTAGCCCTGGACAAAGAGAGGATGGGTGGAAAACAGGAGGAAGGGGAGTTTCCATGGAGAACCTTTGCCTCTGGGAATCCACAGAGCAAAGCTGCAGTCAGCGTCCAGCCAAGAAGGGGTGAAATACACTGCCCAGGCATAGACGGAAGGGTCGACTGTGGAAAAAAAGCACAACGTAAGAGCTGTGAGTTGGGTTTCATTCACTGTCTCACTGAGGACTGTAGCCCGGGAGACAGACTCTCAGATGGTTCTGAGGACCTGCTCTGAAGAGGTGGGCGAGAGGCAATATAGGTGTGATTTCTGGCTGGGGGATACGGAGAGTCAAGCAAACAGCTCAGCAAAAGGCTCGTCACGAGGATCAGATATCTCAGTTAAGATTTTAGTGTTTTTCTAAGTAGGGGAAGGTGCAAGGATTTGGGTCCATAAAATTTTTTTTTTTCTGAAATAGAACTATCTAAGGGCCAGTTTTCCCTGTTTTCCCAAAGTGCAGAGAAGCCTTATCCTGTTATTTGTCCTGAATTCCTTTCAGGGTATATTGTAGGTCAGCGACTGCAGTGACTAATGACTGGCAAGTGACATTCCCCACTTTACAGAAGGTTCCAGGCAGAAGTTTGCTCCCAGACAGGGATGGTGACAGTTGTGCCTCCGTGAGGGAGCTGGGGTCTGCCCCAGACAGACAGGACCACTCAGCAGCACACCTAGGAACTGGCTGTATTGATCTTAGAGAAGTGGCTGGTTGCCTTCTTTTCTGGCTATACACACACTTCTGGACAGAGAAGGGTTATTATTCATTGTTATCAATGAATTGTTGCCATGACTGAGTACTTTCTACGTGCCATTGCTCTGTTAAGTACTATGCCTGTCCTTTCTGATTCTTCTATGAATCTCCCCAGGTACCTATTGTTACCCTCTTTTTACTTATGAGAAAACAGCTTCAGAGAGGGGCAGAGATTTCCCCAGAGCTGCCCAGCTAATAAGTAATAGATGTGGGGAAAGTGTGCGCTGCTGTCGGGAGTGGGATGGGGTTCTGCAGGGTCCCTTAGCCCAGTCAGAGAGCTAGGTCCCCAGGGGAGCTCTGCCCTTGACCACAGGGAAAGCCATCCATGGGAGGCCGAGGGATAATAGTCAGCAGGTAACCTAGACCCACCAGGGGAGGTAGGGAATGAGATGGATGTGAGGGGACTGCTACCTGACCATGTCTAAGGTGAGCTCCCAGGTCCTGTCCTTCTGGGACATCCATCTGCTTTCTTCCCACCCCCCAGCTGGGAGCCCATTGAGAAATACATCAATGAACAATATGAGAAATTCCTGAAGGAGGAGGTGAACATAGCCCGGAAGAAACGCATCCCTGACACTCGTGTCCACTGCTGCCTCTACTTCATCTCCCCGACGGGACACTCGTATGTACCAGTCCCACCCCCATTGCTGGGCCTGGCTTTAGTTTGCATCATCTGTGCCCAACCTGTAGTGGGTAACCGTTACCTGGACTCAGCTGGGGAGGGCCAGATGGGCCCCAGTGTAGTCACAGTCCGGTGATTCCCCAGAGTTTCTTGCCAGGAGAGTGAAGCTGACCGTCAGCCCCTATGCCGCCCATTGGTGTTCTGGCACCGTAGCACGACTGTGCCGGCACACAGAAGTTGGCTTATGTGCCCCAGATGCTCCTCATTTGTTCAAGAGATACCTGCTTTGCCCAAGCCTGGGATCGGGGGCAGTAAGAAGGGTGAAATGGGGAGGGGCTGGGCTACTGGATTGGGGCTGGTGTTTGCGGGGGGAGGTACCCAGCTGTAGGCATTTAGAGGGCGGCCAGCCCAGTATGAGGAGCCAGGTGTCTAGAGATGAAGACTGGCAATAAGCAGGGCATGCTGGGAAGTCTGGTTGTTGAGTATCAGGCGGGGCTACATGCTAGGGAGTACCAGGAGAGAACGGAGCAATCCAAGTAGGCGAGCAGAGGGCGGGTGTCTCGTGATTTATCACTAAGCCCAGCTTAGTTCAGTTCTTGAGAAGATGGCACAAGCAAGGCAGGCCCCCAGTGTTGGAGGAATCAGATGGTCAGCAGGTTTTCAATGGAGGAGCTCAGGAACTCAACAAAAAGTTTGCGTTATCTCTCCCTAGAACCTGGACCCAAGGTCAGAGCAAGCCAGCAGATGGCCTGACTGAATGAGTCCCCTAGACTGCAAACTAGAGCCAGATTGGGGCCCCAGAGTCCAGAGGAAGCTGGCCCCGCAGATGGGGGAGGGGTCAGGCCCCCAGATGGAGCCCTGCAGGACTAACTGGGGGCTGGGAGGAGGCCTGTCAAAAAGTGCTGTCTTGTAGGCAGAATAGACACACACATGTAACCGTGACACAAGGACGTTTGGGTAGGGACAGCAGTCCACAGCTGTTCCCAGGAGAAAGAAATCTTAGGTCAGAAAAGATGTCATGAAGGCGTGGTTTGAGTGGGGCTTAAAGAAGGCAGGATTTGCATGGGAACCGAGGAAGAGAAAGAGGTGGTGATGGACCATGTGTGGGTGGAGAGTCGGGGTCTCTTCTGCACATTGAGATGGTGGATGTGTGTCGGATAGGAAAGGGAGCAGCCTCTTGGCCTCAGCCAGTTCCCAGCCCAGTCCTCCTGTCGCAAGGGTGCCCCTGGAATGGTGGCAGTGGCTGAGCGGGGGAGGGCACGGTGGCTCTGACACCCCACCTTCTCTGGGCCCCAGCTTGCGACCTCTCGATCTGGAGTTCATGAAACACCTCAGCAAAGTTGTGAACATCATCCCTGTCATTGCTAAGGCTGACACCATGACCCTGGAGGAGAAGTCTGAATTCAAGCAAAGGGTGAGAAGGCCCCCTCCTCCTTTTCCTGTCCCCATCCTTGCCTTCCCCTCTTCTGGTCCAAGACCTCTCCTATCCTTCATTATTATATCCACCCTCTATCCCACTTCCCACCCAGCCCCTACTCAACCATTAAAGAGGCTGGGCTGGTGGCATCTGGGGACCAACAATGAAGAGAAGTTAGTGCAGCTCCAGCCTTCTTGCTGCCCTCCAAACTTACCTGCAAAGACCTCTGAACACACAAATCACCATGAGCATGAGAAACCACTCCTCACTGTTAGGCTGCTTGAAGGACTAATTAACCAACTGCCTGCTAGTCCTTATTATTTTCCATAAGCTCTATCCTGTGTCGGACACACAGGCGATGGGGTTGGGGAGACACAGAAGAAGTATAAAGACAGTTGCTGCCTTTAAGAAACTTCCAATCAAGTAGGTTACTGAAAAGATGCTGGGTGGCTTCCTGGAGGAGGAGACTTAAGCCGAGCTTTGAAAGAGGATCAACAGAGAGGCTGGGGGTGGGGGCGATGCACCTCTCTTCCCTGCAAACAGGAATATAACAAGTATGGCATGAGCACTGCCCATGTGGAATCTGTTCCCAGCTGTACTGCTTGTCTGAATCCTAATCTTACCCTAAGGTGAACAAGCTAGACCCCCCAGACTCTTCCTCATTGCAGGCTGGGTGGGCTATGGTAATTGTAGGGGTGGGGCTCCCATATGTTCAGGATCCTCCTGCTGCCCAGGGCCTCAGAGTTCAGAGATAGCTGGATTATCAAAGACTGCATTTATCCCTCTGACTTCAGCATGCACACACTTGCACACGCATGCACACACACACATAGCCCTCTCTCCCCTTACCACGCTTCTCCTCCCCACCTCTAGGTTCGAAAGGAGCTTGAAGTAAATGGCATTGAATTCTACCCCCAGAAGGAATTTGATGAGGATTTGGAGGACAAGACAGAGAATGACAAAATCCGGGTAGGTGCCTGGGACTCTGTTCATCACACGGATGCCCGCCTTAGTCCCCCTGGGATGTGGATCATGTACCACTTCTGCTTTGCAACCTGCTTTTCCCTTTCCATACTCCCTGCCCCACCTTGTCCGACCCAGACAAGAAGTGTCAGGGGAGAGGTTGAGGACTTGGGGCGCTGGCCAGGACTGTGAACCCTGCACCCAGGAAGCCAGTGCTCCGTCCATCCCCAGACCACACGAAAGCCTCTTGTTCCCCCACAGGGCCAAGTGAAACCAAGGTATGGGGTGATGGAAGGGCACAGGCAGGAAAAGCTTCAGCCTGGGGTCCAAAGTATCTATACTCTATCAGAGCTCTGCTTGTCAGTTTCCCCTTGTATAAAATTCAGAGGCTTATAGGCTCTTTTTTTTTTTTCCCCCTAGAAGAACCCTTAAAAAAATTAAATGTCAGACAGACTCCAATATGTAAAACACAAAAACAGAGCTGCTTTGGCTAAGTGACACAGGCACAGCCCTACCTTCTGAGCAGCCCCTGGGGTATTTCCTGGGAATTTTTTTTTTTTTCTGGCTGCGTTGGGTCTTCGTTGCTGCACGTGGGCTTTCTCTAGTTGTGGCGAGCGGGGGCTGCTCTTTGTTGCGGTGCGTGGGCTTCTCATTGTGGTGGCTTCTCTTGTTGCAGAGCACGGGCTCTAGGCGCGTGGGCTTCAGTATTGTGGTGCGCGGGCTCTAGTGGCACACGGGCTTAGTTGCTCTGCGGCATGTGGGATCCTCCCGGACCAGTGATCAAACCTGTGTCCCCTGCATTGGCAGTCGGATTCTTAACCACTGCGCCACCAGGGAAGTCCCTCTCCTGGGAATCTTAAGGTTTCATGAAACCTGGCTTGGAAACCACTGACCTATGTGATTTCTAAGATCCCTCTCAATTCTAAACTTCTACTATTCCGTGATTCTACATCAGAATCCTGAGTTCTAGTCTGAGCTTTTCGATTAACCACTGTAACCTGGGACAAATCACTCATTTGCTTTGGTCTTGAGTCTCCTTCTTCATCAAGTGTGGTAACCTGGTAGAAGCCCCTTACCTGATGTAGTTGAGACAGGCAGTTGGTCAGTTAATTGAAAAAATCAATTGAAGTGAAGAAATTATTTTAAAAATGAAACATATTTATCTTAAATGTTTTAATATAAATCTTAAGTGTTTTAATACATTCATTAAACATTCTTTTCATAGAGAGACAAGCCCTCTTCTTTGAAGGTAAGTCCGCTCTGAATGCAAAAGCAGCTCACCTTTTTCAAATCTTTCTGAAACATTCAACTTAATTTTCAGAGAAACAACTCTCCACACTGATATGTCCTCAGCTTATATAATAGTTAATTTATCCAATTGCAACAACAAGTACACACCAGGCAAAAAGATTTGGGAACAGACACCTGGTGGAGCAGAGGGGCCTACGCACATCAGAAAGCAGCCTTTGAGCTCTGGAAGCTCAGCGGGTGTGGGCCTCTGCCAGTGGGGGAGACAGTGTAAAGCTTCAGTTACTTTGGCAGTCAGTCGTGTAGGTGTCGTTTAAGAGGCCTGTCTTTCCTGGCTATCTCACAGGGTTGTTGCAAATCACACCAAACCTGATAAAGCACTGAAGAGCGTGAAGCATTCTCCAGTTGTAGGGAAGCTGACTTACTGAGGTTAACCCGCTAGGCAGGGGAGCAATCGGGGTTGGACCCAGGCCTTCGGACTCCCAGTCCAGTGCTCTTTTTAAGAGACAAGAGCCTTGCCCTTGCCATCAATGGGATCACTGAATGAGCTTCAGAAATGTGCAGTTCAAGGCTAGAGGCCCGGGAGCGTACTCCGTCCCGCCCTTGGAGGCCCAGATGGTAGGAGGATGACATGCATGTGTGTCTGGTTTGTCAGCAGGAGAGCATGCCTTTCGCTGTGGTGGGAAGTGACAAGGAGTACCAAGTGAATGGCAAGCGGGTCCTCGGCAGAAAAACTCCCTGGGGGATCATTGAAGGTAATTCAGTGCATCTTCTTGAAGAACTGGCCGCTGGTCAATTTTGCTTATTTATTAAGCATCTTATAGGTCAAGGCACAGTCCTAGGATGTAAGATATAAAATGAATGTCAGCCAGACCCTGCCGTAAGGGGCTTACAGTCTAATTGGGAAGATGAGGCTCACAGGCAGGAAGCAATAAAAGATGGATTTAGCACCTGACCGGGAGGCACTAGCTCGAGGGTCAAAGGAGTTCAGAACATGGAGAGATTATAAGGATCGGAATAACCAGAGAAAGGTTTTCACATGAAAGGAGGCATGATCTGAAAAACTCCTGAAGTGTTGTTCAGATGTTGCCATTTTCATTTTATTAGGAACGGTGTGACCTTGAGAAGGTCACAATGATTCTGAAAGTTCTCAGAGAATCACTTCAGTTGATCACATTCATTATGATAACCCTCGGAGGGGAGCAGGGTAGGCGTGGCTGTTCTCAGAACATCCGTGCTGAGGCACTTGAGTCTCAGACAGGTTAAGTGTCCTGTCCAAGATGACATGACTTGTTAGTGGTGAACCTTGGATTTTAGACCCAGATATTTTGATTCCAAAACCAAGTTCATCCCATTATATCGTGTTGTCTCTCATTTTTCTATGACCCTTTGTGGGGATTTTTTTAAAAATAGCTTTTTCTCATCATCTATCTTTAATTATGAGAATATCTGTCCTACCCATTAGATTGTGAGACAAGAGGGTTTGTGGCTTAACCCTCTTCTGCTTCCACAGTCTTTGGCAAGTGATTTGCAAATCGTAGGCACTCAGTCTATGTTGAATTAAATTTATCAAGCCATCATGACCTTTTTAAGGTGGCTCCGTTATTTTCTATGTGTGTTACTGTCTTCCGATCAGATTATAAGCTCCTTAAAGATAGGAATTGTGTCTTAGGCCTTTGACAGGTTTCTTAGACTCCCTGTGTATTAGTTTCCTTTTCTATAAAATGGGAAATATAATAGTGCTTATTCCACAGAGTCTAGAGTAGTATTGTGCCCCTGTAGCTACTTAATGAATACTTGTTCAGTGAGTAAAATCCAATGCACTGAAGTGCCAAGATGAGCACACCTCTGAAAGGGTGACCATAGCCTGGCCCGTGGCTCCCTCCTAAATGCCTCCATGACCTGAACAGAAATTCACCTGCTGGTGTTGCAGCATTAGTGAAATGACCACCTGTTTTTTTTTTGTTCTTGTTGTTGTTCACAGTGGAAAACCTCAACCACTGTGAGTTTGCCCTGCTTCGAGACTTTGTCATCAGGTAAGATGCACACCTCCCGTCAGATGGCAGGTTTAATTATTTGGGGTCTGGAGGCCGTCTGTTCAGATCGACTTCCTCAGTCCCCAGGTCTCTCTGACAGAGCTTTCTGCTCCAGTCCCAGCTCGCGTCTCAAATGAAAAGGGGCTCAAGAGGTATCATTGGCTCTCTGGAGTGGGTCCAGGCCATGGACGCGATGTGTGGACCTCAGACGTGGGTCCTCTCTTCCTCCTCCCGCCGCTAATCACATCCCTCTCTCTTCTCACCCTGTGTCCTTCAGGACCCACCTCCAGGACCTCAAGGAAGTGACACACAACATCCACTATGAGACCTACAGGGCCAAGCGGCTCAATGACAATGGAGGCCTCCCCCCGGTGAGCGTGGACACAGAGGGAAGCCACGACAGTAACCCATGACGACCCTTTCTCTGTATCATCACACATACCCACTTCTCCATGCACACACATCCCCAAACCACCACCAACCACCTTCTTCCTTTCTCTCCTGTCCCACAGGCCTATCTGGTAATTGTGGAGCATCTTGTCTACAGTGTGTGTGTGTGTGTGTGTGTGTGTGTGTGAGAGAGAGTGTGTGTGTGAGATTGTGTGTGTGTATGTGTGTGTGCCTGTGCAGGGGTGAGGTATTTTTACTGCCCTCCCTGGAAAGTCCCTTGTAAGTTTGGTTCCTCCATGGCTGTCCATTATCTGTCTCCTTTCCTTGTGTCCCAGAACAAAGCCGTGTGCCTCACTCAAGTGGTCTGGGGGAGGTTTCATTTAAAAATGATGGGAGCAGGTGAGCCACAGGTAATGCTTTCTTACCTCTGAAACCCACCTGCAAACAGGGACTGCAGAGATTCTCCAAGGACAGTCTGTGGAGCTAGACCTGGGAGGGGACGGGGAGTTGATGACTTAACCCTCCCTGTAAGTCCGGGTTGGTCTGGGGTAAGGCTAGGACTATTTGGGAAAAGAAAGGTCAGGGGAGAGCAGAGAAGTAGCCCAGAGCTGGGCTCCTGCAGAAAGAAGTAGTACCTAGAAGTGGAGGAGAGAGCTCCACCCTTTGGTCCGTGTCGCGTTCACTGTCCGAAAGCTACTACCTGTCACCACCAAAGACTGCTACTTTCCGCACTCCCCTTGCCTCGCTCCCCTCGGCTTCCACTTTCTCTCTTTTCCCCCCTTTCCCTCCTTCCTTCATTCTACCCCCTCTGACTTTTCACTTCTTTTTACCCTAATCCACTTTAGCTTCATTTCTATATTTAGGATTTATGCCCAGTCTACTTCCCAAAACGACTTCAGGCCACTTAAAATAAAATCATCGCTTAAATCACGGGACAGTACAAACTGAGATTTCAAGAGAAATTGGATTTATAGAGAGGCATGGGAAAGAAAGTTTCTGCGGTCGAGCGCTGAAAATGGCCCCGAGCTTGTGGGCAGCCCAGCAAAGGAGGAGACACAGCGAGTTATGCGGTGCCCACTGGTTAAAGAAGCACATGTGCTGGTCAAGTGAGACAACCTGTTTTAGGCATTAAGTTCTAGAAGAACTGAGTCTAAAGTATCAAGAAAAATATACAGTATTTGTCTTTCTTGGTAGTTTGGCAATTTTAAACCACACCTCCCTTCTCTCCATCAGGATTCTTCCTCCTTAAAGCTGGCTTCTGTTTCTCTTTTCTTCTTGTGTATACTTGACCCCCCGCCCTTTACTTCTCTTCTATTCTCTCTCTGTCTCACTGTCTCTCTCATGTTGAAGCTAATTGCATTTTTGTCTGTCTTTCTCTGCTTTTCCCCAGTTCCTCTTCCTGACCCCTGTAGACATTCCCAGTGATACCCACAATCATACATGTAGCCTTTTCTTGCCTTTCCCTTCAGCCCTGTATTTATTAATGCATATATTTCCCCTGTTGTTTTACAAACAAGTTACTCTTTCTCCTTTAGTCTGTAAGGTGGCTGAAATTTGGGGCTGGGGAAACAGTTTAGCCTTAGGCAAGGGAAAACAAGTGATACAGTTTACAGTAACCTCTTACAACCTCCTGTTCCATCTCCTGGTCTAACCCTAGGTGTTTTACTGGTCCCCTGCAGATCCTAGCGTTTATAGTCCCTTATCACTCAGGTGCTAGGAGAACACATAAACTTAAGACCAAGATTCAGTGGACCAGGAGAAAGAGGCAGGTGATCTGTTGCCAGTGGCCCAAAACTCATGGTCACAGTCTTTCCTGGAAGCACCTTACCAATCCAACCCACATCTTCCCTCACCCACAAAGTTATTCGAGGCAGGATAGAAGAGCGGCAGGGTCAGAGCCCAGAGGTTGCTACATTTCAACAGAAGAGGGATCCCTGGCTTATATGGAGACGTGGGACTAGACACCTCAGCCTAGCGGGGAAGGTCTAGGGGTGAGGGGGGGGCATTGGAGAGGCCGAGTAGGAGACTGATGCTTGGCACCCCTAAATCATGATCTCAGCCTCCCTGGAGGCACACCCTCAACCGTTCTCAACCCCCCCCGCAGGGAGAAGGCCTCCTGGGCATTGTCCTTCCACCTGTGCCAGCCACCCCCTGCCCCACTGCAGAATGAAGGCCATTTCAAGCGCCGCTCCTCCCTCCATTCCTCTCAGCTGTTATTGCTGCAGGGCCACACCCTTTTTAGTGCTGTGTGTGTCCAGCCAACACCACGGCCCCTCTCAGCCCTCAGCCGGTGGGAGGGGCCGGCTGCCCCTTTAGGACAGTTGCTTCTTCCATTCATCCAAACCACCCCTCTCCTCCCAGTGGAATGGAGTTCTCACCAGCACTGCCCTCCTCCATCATCTGTGTCAGCTGGTCCTAGCCCATCTGTAGGGTGAAAGAGCTCACCAAGAGCTCCTTCTGCCCTTGCAAACCCATACCGGCTACTTGTAACCATCTCCAAGGGAAATGGCATTGTTCCCTGTCCATTCATCTGCATGAGCTACTCTTGGCTTCCTTAAAGGGTCAAGAAAGCAACTTTTCTGCTTGTCGGGTTTGTTGATGTCAGCTGTGTGAGCCCCAAGGTGGGACGAGGGTGCCTCCTTCATTGCTCAAAGCTTATTTATAAGGATGGGTCACTACAGATCTGGGGGAGCAAGGGCTAGGATGACTTTTTTAAAAAATCACTGCTTGTGGCTGGCCCGGAGGGCAGTCACACACCCTCCCTGCCCCATAATGCAGCCACTTAGGGAGCGTGGTTTTCCTGAGACATTACTGGAGTTGACTTCCTTATCCTCAAACTTTAAATAAGAACTAAATGCACACACAAAACTCCAGGAAGTCACAGGATGTGAACTCTAGGAGGAAAAAAGCACCCTTCTGTCCACTTAGCAATAAGAGGGAATCTCTTCCCACCCACCCTGACTACTCCACCCCACCCCCTCCCCCACTCCGTTAACGTGAGTAATGAATCAGCCTGGCCACAGTTGGTCACTGTAGGCTAGTGGAAAATCCCCAGTGGAGGGTACAGCCCCGCATCAGATGCATGAATGTTTGCGAATGTCGGCTGCCACCGCCCCACACGCTATGTCTTTATGGAATACCCCTTGCCCACTGCCCCACCATTTCCACCTGGACACAACTTGCTCAAAGGCTGGTGACTTGTGGGCCATTCATCTACAACGAAGTCCTGATGGAGCAAGAGGCCCAAGCCTAGGGGATGCAAGAACGACCCATTTCTTAAATGTTACCAGTCCCAGCCAACCTTTTGGTGACATTATGATTAATTTTCCCAATTGAAAGTAAGCAAACAGACACTCAAACTGGTTGTGTAAATGTTGCTAGACTTTATGTGTTGTACAACTAAACATTGCTGTTTGAACAATAACTGAACTGTGTTTTATTTTTGCTCCTCAATCTTTGGCCAAATTAGCTATTACATCATCTCACCCATGTGTGGAGGGTGAGACAGGGACCATCTTGGTAAGAGGTAGACACAGAAATTAGAGATGGAAAAGTTTTTGTGAGGTCAGTTCATCTTCAGTGGGCATGAAGTTGGACCCCTGTCATTATTCCCTGGAGTTTTGTATCCGAAATGAGTGATGGAGCTATCACACTTTACCTTGAGGGATGCTATGCTCTGCATAGCCTGTCTCCTCTAATGGAAACAATGTCTATTTTCATTCAATTAATTTCCTAGCTTTCACCCTCCTTTTTCCAGGAGGCATAAAACCAAATCTAGGAAAGGAGTGGACCTATCTTGCCTAGAGACCTGCCTTTTTTTTTTTTTTTTTTTTTTGCGGTACGCGGGCCTCTCACTGTTGTGGCCTCTCCCGCTGCGGAGCACAGGCTCCGGACGCGCAGGCTCAGTGGCCGTGGCTCACGGGCGCAGCCGCTCCACGGCATGTGGGATCCTCCCGGACCGGAGTACGAACCCGTGTCCCCTGCATCGGCAGGCGGACTCCCAACCACTGCGCCACCAGGGAAGCCTGAGACCTGCCTTTTTTGCAGTGAAGACTTTTAAGAGCTAAACTTAAAGCACTAGCTTGTATTGTCTTTTTCAAACTTAAACCAATCCTTCCTCTCTGTGAGGTTCACACTGTCTTCTATAGCCAGCAAATAACACAACTCTACCTGTATATTATCTCTCTGAATTTGAATGTGACAATCATGTGCAACTGTGTTTGGGTCCTCAACATTCTGTAGGGTGAGCACAAGGTATAGATGAATGGTGGGGAGTCAAGACGAGAGGAAGAGAGGTCAGCAGGCCCTTGGAGTCATTCAAGTAAAATGATGACTGGAACTAGAACAGCAAGGTCACACCAAGATGGAGGGAAGTGAGAAGATTTGAGTGACAGAGCAGTGTGGGAATCATAAAATATCACAGCTGAAAGAAACCTAAGAGTTCTTCTCGTTCTTCCTTCAAACAGATATGGAAACAAGTCTAGAAAGCATAACCGTCTTGCCCAAGGTTGTACACTTAGTTACCAAGCAGAACAGGGCCTAGACCTCAGTGCTTGTTCCCCTGCTTCACGCCATTCCTATTGTAGTCGTGCTTTAAAAGTATATATATATCTGGTGGTCCAGTGGTTAAGACTCCACATTCCCAATGCAGGGGACACGGGTTCGATCCCTGGTCATGGGAAGATCTTGCATTATGCTTGGTGCACCCTAAAAAAAAAGATTTAAAAAAATACATATATTTCTGAAATCAGCATACATCTTACAACTGATGTCCGTTTATTTGGCAACTTTTTTTCCTTCAAGTTACACTTTAAAATGGTGCATTTTACAACTGACAACATCTTAAATTTGATGAAATATGGTAGGTGGTCCAGAAGATGTTAACATCCTTCTGTTTGAAGCCCTCTGGTGCTATTGGTGAAGTTTAAAGGAAATAAGAATACATACAACATTTTAGTCTTAAAAGCAATTCTGGTATAACGTATCCCACCTGATCTTCACAGTCACCCTTTGGAGTAAGCAGGGCAGGTATGATGCGTGCCACAGAGACAAAAGGCTCTCTCCATCTTGGAGCTGGAACAGACTCACACAGGGTCGAAATTCCCCCTTTGACTTCCTGACCCAGCAACGCACCCTTTCCTGGATGCTGCCTCGCAAGAAATCGGCTCTGATCCCAGGCTTTCTTTGGTGGAAGTAAGTTCTGCTTGCCTTAGGAGAAGCAAGGAATCGTTCTGGACCCTTTCTCCAAAGGGCAACAGCTTCCTGACTCAGGCCAGGGAGGGCGTAGGAAAATTCCACTTTTAATTTTGATTCCCAACAGGACCAATTCAAGTTCATACCCGTGGGCGGCGGGGCAGCCACATAGGGGCCAAGACGGCGAATCGCTGTCGAGGAGGCCACTCATCACTCACTCCTCTGCGCTCCGGGGGTGGAGTCAACTCCCTGGACCCTCCCCCTTCCCCATCAGGGCTGTCTCGACCTTGACTCCGCCTGGTCCTCTGACCAAGGCCCCTCACGTGACCAGCCGCTTCAGTCCCTTACGCCATAATCTCCGCCCTCCCCTTCAGAGCCCCACCCAACAGCTTGGCGCAGGCCCCGCCCCTTCCCATCTGTGGGGCGGCAGGAGCGGCCCTGGGGCAGGATGGCAGTGAACCAGAGCCACACCGAGAACCGTCGCGGGGCCCTCATCCCCTTCGGCGAAAGGTGCGTGAAAGGAAGCCTGCGGAGCGGTCAGAGGAGGCAGCAGATGCACGGGGAACTGGCGGCTCGCAAACTCTCAGCGCATCAGACTTTCCCGCCTTTTCCGCGTGCGCAGCGGGCGTGGCTCCGCCCCGACGCTAGGGCGCTTGCTGCCTCACGGGTGTTCGGAATGTGAAGGCGGCAGCGGGGGCCGTTGCACGTGTGAAGGGCGCGTGCTCAGGGAGCGAGGCGCGTGCTGCCTCAGAAGAAAGGTGGAAGTGCAGTGGTGGGAGTGGGGAGTCGCACCGACCCTCCGGGTCGCTTGCGGCTGCTGTTAGTGCGCTACCTTTGTAGAGTGACGGGAACAAGGTGCCAGGCTTCTGGGAGGTAGAAGAGGCATGAGTGTCTTTGGAATCTTTCTGGAAGGATCCCGAACTGTCAGGGGCCTCTCCTCACTCTCAGAACTTCGAAAAGCCCTCTCTCGTCTTCGCCCCAACCAAGGAGATGACTGGTCTTACTTTTTTCTAAAGATCAGGACAGGAAGAAGACGCGTCTAGGAAGAATGACGCTCTCTTGCCTCCCTCCCATGGCGGCCTTGGGGTTTGCACCGATCGCTCTGTGTGGTGCTAGCGGTGACCACCGCTCGCCCCTCTCCTCTCGCCTCTGTCAGGCTCAGCCCGGAGCTGCCCATTTTCACCTCCCCACCTAACACCTCGACTCTGCCCCACTCCCCTCCTTCATCCCCCGCCCCCATTTTTCCAGAGGCCTGCTCCAGCTCTCCGGCACTTCTTAAAGGTGCTCCTCTCTGCTCCGGTTTGCCCTCGTTTTCCTTTGCGCTCGCCTAGCAGTGAGACTCTGAAACCCAGGGCTGTGCTCAGGTGAGGCAGAGCACACCTAGGTCGCTTTGAATGCATCTGTCAGGAAGACCATTTAAGTCAGTACCAAACGCTGATGTCCAGATCTTTTTTCTATGCTTCCTTCCCCAGAATATTTTCTTGACAGATTTATACGCGCCGTCAAGGCGGCAGGTTCTCCCTTGCTCCTGAAGGACCGCTGCTGTTTGTTCAGTTTTGTAGTAGGAGATGATTGCCCACCATTCTGACCGCGTGCACACTGGCCTAGAGAACACTGACCTGTGTGCCTGTGGCTCTGTGCCTTGAAGCCACTTCTAATCTGGTGTTCGGGTGTCTTCTCATTCAGGCTACGAGTTTGTCTGTCTGCTTTTCTGTTTGTGTGCTGGAGGCAGGGAATGACGCATGGTTTTAAAAAATTGCAACATATACTGATTTTATGGTCCTTTGATTACCTTTGTGGGGTCCCTTGTGTGCTCTTGAATGGTTAACCATAGCCGAGCACTGTGCAAGGGCCTTGTAGTTACAACTGCTCTATCTGCAATAAGGATCAGTGCTAGTTTCCTCATTTCACAGGTGGGAAAACTGAAAGAGAAGTAATTTGCTTAAAATCACATGGCCAGTGCATGTGGGAGAGCTCTGAACTTAGGTACTATGCATTCACTTCTCTACTCTGGCTGCCCAAAGGAAAAGGACTGCTTCTCTTCTTTCTTCTCAGCAAAGAAGTCTCTGTAGGTGCTCTGGCTTCCTGGATAAAAACCACTTTAAAGAAATAGCTTGAGAGGGAGAAGATTGGTTATATTTTGACTTCTCTGGACTATTCACAATACACAGTTGAGAAATTCATCACAGCTTGGCTGTGTTGTGTGGAGATTTTTTTCTGATCCCAGCTGAAAAGTCATAAATGTGTGGGCCAGACTCTACTGGTAAAAAGGGAAGACATTGAGTTTTGTTTTTTTTTAAATCCATATTCAAAAATGTGTGCAGGTAAAACCATGTAGAAAAATTGGGAAAAATTTTAAATTACCCCAAATTCCTACATCCAGTGCTTTTTACATTTTGGTATGTATCCTTCTGTACTTTCCCCTGTGGAAATATACACACCTTCCCCTGTCAGACTGCTTTGTAACTTGTTTTTCTCATTTACCAATGTATTGGGGATGCTTTCCAGTGTCGGTACCTACATCATTATTTTCAATGTCTTGTACTGCAGTATGCATACATATTTGCTCCAGCCCGTATCTGGGATAGTCTGATTTTTTTTTTTTTTTTAAAAGGAGGATATATTCTTTCTTTTTTTTTTTTTTTGTCTGCATTGGGTCTTCGTTGCTGCGCACAGGCTTTCTCTAGTTGCGGCGAGTGGGGGCTACCCTTCGTTGTAGTGTGCAGGCTTCTCATTGCGGTGGTTTCTCTTATTGCGGAGCATGGGCTCTAGGCATGCGGGCTTCAGTAGTTGTGGCACGCAGGCTCAGTAGTTGTGGCTCGCAGGCTGTAGAATGCAGGTTCAGTAGTTGTGGTGCATGGGCTTGGTTGTTCCACAGCATGTGGGATCTTCTAGACCAGGGCTGGAACCTGTGTCCCCTGCATTGGCAGGCGGATTCTTAACCAGTGCGCCACCAGGGAAGTCCCAGATAGTCTGATTTTAATTTGTCATTGCTATAAACATTGCTGCAGTGAACTTTTTAAAGATGTATCTTTGCCCACCTGTCAGAATCTTTCTTTCAGATATATTCCTGAAAGTGGAATTGTGGGATCAGAGGACACAGACTTTTAAAAAAATTTTTTTAAAAATATTTTTAATATGAAAGATCTTGTCAAAATATTAAAAATATTTTATATTTAATATATTTATACACAGAAATATATTTATTGCAAAATTACCCTACAGAATTGTATCAAATTACATTCCTTTTAATACTTTGAGTGCCCAATGCCAACACCCTGTGTTAATCTTTGATAGCTCTGCCAGTCTGATCATGGAATCTGAATACTGATATCTTTTTTTAAAGCTTAATTGCTAGTGAAATTATTTTTGTCTTATGGTTATTGACTATATGTATTTGGTAAATTTTCTTGGTTCATAAATGTTCTCCATTTTTTTGCTAAGTTGTTCATTTTTTAATAAATATATTTATTTATGTATTTATTTATTTATTTTTGGCTGTGTTGGGTCTTTGTTTCTGCTCGTGGGCTTTCTCTGGTTGTGGCGAGCAGGGTCTACTCTTCGTTGCAGTGTTCAGCCTTCTCATTGCGGTGGCTTCTCTTGTTGCAGAGCACGGGCTCTATGTGTGCGGGCTTCAGTAGTCGTGGCACGTGGGCTCAGTAGTTGTGGCCCATGGGCTTAGTTGCTCCACGGCATGTGGGATGTTCTTGGACCAGGGATCGAACTCGTGTCCCCTGCATTGGCAGGCAGATTCTTAACCACTGCGCCACCGGGGAAATCCCAGTTGTTCATTTTTTGTGTGGTAAAAAGCACATAACAAAATTTACCATCTTAGCCACTAAAAACATAAAAATTGTATATATTTAATACAACATCTCCCCATTTCCCCCATCCCATCAGCCCCCAATAACCACTGTTCTACTCTCTGCTTCTGTGAATTTGAATTTTTTTTTTAGATTCCACATGTAGGTGAGATCATATAGTATTTGTCTTTGTCTGGGTTATTTCACTTAGCATAATGTCCTCAAGATTCACCCATGTTGTAACATATGACAAGATTTCCTTCCTTTTTAAGGCTGAATAATATTCCATTTTACTCATATAAGACATTTTGTTTCTC
Organism: Monodon monoceros; assembly: GCF_005190385.1. NCBI lineage: Eukaryota > Metazoa > Chordata > Mammalia > Artiodactyla > Monodontidae > Monodon > Monodon monoceros. The sequence goes on from NW_021703783.1 coordinate 93,847,087, forward strand.
CATTCATTCATTGATAGACTTTTATGTTGCTTCCACCTCTTGGCTGTTATGAATAGTGCTGCTATGAACGTGAGTGTGCAAATATCTCTTTGAGACCCTGCCTTCAATTCTTTTCGATATATACCCAGAAGTGGGGTTGCTGGATTATGGAGTAGTTCTATTTTTAATTTTTGAGGAGACTCCATACTGTTCCATAGTTGTCGCACCATTTTACAATCCCACCAAGAGTGCACAAGAGTTCCAATTTATCGACATCCTAGGCAACACTTTTCTTTTTTCAATAGTAGCCATCCTAATAGGTGTGAGGTGATATCTCATTCATGGTTTTGATTTGCATTCCTTTGATGATTAATAATGTTGAACATCTTTTCATATCTTTTAGCCATTTATATATCATCTTTGGAGAAATGTTTATTTAAGTCCTTTGTCCATTTTTAAATCGGTTTGGTTTTTTTTTGGTGTTGTTGAGTTGTACGAGTTCTTTACATATTCTGGATATTAACCTCTTATGGTTTGCAAATATTTTCCCCCATTCTATAGGTTGACATTGCACTCTGTTGATTGTGTCCTTTGATGCACAAAAGTTTTCAAGTCTGATATAGTCCCATTTGTCTACTTTTGCTTTTGTTGCCTGTGCTTTTGGTGTCATATGCAAGAAATTGTTGCCAAGTCCAGTGTCATGAAAATTTTCACCTATGTTTTCTTCCAGAAGTTTTGTAGTGTTAGAGCTTACGTTTGGTTCTTTAATCCATTTTGAGTCGAATTTTTAAGATGGTGTAAGTTAAAGGTCCAACTTCATTCTTTTGCATGTGGATATCTAGTTTTTCCAACATCATTTGTTGAAGAGACTGTTCTTTCCCCATTGAGTGGTCATAGCACCCTTGTTGGAGATCATTTTACCATAGAAGTGGTGAGAGTGGGCATCCTTACCTTTTTCCAGATCTTAGAAGAAATGCTTTCATCTCTCACCATTGAGTGTGATGTTAGCTGTAGGTTTTTCATAAATGGCTTTTATTATTTTGGGGTAGTTTCCTATGATTCCTAGTTTGTTGAGTGTGTTTATCATGAAAGAGTGTAAAATTTTGTCAAATGCTTTTTCTGCATCAGTTGAGATGATCATGTGGTTTTTTGTACTTCATTTTGTCACTGTGGTATATTACATTGATTGATTTTCTTAAAAAAAAATCTCTGTTTTTAAAAAAATTTATATTAAGTTTGATCCTTTTCCTAACCTGTCCCTATTCTCTCCACAGCCCCCCAGCCTGGCCCCTTGCCTCTGGCAACACCCTACTTCTCTGTTTCTTTGAGTTTGACTTTTTAAGGATTCCACATATAAGTGATTCCATGCAGTATTGTCTTTCTCTGTGTGGCTCTCTCTCTCTCTCTCTCTCTCTCTCTCTCTCTCTCTCTGTCCATATATATCTATCTATCTCACATCTTCTTTATCTGTTCATTCATTGATGGACACTTACATGGTTTCCATATCTTGGCTATTATGAATAATGCTTCAATGAACATGGGAGTACAGATACTTGTTTGCTATCCTATTTTCATTTCCTTTGGATATATACCCAGAAGTGGGATTGCTGGATCATAAGGTAGTTCTATTTTTATTTTATTGATTGACTTTCATATCTTAAACTATCTTTGCATTCCAGGGATAAATCCCAGTTGGTCATGGTGTATAATCCTCTTAATGTGTTGTTATATTCAGTTTACTAGTATTTTTTTTTTGAGGATTTTTTACATGAGTATTTTTCTGTTTTTTCTTATTGGAAGTTTTTTGACTACTGATTCAGTCTCTACCTGTTATAGGTCTATTCCAATTTTCTTCCTTTAGTCAATTTCAGTAGTTTTTTCTAGGAATTTACCCATTTTATCTATGTTATCTAATTTGTTGCCATACAATTGTTCATATATTCTCTTATAATCTTATTTTAAAATCTCTGTAAGGTCTGTGATAACATCCCCACTTTCTTGCTTTTTTTAAAATGTTATTTATTTATTTTTGGCTGTATTGGGTCTTTGTTGCTGCACGCAGGCTTTCTCTAGTTGCAGTGAGCGGGGGCTGCTCTTTGTTGGGGTGCACAGCCTTCTCATTGCAGTGGCTTCTCTTGTGGAAGAGCACAGGCTCTAGGCAAGTGGGCTTCAGTAGTGTGGCTTGCAGGCTCAGTAGTTGTGGCACACAGGCTTAGTTGCTCTGCGGCATGTGGGATCTTCCTGGACCAGGGCTTGAACCCATGTCCCCTGCATTGGCAGGTGGATTCTTTTTTTTTTTTTTTGCGATACGCGGGCCTCTCACTGTTGTGGCCTCTCCCGTTGTGGCCTCTCCCGTTGTGGAGTACAGGCTCCGGACGCGCAGGCCCAGCGGCCATGGCCCACGGGCCCAGCTGCTCCGCGGCATGCGGGATCTTCCCGGACCAGGGCACAAACCCGTGTCCCCTGCATCGGCAGGCGGACTCTCAACCACTGCGCCACCAGGGAAGCCCTGGCAGGTGGATTCTTAACCACTGCGCTACCAGGGAAGCCCAACATCCCCACTTTCATCCACAGTTTTAGTAATTTGAATTTTCTTTTTTCCTTGGTCAGTTTAGCTAAAGATTGGTACATTTTGTTGATCTTCACAGTGAAATAACTTTGGTTTCATTGATTCTATTTTTCTATTCTTTATTTCATTTATCTGCATTGTAATCTTTATTATTTCCTCCCTACTGCTAGCTTTGGGTTTCATTTGCTTTTGTTTTTCTAGTTCCCTTAGGTGGAAAGTTAGATTATTAATTTGAAATCTCTCTTTTAAAAAATGTAGGCATTAAAAGCTATAAATTTCACTCTTAAGCACTGCTTTTGCTGCATCTAAATAATTTTGGTATGTATGCTTTTGCTTTCATTTAGATCGAAGTATTTTCTAATTTCACTTATGATTTCTTCTTTGACCCATTGGTTGTTTAAGAATGTGATGTTTAGGGCTTCCCTGGTGGCTCAGTGGTTGAGAGTCCGCCTGCCGATGCAGGGGACACGGATTCGTGCCCTGGTCCGGGAAGATCCCACATGCCACGGAGCGGCTGAGCCCGTGAGCCATGGCTACTGAGCCTGCGCGTCCGGAGCCTGTGCTCCGCAACGGGAGAGGCCACAACAGTGAGAGGCCCGCATACTGCAAAAAAAAAAAAGAAGAATGTGATGTTTAATTTCCATATATTTGTTACTTTGTCAGATATCCTTCAGTTATTGTTTTCTAATTTCATTCCATTGTAGTCGTAAAAGATATTTTGTATGATTGCAGTCTTCATAAATTTCGTGAGACTTGTTTTGTGGCCCAACATATGGTCTATCCTAGAGACTGTTCCATGTGCACTTGAGAAGAATGTGTATTCTACCTTTGTGGGGGGAGTGTCCTTATATGTTAGGTCTAGTTGAATTTTGTTAGATGTATCCATGCTTATCATTGTTGTATCTTTTTGATGATTAACCCTTTTATTATTATAGAAGATTCCTCTTTGTCTTGTAATAATTTGTTTTCACACACACTGTATTTTATTTTTACAAGAGATAAATAAGTCTATGTTTTTCTGATATTAGTATAGCCACTTCAGCTCTCTTTTGGTTACTGTTTCATGGAGTATCTTTTTCCATCCTTTTACTTTCGACCTATTTGTGTCTTTAGATCTCAAGTGAGTTTTTGTAGACAGTCTATAGCAGTAATATGTTTTAAAAAAATATATTCTACCATTCTCTGCCTTTTAATTGGAGACTTTAATCCATTTAATTTAATGTAATTATTGATAAGGAAGAATTTAACTTCTGCTCTTTTGCTATTTGTTTTCTATATTTCTTATATCATTTTTGTTCCTCAATTCCTCCATGAGTGCTTTTTTGTGTTTAACAGATATTTCTTAGTGTACCATCTTTATCTCTCTTCATTTCCTTTGCTGCATGTATTTTAGTTATCTTCTTTGTGGTTGCCCCACAGATTATGTTTAACATCTTAATTTATAACAATCTAGTTCAAATTAATACCAACTTAGTTTTAATTATATGCAAAAACTTTACTCCTACATAGCTCTGCCCTCTTATATTGTGATTGTCACAAATTACATCTTTATACATTGTGTGCTCATCATTATATATTTATAATTATTGTTTTATGCAATTGTGTTTTAAATCATATAGGATGAAATGAAATGAACAAACCCAAAATTCATTAATATTGATTTTTAATTTACCCATGTAATTATCTTTCCCAGTGTTCTTTATTTCTTTGTGTTGATTTCATTTACTGTCCAGTGTCTTTTTATTTCAGGCAGAAGGACTTCCTTTAACATTTCTTATAGTTCAGATCTAGTAGTGATAAACTCTGTCAGTTTTTGTTCACTTGGTAATGTTTTAATTTTTCCTTAATTTTTGAAGGATAGTTTGGCCAGATTTAGAATTCTTGGTTGACAATTTTTTTTTCCTTTTAGCACTTTGAATATTTCATCCCATTACCTCCATATTTTCTGGTGAGAAGTTAGCTGTTTGTCTTATTGAGGATTCCTTGTGCATGATAATTTTCTTCTCTTGCTGCTTTCAAGATTCTCTGCATTTGGCTTTCAACAGTTTGATTGCAATGTGTCTCAGTGTGGATCTCTTTGAGTTTATCCTACTTGGAGTTTGTTGAGCTTGGATGTGTAGATTCATGTATTTCATTAAATTTGGGAAAATTGTGGACATCATTTGTTCAAAAATTCTTTATTCCCCCTTTTTTCCTCTCCTCTCCTTCTGCCAGTCGCATAATACATATGTTGGTATGTTTGATTGTGTTCCACAGGTCTGTTAGACTCTGTTCCTTTTTCTTCATTCTTTTTTCTTTCTGTTACTCAGGTAGTAACTATTCATCTCAATTGACCCATCTTCAAGTTCACTGATTCTTCTGCCTGCTGAAATATGCCATTAAGTCCCCCACTACTGAACTTTTTATATCAGTTATTATAGTCTTCAACTCCAGAATTTCTGTTTGGTTCCTTTTTATAATTTCTATCTTTTTATTTTTGTATTCTCTACACGATGAGACATTGTTTTCATCCTTTTCCTTAAGTTATTAAGTCATTGTTTCTTTTAACTTTTTGAATATATTTTAAATAGTTTATTTAGAGTCTTTGTCTAGTGAATCTAATTTCTTGGCTTCCTAAGGGGCAGTTTCAATTAATTTTTTAAAATAAATTTATTTATTTATTTATTTATGGCTGCTTTGGGTCTTCATTGCTGCGTGCCGGCTTTCTCTAGTTGAGTTGAGCAGGGGCTACTCTTCGTTGCAGTGTGCAGGCTTCTCATTGTAGTGGCTTCTCTTTTTGCGGAGCATGGGCTCTAGGCATATGGGCTTCAGTAGTTGTGGCTCACGGGCTTCAGTAGTTGTGGCTCGTGGGCTCTAGAGTGCCTGCTCAGTAGTTGTGGCGCACGGGCTTAGTTGCTCTGTGGCATGTGGGATCTTCCCGGACCAGGGCTTGAACCCATGTCCCCTGCATTGGCAGGCAGATTCTTAACCACTGCACCACTAGGGAAGTCCCATACTTTCTTGTTTCTTTGCATGCCTCATGTTTTTCTTTTGTTGAAAACTGGACATTTTTAAAAATTATAATGTGGCAACTCTGGAAATCAGACTCTCCCTCTTCCACAGGGTGTTGTTGCATGTTGTAGTTATTGTTTAATGATTTTTCTGAACTAATTTTTTTTTTTTTTTTGCGGTATGCGGGCCTCTCACTGTTGTGGCCTCTCCCGTTGCGGAGCACAGGCTCCGGATGCGCAGGCTCAGCGGCCATAGCTCACAGGCCCAGCTGCTCCGCGGCATGTGGGATCTTCCCGGACTGGGGCATGAACCCGTGTCCCCTGCATCAGCAGGCGGACTCTCAACCACTGCGCCACCAGGGAAGCCCCGTGAACTAATGTTGTAAAGTCTATATTCTTTGTTATGTGTGGCTAATGACATGTGTGGCCTCTTTTATGTTAATTTAGAGGCTAGCTAGTGATTTGACAGTTTACTTGTATGTTTGGAACAACAACAACAAAATCTCAGCCTTTGCAGATGGCGTGTGTGTGTGTGTGTGTGTGTGTGTGTTGGAGCCTGTCTTTATCACTCAGCTAGGCAGTTTAAAACTCTGTCTTAGCTTTCACTGCCTGCTTGAGCAGAGCCTCACTGTCAACCAGAGGTAACAGTTTTGGGGCCTTCTCAGGTTCTTCTGAGCATGAACTCAGCCCTGAAAATGTATGTGTGGTGCTTTCTAGATTCCCATGAACATGTCAGAGGTTTTCAAAGCCTTTATTCCTCAAAGTATCTCATTTCCCAGTCTTTCCTTCCTCACTTTTCAGTTTTTTTATTGTTAGCCCAAAATGTCATTCTTTGCCCCAGATAGCAGCTCTAACACATTTGCCTTGAAATGTTTTTGACAAATGTGCCCTAGGTAGCTGCCTAAGTCCTAAGAGAGTTCTGAGTTAGGCACATGCCCTTAGAGCTAGTCCTCCAGGAAGCCACTGGACAGGTCAAAACAGACAACCACAATAAGGTCTGTTCTCCTCCCCCCAGGAGTGGGCACCTATACTGAGAATATGGGTGGTTGTTGTCAAGGCTGTTGCCAAACTGGGGAGTGGAGGATAGTACTAGGGTAAGTTAAAGTGCACAAAACTCCCTTATTGACATTCAACTATTTTTTTCTTGATTAAACATTCCCCTAGTTGCTATAAACTTTTGATTAGATTCTAGAGCTCTAGGCTGACATTTAGAGTTCCTTATTCCACCATTTTTGCTGACATCCTATTTTTTCATAGTCTCTTAAAAAGCCCTTTTTATCCATACACCACCATCCTAGTTCCAGTTCTCATTACCTCATATCGGAACATTTTTAGGAACTCTTAAATGGATCCCTCTGACATACCACCACTTCCTTGATCATGTGACTTCCCTGCTGAGACAGCTGCAAGTCACAGTTCTGCCTTGCCTATTGAATGATGTCTCCAAGCTCTAGTCCCAGCATGATTCCAGCTTTATCTCACTATTCCTCCCAGTCTCGCTTCCATGCTGTTTTGATGACTCCACACAGGTAGGCTGCTCCCAAGTACGCAGTTTTCTTTCCACTGCATACCTCCATTAATGCTGTTTGCTCCCCATCAGGATTTTCCCCTACCCTCACTTCTGCCCACTGAAACACTATTCATCTCTTAAGAATTGGCTCAATGGGACTTCCCTGGTGGTCCAGTGGTTAAGACTCTGCACTCCCAATGCAGGGGATCCCTGGTTGGGAAGGTAAGATCCTGCATGCTGCACGGCATGGCCTAAAAAAAAAAAGAATCAGCTCAAATGTCAACCTTTCTGTAAAGTCATTCCTAATTACTTCAACCAAGAGCTAATCTCTCCTTCCACCAAACTGCCATGATATTTTTGTTCCATTTATGTGATGTATGTCATATATTTCTTGCATTATTACCTATATTCATGTTTTCATTCACTCATTCTTTCAATATTTAGTAGCACCCACTTATATATTTATAATTTATATATATAAATTGCTAAGAAAGGGAAAAAACTCAGTAGGATTCTATGAGTAAGAATAGGATGAGCCCAAGTTTTTCAGGTTAGGAGTGCAGGGAGAACATGACAGACAGAGGGAACATGTCAGAGGTTCGGGAGCATTCTGCGTGTGCCTAACATTCTTTACCAGAGTCCAAGAAACATTTCCGTTAACAGAGTGCTTTATACCAACTGCACAAGAAGTAGGAGAATTAATGAATATACATTAAGAATAGAATTAGGTTTGATAAGAAAGAAGAACCCAATGGGACTTCCCTGGTGGTCCAGTGGTAAAGAATCCACCTTCCAATGAAGTTGAAGGGGGGTTCGATCCCTGGTTGGGGAACTAAGATCCCACATGCTGTGGGGCAACTAAGTCCATGAGCCTCAACTAGAGAGCCCTCGTGCCGCAGTGAAGAGCCTGTGAGCCACAATGAAAGATAACGAGTGCCACAGCTAAGACCCAACGCAGCCAAAAATAATTAATTAATTAATTAATTAATAAAAGAGTGGGGGAACTAATTTTTTTAAAAAAAGAACCCAATGATAAAGAAGATGAATAAGTGTGAATTGTCAGAATAAGATCATTTGAATTCCTATCTATTTTAATAAAATAGTAGTAGCAGTAGCAGCAGCAAGTAACTTTTATTAAAATCTCCCTCCAGGCTAGAAACTATGCTACTAGCTCTGTTTGTATAATTTTATATAGATTCTAAATTGTGTGCTGTCTGCCCTGTCTTTTCTGCAGTGTCTTGAAGCAGAGTCAGGATGTGGACCTCTCCTTCCTACAGCAACCAGTGGGATATGATCTCTTTAATGGTACAACAAGAGGAACATTGTTTCTCACTTCATACCGGGTAATTTCTGCTTCTACTTTGATCTGATTAACTCTGCATTTTTCCTTAAAATGGAGAGAGGTTAAACATTGACTTTCAAAGTATTTTAAACCGTTTCTCCTTTGAGATTTTCCATGTTGAAGTGTGATGGAAGAAAATTGGTTATGCTTCTCAATTAGGCCAGAATGCCAAAGCAGCCTTAACTTCAGAATTGCTCTTATATGTCTCAATCCATGGATAAACTGCATTCCTTTTCCAAAGTTTCTTTTCTCTCTTAGGTGATCTTCGTGACTTCACACTTAGTCAATGACCCCATGCTTTCTTTTATGATGCCATTTGGTCTGATGAGTAATTGCACCATTCAACAACCAATCTTTGCCCCCAACTACATTAAAGGAACCATTCAGGCAGCTCCGGATGGTAAGTGTCCCCCCTCAGAAGTGTATTTTTTCTCGAAAGCTTCCAGAAGGTTTAAGATTCAGACTTGGCCCCTGCTTCATTGGGTAGTGCTTCTCTTAGTGTTTGTGGCAGTCCTTCTGTTACAGCATGCCAGCCTCTTAGTGAGTGTGTGCCATTTCTTCCTCCAGGTGGCTGGGAAGGACAGGCTATTTTTAAATTATCCTTCAGAAAAGGAGGTGCCATTGAATTTGCCCAGCTGCTGATGAAAGCTGCCTCTGCTGGTGAGCGATGCTTATAAAATTATCAAGCGCTTTGGGGTTTGGGGGCCTGTGTAATTGAAGTGAGACTGTTAGCTAGTGAAGACTTCTGGCCTCTGTGGTCAGGCGGTTGATGTTTGCACATGTATTCAGCGGGCATTTCCTGAGCCTACTGACTATGTGCCAAGTAACATACTACGTGCTAGGAACACAAGATTTAGTCCCTCCCTGTCCTGAAGGAGTTTGCAGTCTAATGGGAGCTTACCGTCAGACACCTGAACAGCTAATTATACCTGATAGTCTTTTGTCCATTTAAGTGCCGGTCTCATGTATCACTGAGTAGTCTTGTTTTCGGTGGCGTGGCCTTGGCTCTTCTTCCTCTGGCATGGCTTTTTGTCTTCTCTCCTTTCTGACTTTGCCTTTGCTTCTCTTAGGTTTAATTCCCATCTTCCATGGGACTAAAGCATGGGAAGAGGTACCATCAAGCCCTGCAGCACTGATCTAATGGATGTACCAGAGGATACAAATAATCTTTTTATGTTATATTTTAATTCAATCTAGCCTCACTTTATATCCCTTATTCTCTCACCTTTTGTACTCCAATCCAACTGGGTTTCTTTGTGCCTTGCTCTCGCATCTCTGAGCCTTCATGCTATTTGCTCTGTCTGGAATGCTCTTCCCCTTTCTCCCTTGCCTTCTCCACCCCCAACTCCAGTCTAGTTGAGACAAACACAGTCCAGTAGAGATAGACATATGCAAATATATTATCCTATCTTATGGCATGTGCTGTAATAGAGGCATGGGCAAAGTTCTGGGGACACACAGACGAATGTAGTGAATTTTCTACCTTAGAAGACTGACTGGATCATGATGCTATAGACCATAGTCAAGTGTATAAGAGATAGTCTAGGGAATTCCCTGGCGGTCCAGTGGTTAGGACTCGATGCTTTCAGTGGTTGGGGATTGGCCCGGGTTCCATCCCTAGTCAGGGAGCTAAGATCCCGCTAGCCACGTGGCCAAAAAAAAAAAAATTATTATAAGCGGTAGTCTAAATTGGAGAGGAATTGAGTTCAACTTTAGACATAGTAATTAATACTAGCTAACATTTATTGAATGCTTATCATATACTAGGCAGTGTTCCAAGGCCTTTACATGTGTTAATTTATTTAATCCTCACAAAAACTTATGATGTAGGTTCTATCATTATCCCCAATGTATAGCTAGGGAAACTGAGTCAGTGATGGTTATATAATTTCTCAAGGCTATGCAGTTAGCAAGTGGTGGAGCTGGAATTTGAACCTTAAACATACTCTCTCTCTTTAAACTTTTCATTTTGAAAAAAAATAAGATCTATAGAAAGTTTTAAGAATATTACAATGAACTCACATGGACTTTCATCTAGATTAACCCATTATTAACATTTTCCCACATTTGCTTTTTTAAAAATAATAAATTTATTTATTTATTTATTTTTGGCTGTGTTGGGTCTTCGATGCTGCACGCAGGCTTTCTGTAGTTGCGGTGAGTGGGGGCTACACTTCATTGTGGTGCACGGGCTTCTCATTGCGGTGGCTTCTCTTGTTGCAGAACACAGGCTCTAGGCGCGCGGGCTCAGTTGTGGCGCGTGGGCTTAGTTGCTCCGCGGCATGTGGGATCTTCCCAGACCAGGGCTCGAACCCGTGTCCCCTGCGTTGGCAGGCGGATTCTTAACCACTGCGCCAGCAGAGAAGTCCCCACGTTTGCTTTATGTTATTCTTTTTTTTTTTTTTTCCTGCTTTTGTTTGAACTATTTGGGAGTAAGTCACAAAGATCATTTCCTTCATTTCTAAATATTTGAGTGTGTACCTCCTAAGAACAAGGGCATTCTCTCATCCAACCTCAGTGTGCTCATCAAATCAGAAAATTTAACATTGAAACAATACTATTGATTATTCAAATTCAAATGATTGACCATTACTATTCCTAATTCTAATAGCATTTTTTTTTCCAATCCAGGATCTAATCCCAGATCACATATTGAATTCAGTTGTCCTATTTCTTTGGTCTCCTTTAGTCTGCACTCAGCCTTTCTTTTTGTCTTTCATGACCCTGACATTTTAAAAAGAATACAGCCTTATTGTTTCGTAGAATATCCCTTAATTTGTGTTTGTCTGTTTCCTCATGATTATATTCAGGTCATGTATTTTGGCAGGAATACTGTATAAAAGATGTTGTGTCCTTTTGAGCCTACACTCTTAACCCCTGCACCATATTAAGTGTGAGGTACACAAGCTGCTAGAGGCAGTAGACATGCAGCTTGGAGCTCCAAAGATGCACTGTATCAAGACACTGATTTGGAAATCCTCAGCACATCGGTCATCTCTGAAGCCATGTGAATGATGGGCTCATTCAGTGAATTAAGGATGGTATGCCAAGGGTCCTCAACATTTAAAGGATAGGTAGGGAGGGGTGACCTTCAATGGAGATTGAGAAGGGGCTGATTGAGAGGTGAGAGAAGAATCAAGTGAGTTCATTATCCTGGAAGTCAAGGGAGGAGAAAGGTTCAAGCATTACTGGGTAGTCATCTGTCAGCTGCTGGAGAGATGTTTGGTAAAATGAAGACTGAAAAATGTGCATTGCAGGAGGAAATTTGAGGTTTTTGGCAGAATTATCAAGAGATTTCAGTGAACTGCTGGAGAAGAGGGGTGATGAAGAACCATGTTAGAGAAAATTGAGGAGTAAGAAAATTTGTTGCAGTTACTGTTAAAAATACAGTGCAAATATATAAAGGCCAAGGAGTTCACAAGCTGTACCCAACTGGCAGCTCTTCATGGTCCAGAGGGCAGACAGCATCTGGAAGCCTGACATTGGATAACAGAGTGTCCTACAGACAGAGGGAGTGTAGCTATGAAGAATCCGGGTCAGGGGACACTTGGAAATCCAGTTCCCCTTTGCTACAGATGTCTGGGGAACTCGGGACAATTGCATTCTCGGTCTTGAATTCACTCTTATTTTTGGCCTCACAGTACTGAGGGGGCTTATTTTTAGGATTATGAGATAAGGGTCAGGCAACTTCAGGGGATTCTCTTTGTGCTCTCATTAAGTTCTGCTTCTTGGCCTGCAAAGGAAGGTCAGTGTCTCAGCCATTGCACAGCCACTTGGAAAGGATTTAGGCAACTTATATGAACTTGGCCCAATGTCTGAAACTGCTCTGGGTCTGATTATGTCATGGTTTAGGTGTGGAAGCCTATGCCTACTCCCCTGGCAAGAGTCAGGTCTTGTGAATGGGCTTCCTTGAGGCCTTTGGAATTAATTAAACACCCATCATGCATCATGAGCTGATTATACGACCAGGAGAGATTCCTTTCCCCTCAGCAGAGTTGCTTTGTCAGGGCTCTTCGATTTAAGTTTTTAACAAACATGTATTGAGTACTTATTGTGTGCCAAACACTAGGAGCGACAATTGGGAACACAACAGTGAACGAGACATAAGTACATAGTCCCTGCTTTTGTTAAACTTATGGTCTAGTGAGAGTCATATAAGAAATAAGCAAACGTGTAAGTGAATAAAATAATGACTTATTCTGAAAGGGGATACTAATAGAATATTGAAAGGGAGGGTAACAGGGAAGGATGACAACTTTAGATTCAGAGTGAATTAGTTAAGATAATGCTAGCTATTGAAACAGATAAACCCCAAATTATCAATGGCTTAAAATAATGGATATTACTGCTTATATAAAGGCCAATCAGCAGGGGTGAAAGGGGGCTCTGTTCCACATAGCCCTTCAGGGACCCAGGGTAATAGAGTCTCTGCCATTGTTAACACATGGCTTCCAAGACCTCTTTGGGTAGCGAGCAGAGAGGGGAAGAGAGTAAAGATCTCACCTGGGAAGTTTTCATGGGTCAGGCCTGGAAGCGGTGTACATTACTTCTGGTCATATGCCATAGGCCAGAAATTAGTGTGGCAGGCTGACAATGGCTCCCAAAGATATAATCTGTGTCCTAATCCTCAGAATCTGTGAATGTCACCTTGTTTGTAAAAAAAAAAAAAAAAAAAAAAAGCCTTCTCAGGTATAATTAAGGATCTTGAGATGAGGGGATTACTCTGGATTATTCAACTGGACCCCAAATACCATCAAAAGTGTCCTTTTAAGAGAGAGGCAGAGGGAGACAAACAGAAGTGCTTTCTTTAGTACTGCCATTACATGGGCCTTTAATGGACTTGCCAACTTGATAGAATTCTCACTTGGAAATTTTTTCTGAATACCTATCATGGTAGGTGTTATGCTAGGCCTTCAATAAGCACAGGCAAATATACACAATCACTGCCTTCAAGAAGCATACAGTTGAGGACAAGGGCAATGTATATTTTTAATCTTGTATCCTGGGGACATTGTTGGACACACATGTAAGGTGATGGTTAATACTCTGTTAATTATTTGGTTGCTAGCTGCTGTACATCCGACTTAAAAGAATTAAAGAGTCCCTATTTTGCCAAACTTGTCTTCTCAGCTGCCAGAGGAATTCCACTTAGAAGTGTAAATTACTGGTTCGGCACTTCAGGACTCTATATAATTACTGCACCAGGGGGCATGATGTGCACCCAACAGACGCCTTGTCCAGGTAAGATATGGCATGGAGGTTCTTCCTGGGAGGTGGAAAGGTATGCCAGGGGCTCAAAGATCTATTCACTGCTACCTTGCCTCCAATTCTGCTGCAGAAGAAGCAGCAGAGGTTTGGGGGGCTGGAAAATGGTTGAGTCCATGACTTCATTTCCAGACTAAAACTCAGTGGCAAGTCAGTAAATGACCAGGCTTCCACTTCAGGTTTACTTTTAACTATAATGTACAAATATGGAGCATAGCTGGGCAACTCCCATCAGTGGGAACAGCCACTTCCTGCTTACAGCCTGAGCAGAAACATGTGCTCTTGCCAACTTCCCCCTTCCCCTTTCACACAAGCATAGCCATCATGCTTGTGCCATGCCCTTCAACCTCACTGAGGACTCCAGTCCTCGGCTTTATGCCCTGTACACTTTCCTTTAACCGTCGTGCCTGTCCATAGCTGCTGAGTCATGTTCCCAGGAGACATAGATCAGTGATTCTCAACTACGGTCCACAGTCTGTTGGTGGACCACAAAAAGTCTCCTAACAGGTTACCAACAGACCCCCAAATGCAGGCTGCCTCTTGGGTTCTTCTTGGAGCATGACGTACGTGTCCATCGGCTTATTTAGTTTTGTATACAGCTGAAGGATAGTTATCTATAGTCTTAATAGTTACCTTAGTTTTTAAGGGTTACTAAAATCTAATATTCAAGATCTAAAAGTAAGTGTTGCTAAAGTTTTATAAAAGTGTTTTTGAGTTGAAATTCACATAACGTACAATTAACCATTTTTAAATATACAATTCAGTGGTATTTAGCGTATTCACAATGTTGTACAACCGTCAGCTCTCTCTAGTTTCAAAAGTTTTTCAGGACTTCCCTGGCAGTCCAGTGGTTAAGACCACGCTTCCACTGCAGGGGACGCAGGTTTGATCCCTGGCCGGGGAACTAAGATCCCGCATGCTGCGTGGCGAGGCCAAAAAAAACAAAATAAAACTTTTTCATCACTCCATAAGAATACTCCATACCCACTAAGTAATCATTCCCCATTGTCCCCTCCCCACATCTCTTGGTTTCCTCTAATCTGCTTTGCCTATTCTGTGTATATCACATAAAAGGAGTCAAGCAACATGTGACCTTTGTGTTTGGCTTATCTCACTTAGCATAATATTTTCAAGGTTCATCCAAGCTGTAGCATTATCAGTACTTTATTCATTTTTTGTAACTGACTAATATTCCATTGCATGTATCATAGTTTGTTATCCATTCATCCACTGATGAACATTTGACTTGTTTCCACCTGTTGGTTATTATGAATAATAGCTCCTACAAACATTTGTATATAGGTTTCCAGGTGGACATAAGTTTTCATTTCTCTTGGGTATATACCTACATTTGGAATTATTGGGTCATATGGTAATTTAATGTTTAACTTTTTTGAGGAACCACCAAACTGTTTTCCACAGCAACTGCACTGTTTTGTATTCTCACCAGCAATGTACAAGTTCCTATTTCTCCACATCCTTGCCAATGCTTGTTACTTAACTTTTTTTTGCTTGTTGTTTATATTAAAGCCATCCTAGTGATTGTGAGGAGATATCTCATTATAATTTTAATTTGCATTTCCTTGATGATAAATGATATTGAACATCTTTTCATGTGCTTCTTGGCCATTTGCATATCTTCTTTGGAGATATATCTATTCTAGTCCTTGCCCATTTTTAACTTGGGTAGTTTGTCTTTTCATTGTTTGAGTTGTAAGAGTTCTTTATATATTCTGGATATCCTTATCAGATATGGGACTTGCAAATATGTTGCCCATTCTGTAGGTCATCTTTTACATCTTGAGAATATCCTTTGATGCACAAAAGTTTTAATTTTTGATGAATTTATCTATTTTTTTCTCTTGTTACTTGTGCTTTTGGTATCAAATTAAGAATCCATTGCCAAGTCCAATGTCATGAAGATCTACCCCTATGTTTTCATCTAAGAGTTTTATAATTTTGGCTCTTATATTTCAGTTATTGATTCGTTACGAGTTATTTTTTTTTAATTTTAAAGAATATTTATTTATTTGGCTGCACTGGGTCTTAGTTGTGGCACATGGGATCTTTGTTGCTGCATGCAAGATCTTCATTGCGGCATGCAAGATCTTTTAGTTGCAGCATGCAGGATCTAGTTCCCTGACCAGAGATCGAACCCGGGCCCCCTGCATTGGGAGCATGGAGTCTTAACCACTGGACCACCAGGGAAGTCTCTATGAGTTAATTTTTGTATATGGAGTAAGGTTAGGGTCCAGCTCTGTTCTTTTGCATGTGCTTATCCCGTTGTCCAGGAATCATTTGTTGAAGACACTATTCTTTCCCCACTGGGTGGTCTTGGCACCCTTGTTGAAAATCAATTGGTAATAGATGTTTAGGTTTATTTCTGGACTCTCAGTTCTATTCCCATTGGTATATGAGTCTATCCTATGCCAGTACCACATTGTTTTGATTACTGTAACTTTGTAGTAAGTTTCAAAATAGGGAAGTGTGAGTCCTCCTATTTTGTATTTCTTTTTCAATATTGTTTTGGCCATCCATGGTCCCTTATAGCTCCATATGAATTTGAGAATCAACTTTTACATTTCTGCAAAAAGACCATTAGAATTTTGATAGGGATTGCATTTAATTTGTAGATCAGTTATGGGGGAATTGCTATCTTAATTTAATATTGTCTTCTAACCCATGAACATAGGAACTCTTTTTATTTATGTAGGTCTTCTTTAATTTATCTCAGTAATGTTTTGTAGTTTTCAATGCACAAGTCTTTTTAAAAATATATTTATTTATTTATTTGGTTGCGCTGGGTGTTAGTTGCAGCATGCAGGATCCTCAGTTGTGGCATGCAAACTCTTAGTTGCGGTATGCATGTGGGATCTAGTTCCCTGACCAGGGATCGAAGCTGGGCCTCCTGCATTGGGAGCGTGGAGTCTTCTCAATGCACCACCAGAGAAGTCCCAAAGCACAAGTCTTTTACCTCCTTGGTTACATTTATTCCTAGGTATTTTATTCTTTTGGATGCTATCGTAAATGTAATTGTTTTCTTAATTTCCTTTTTGGATTGTTTATTGCTATAATTATGGTTTTTTAATTAAACTTTTTATTTTGAGATAATTGTAGATTCCCATACGTTTTTGGAAATAATACTGAGATATTCTTTATACCTTTTACCTAGTTTCTCCCACTGGTAACATTTTGCAGAACTATAGTATAATATCACAACCAGGGTATTGACATGGATACAATAAAAATGCAGAACATTTACATTACCACAAGGATCACTTCTGTTTGTCTTTTTATAGCTACACCTACTTCCCTTCCTCCCCCTCCTCTTTAACGCACGGCAACCACTAATCTGTTCTCCATTTCTATAATTTTGACATTTCAAGATTGTTATATAAATGGAATCATGTAGTATGTAAGCTTTGGGGATAGACTTTTTTCACTCAGCATTATTCCTCAAGATTCACCCAGGTTCTTGCATGTATCAATAATTTGTTCCTTCTTTTTGTTGAGTAATAGTTCATGGTATAGATGTACAACAGTTTGTTTAACCATTCAGCAGCTCAAGTATATCTGGGTTGGTTGCAGGTTTTGGTACAGGTTTTTGTGAGAACATAAGTTTTCATTTCTTGCCCATTAGGATGGCTGCTATCAAAAAAAAAAAAACAGTAAACAACAAATGTTGGCAAGTATGTGGAGAAATTGGAATGCTTATGTACTGTTGGTGGGAATATAAAATGGGACAGCCACTGTGAAAAATAGTATGGAGGTTCCTAAAAACATTTTTAATGACCCAGCAATTCCACTTCTGGGTATATACCAAAAGAATAGAAAGCAGGGTCTAAGAGACATTTGTACACCATGTTCATGGAAGCATTATTCACAATAGGTAATAAAATGAGTTAGGAAGTGTTCCCTCATCTTCAATTTTTTGGAAAAGTTTGAGAAGGATTGGTATTAGTTCTTTATGTGTTTAGTAGAATTCAGCAGTGAAACAATCAGGTCCAGGTGTTTTCTTTGTTGGGAGATTTTTTAAATTATTGATTCAGTCTCCTTACTAGGTCTATACAGGTTTTCTATTCCTTCATGATTTAGTGTTATCGGTTTTAGGCTTCTAGGAATTTATCCATTTCTTCTGGGCTATCCAATTTGCTAACATACAGTTGTTCATAGTAGCGTATTATAACCCTTCTTATCTCTGTAGAATCAGTAGTAATGTACCCACTTCCATTTCTAATTTTAATAATTTGAATCTTCTCTTTTTTTTCTTGGTCAGTCTAACTAAAGGTTTCTCAATTTTGTTGATCTTTTCAAAGAACCAGCTTTTGGCTGCACTGATTTTCTCTATTGTTTTTCTATTCTCTTTTTCATTTATCTATGTTCTAATTGTTATTATTTCCTTCCTTCTGCTAGCTTTGGATTTAGTTTGTTCTTCTTTTCTTAGTTCTTTAAGTTTTTAGGTTAGGTTGTTGACTTAGGATCTTTTTTGTTTTTTACTGTGTTTTTAGCTATAAATTTCCCCCTTAGCGTTGCTTTTGCTGCATCCTTTGAGCTTTGGTATATGGTGTTTTTTGTTTGTTTGTTTTAAATATTTATTTATTATGTGGGGTGGTGGTGGGATGAATTGGGAGATTGGGATTGACATATATACACAAATATGTATAAAATAGATAACTAATAAGAACCTGCTGTATAAAATATAAATTAGGGGCTTCCCTGGTGGTGCAGTGGTTGAGAGTCCGCCTGCCGATGCAGGGGATGCGGGTTTGTGCCCCGGTCCGGGAAGATCCCACATGCCACAGAGCAGCTGGGCCTGTGAGCCATGGCCGCTGGGCCTGCGCGTCCGGAGCCTGTGCTCCGCAATAGGAGAGGCACAACAGTGAGAGGCCCACGTACTGCAAAAAATAAAAATAAAAAAAAATAATAATAATTAAAAACAAAAAAAAGCTCAAAAAATTTATTTATTTATTTGGCTTCAGCGGGTCTTGGTTGTGGCATGTGGGATCTTTTAGTTGTGGCATGCAAACTCTTAGTTGTGGCATGTGGGATCTAATTCCCTGACCAGGGATCAAACCCGGGTCCCCTGCATTGGGAGCACCGAGTCTTAGCCACTGGACCACCAGGGAAGTCCCGGTATGTTGTGTTTTCATTTTCATTCATCTCTAAGTATTTTATAACCTCCCTTGTGAGTTCTTCTTTGATCCATTTGTGGTTTAAGAGTGCGGTGTTTAATTTCCACAAATTTATAATTTTTCCAGTTTTACTTCTGTTGTTGATTTGTAAATTCATCCCTTTGTGGTCAGAGAAGCTACTTTGTATGACATCTATCTTTTAAAATCTATCCAGACTTACTTTGTTGCCTAATATATGTTCTATTCTGAAAAATGTACCATGTATACTTGAAAGGAATGTGTATTCTATTGTTGTTGGGTAGAGTGTCATATATTTGTCTGTTAGATCCAGTTGGTTTGTTGTATTTTTTATGTCCTCTATTTCCTTATTTATCTTCTGTCTGGTTGTTCTAGCCATCATTGTGAGTGAAGGATATTGAAGTCTACAACTATTATTGTAGTACTGTCTATTTCTTCCTTCAATTCTGTCAGTTTTTGCTTCATATATGTGATGGTCTGTCATTAGGTGTGTAAATGTTTATAATTGTTATATCCTTTTGCTGTACTGAACATTTTATTAATATGTAATTTCCTTCTTTATCTCGTAATCTTTTTGATGTAAAGTCTATTTAGTCAGATATTAGTATAGCCACTTTTGCTCTCTTTTGGTTACTATTTACGTGGAATATCTTTTTCCAACCTTTTACTTTCATTTTATTTATGTCTTTGTATCTAGAATAAGTCTCTTATACACACAGCATGCAGTTGAATCATGAGTTTTTATTCATTCTACCAATCTCTGTCTTTTGATTGGGGAATTTAATCCACTTACATTTAAAGTAATTACTGATGATGGGGGCCTTACTTCTGTCATTTCACTATTTGGTTTCTATATGCGTTATAGCTTTTTTGACCCTCATTTCCTGCATTACTGTCTTCTTTTGTGTTTAGTTGATTTTGACTCCTGATCTCTCTGACCTCCCTTCTATGTCCCCAGGACCCACGCGGCCTGGATGGGGTGGGTACCGGTCTGGGAGCTCAGCAGGCTCCCCGGCCTGAGTGGGCCAGGCAATCACCCTCCACTCCTCTCCTGCTCTTCCCAGAGAGTCCCTCCCACATGCTTCTCCTGATCTCCCCAGCCTCAGGGGCGCTGATCCTGTCTGGCCTCCACTTCTCCTCCCCCCTCAGTCCCCCTATGACCAACTGGTTCACTTTGGGGTTCCTCCTGTCTCCTTGGGCATCAGAGTCCCCCACCAGAGGCTGGCAGGTGCCCTAGTTGTGGGGAGACACTAACTCCATGTCTTCCCACATGGCCATCTTGACTCCCACTACTCTCATTTCCTTTTGTTTATATTTCATAGCTGTTCTGTGTGTTTGTGTGTGTGTGTGTGTGTGTGTGTGTGTGTGTGTGTGTGTGTGTGGCTACCATGGGGGTTACACCTAGCATCCTAAAGTTATAACACTAATTTGAATTTTTACTGTCTTAACTTCAGTAACATACAAATACTCTGTACCTTTACAGCCCTTCTGTCTTCACGCCTTTCAGTTGATGTCACAAAATTCATCTTTATACATTGTGCCCCCCAAAACATAACCTAATAATTCTTTTAAATGCATTAGTCTCTTTAGTTATGTAGAAAACAAAAATGGAATTACAAACCATTGTTATAATAATATTAGCTTTTATAATTGCTCAATGATTTACCTTTACTGAAATCTTTATTTCTTCATATGGTTTCAGATTACTGTCTAGTGTCCTTTCATTTCACCTTGTAGGACTCCCTTAAGCATTTCTTGCAGGGCAAGTCTAGTAGTAATGAACTCCCTCAGCTTTTGTTTATCTGGAAACATCTTAATTTCTTTCTCACTCTCACAGGAGTTTGGCCAGATATAGGATTCTTGTTGGACAGTTTATTTCTAGCCTCCAACGTTTCTGGTGAGAAATCTGCTGACTTTCTTATTGAGGATCTCTTGTATGTGATTATTCACTTCTCTCTTGCTGCTGTCAATATTCTCTCTTTATCTTTGGCTTTTGAAAGTTTGACTATAGTGTGTCTCAGTGTGGATCTCTTTGAGTTCATCTTACTTGGAGTTTATTGAGCTTCTTTGATGTTTATATTCATGTCTTTCATCAGATTTGGGAAGTCTTCAGCCATTATTTCTTCAAATATTTTCTCTACATCTTTCTCTCTCTCTTCTTTTTCTGGAACTTCCACAATGTGTATGCTGGTCTGCTTGGTAGTGTCCCACTGGTCCCTTGGGCTCTGATCACTTTTCTTCAGTCTTTTTCTTTCTGTTCCTCAGTATCAACAATTTTTATTGTCCTGTAGTCATGTTTACCGATTCTTTCTTTTGCCTATTCAAATCTGAATGTAAATTCCTCTAGTGAATTTTTCATTTCAGTTATTGTACTTTTCAACTCCAGAATTTTTTGTTTGTTTCTTTTCTTGTTAGGTTTTCTATCTCTTTATTGATATTTCTATTTTGTTCATGTATAATTTTCTTGACTTTCTCCACATTTTCCTTTAGTTCTTTGAGCATCTTTAAGACAGTTCTTTTAATGTGTTTTCTACATAGCTTAAACATAAATATGGATTATGGAAAAGTAACTTGACAGTTGTCCATTCACACTGATACAGTTAAATCACTTAGGGAATGTAGCCAAGGAAATAAATAAAACTCATGTTTATTATAATATTAATTGGAAATTTGGAAGCAACATGCTCTCCAACAACCAGGGAGCACTTATCATAAGTAGCACTTATCAGCATGATAAAATATAGTCCAGCTTTTAATTTATGAAATACATTAATAATATAAAGAACTTTCTCATAATGTCAAGTAAAAAGAGCCAGATTTTTTAAAAATTGTATGGTTGTTATAATCATGATCGTGTAAAAAAGATTAACAGAGATCCTACCAATAAATGCACCAAAATATTAAGGTTTTGATTATGGAATTATTCATGACTTTTAAAATTTTATCTCTTCTCTATTTCTCAAATACATATTCCTCATTGAGCATTTATTACTTTTTTATCATCAAAACAAACTTTATTAAGTGTGTATCTGGGTACAACTATAAGTAATGTAGAAATATAACTATAGGGTTGTTTTCATGTTGATTTGAATTCTTCTACAACAAGAAATGATAAAGCCTTCAGCTGGTGATGGCTGAAGAATATGGCTTCTGCATTGTTCTGCCTGAATTCTCTTCCTGTGTCAGTTTGCTTCAGTATTATTATTATTATTATTTTTAATTTTAATTATTTATTTATTTTTGCCTACATTGGGTCTTCATTGCCACGCAAGGGCTTTTCTCTAGTTGCAGCGAGCAGGGACTACTCTTCGTGCAGTGCAGGGGCTTCTCATTGCGGTGGCTTCTCTTGTTGCAGGGCACAGGCCCTAGGCGCATGGGCTTCAGTAGTTGTGGCATGTGGGCTCAGTAGTTGTGGCTCACAGGCTCTAGAGCACAGGCTCAGTAGTTGTGGCGCACGGGCTTAGTTGCTCCGTGGCATGTGGGATCTTCCCAGACCAGGGCTTGAACCCGTGTCCCCTGCATTAGCAGGCGGATTCTTTTGTTTTTGTTTTTGTTTTTTTTTTCGGTACACGGGCCTCTCACTGTTGTGGCCTCTCCCATCGCGGAGAACAGGCTCCAGACGCACAGGCTCAGAGGCCATGGCTTATGGGCCCAGCCGCTCTGCGGCACGTAGGATCTTCCCGTACCAGGGCACGAACCCATGTCCCCTGCATCGGCAGGCAGCCTCTCAACCGCTGTGCCACCAGGGAAGCCCGCAGGTGGATTCTTAACCACTGCGCCACCAGGGAAGCCCCAGTATTATTTTTTATCTTCTACCTCCTTCTTACTTATTCCTTGTCTACTCTAAAAAATGACTAACTGATATTTTTCCTTCTCAGCATACCCAGTTGTGGTCTACAGACCCCCACCACCAGGATACAGAGCCCCACCAGCAGGATATGGAGCATCACCTGCAGGATATGGAGCTCCGCTTGGGGGATATGGAGCCCCTCCTGGGGAATACGTAGCCCCACCTGTGGGATACGAAGCCCCGCGTGGGGGATATGGAGCCCCACCTGCGGGATATGGAACCCCACCAGTGCCATATGAAGCCCTGCCTGCAGGGTATGGAGCCCCACCTGCTGGAAATGAAGCCCCACCTCCAGCATATGAAGCTCCACCTGCTGGAAATAGAGCTGCCTCTCACAAATCTGTGGCAGCCCAGCCGGAGGCTTCTCTTCCATCTACCTCATCTTCTCAGGCTCATTTACCACCTTCTAAGAAGTAAACATTGAAGACTCACCAAGCAAAGGGCACCCTAAAACTGAAGTCACAATAATAAGGATGACTCAGGTATGTGGTTAAAGGCCTGTCTCAGATAGCTGTCACACCCTTTGGAAAGGCAACCTTAGAGGGAAGATGAAGCTAGATGCCTAGATTTTAGAGGCAGAGTCAACTCTTGATTAGATGGGCTAAAGGAGAAGTAGAATTGTAGAGCTAATTCTCCAATAATTTGGTGTACATTGGGCTGCATTTTTTTTAACATGCCTTGAGTGAGTGTGGAAAAAATGTCCTGCATTTTCCCCTCCCTCATTCAAGAAACACTTATTATGCTCATTTTGCTAGGAACTAAGATATATATTTAAAAATATCAACTTGAACACTTTGTTTTTCATAGCATTATTTATATTAGTGAAAGGGTGGGACAACTTAAATTTTCAGTAGTGAGAGAGAATTTCACAAATTATGGTATATCCATACAATGAAATATTATGCAGCCATTGAAAATGATATCTAGAGGTAGGGGAAGCCTTCTATAAGAAGACCAAAAACAATGAAGAAATAAAGGAAACCAGTGATAAATTTGACTATAACAAAATTTGAAACTTCTGTATGACCAAAGTTAAAAGATAGGCAAGAGACTAGGAGAAACTGATTTCCAACATATATATTAAACAAACAAATAGTTTGTAGTCAGAATATATGTACTTCTGCAAATCAACCCAAAATAAAAAATGGACAAAAGATGTGAATTCTCAATTAACTGAGGCAATAGCATGACCAAGAATCATTTGAAAAGATGTTTGTTCAACCTGACTAGTGTTAGCTAAATGCAACTTGAAATGAGAATTTTTATCTCTAAAGATTTACAAACATTAAAAAGATTGAGACAGGGACTTCTCTGGTGGTCTAGCAGCTAAGACTCCACACTCCCAAGGCAGGGGGCCTGGGTTCGATCCCTGGTCAGGGAACTAGATCCCGCATGCCACAACTAAAGATCCCACATGCCACAACTAAAAAGATCCCGTATGCCACAACTAAAGATCCTGCATGCCAAAACTAAGACCTGGCACAGCCAAATAAATAAATAAATACTAAAAAAAGAAAATGATTGAGACAATTGACGAGGTGACTTCCACCTCGGGCCTTTTTCTATGTTCCTTGTTGGGAACTGCCTGTAAGTGGCATCCATCCAAGCAAGAAACTAGCATAGGTTGCTGCGAAATGACTGTGCAGAGGTAGCCCCAAGCTGGCAAGGGATGGTCTGGGTTTTCTGGACTCTGTGTTTTTCTGGTAAAGGAACCCTGAGGACTGATCAGCTCTTGCAGGTCTAAAATCATGGCCCATGGACCAATAACATTCAAGTATGTGGCCATAGCGTTCTTTCAGCATGAGTGGGAATTTCTCGACCTTGTTCAGAAGAAGTTGTACTACAATGTGATGATGGAGAACTATAGTAACTTGGTCTCACTGGGCCATTCCATTTCTAAGCCAGACATAATTGTGTTATTGGAGCAAGGAAAAGAACCCTGGATGGTTGTGAGGGAAGAAACAAGAAACTGGAGTACAGATTTGGATTCAAGTTATAAAATAATCAGTGATAGAAAAACGTTTCTACCTGAAAAACATTCATCTCTTCTTCTGCATCAGAGAATTCATAGTGGTGAGAAACCCTATGAAGATGAAGAATGTCAGAAGGCCTTTAGTTATGCCTCACACTTTGTTCAACATGGAAAAGTTGATATTGGGGCAGACAGCCAGGACTCCAAGATGGAATCAGTTGTACCACTGAAGAAGAAGCTCCTGAATGTCAAACTAAGGGAGCTGGCAAGCTGGATACTAATGCGGGATTTCATCCTTAAAGGAACTGCTGGAGCGTTTCAAAGAGGTTATTACTGGTATTACAAGTATTTCAACATGAAGAAAGGGAGCATTGTAGGGCTTTCTATGTTGCTGGCAGCTTATGTGCTTTTCAGCTACTGCAGTTCTTACAAGGAACTTAAACATGAGCAGCCAAGTGAGTACCTCTGAAGAGGGCATACTCTGCATTCCTGACCATGACTTTTGCCCGGCACCCCTGAATCCTTTCATATCCTGATGCAGAATTAACATCCAAGAAAAGATGACTGGTTAAAAAAAAAAAAAAAAAGTTCTCTCTTAGCAACTTTCAAGTATGTAATACAGTATTATTAACTATACTCACCATGCTGTACATTACATACCCGTGACTTATTTATTTTATAATTGGAAATTTGTAGCTTTTGACCACCTTCACCCATTTCACTCACTGCCTCTGGTGACCATCAATCTGTTCTCTGTATCTATGGCTTCAGTTTCATTTTTTTGTTTTTGATTTTTTAAAAAAATCTCACCTATGAGATCATACAGTATTGGTATTTGTCTTTCTCTGTCTGACTTCACTTAGTGTGATGCCCTCGAGATCCATCCATGTTGTCTCAAATGGCAGGATTTCCTTCTTTTTGCATCTGAGTAATGTTTGATTGTATATGTGCCACATTTTTTAAAAATCCATTCATCTCGTGATGAACTCTTATTGTTTCCTTGTCTTGGCTATTGCAGATGGCGCTGCATTGAACACTGGGGTGCAGATATATTTTCTTTTCTTTTTAATAAATTTATTTATTTTATTTATTTATTTTTGTCTGTGTTGGGTCTTCGTTGCTGCACACAGGCTTTCTCTAATTGCGGCGAGCGGGGGCTACTCTTTATTTTGGTGTGCGGGCTTCTCATTGTGGTGGCTTCTCTTGTTGTGGAGCACGGGCTCTAGGTACATGAGCTTAATAGTTGTGGCACGCAGGCTCAGTAGTTGTGGCTCGTGGGCTCTAGAGCACAGGCTCAGTAGTTGTGGCGCATGGGCTTAGTTGCTCTGTGGCATGTGGGATCTTCCCAGATCAGGGCTCGA
This sequence comes from Monodon monoceros, assembly GCF_005190385.1. Taxonomy (NCBI): domain Eukaryota; kingdom Metazoa; phylum Chordata; class Mammalia; order Artiodactyla; family Monodontidae; genus Monodon; species Monodon monoceros. The sequence goes on from NW_021703783.1 coordinate 93,873,075, forward strand.
ACCCATGTCGCCTGCATTGGCAGGCGGATTCTCAACCACTGCGCCGCCAGGGAAGCCCCAGATATATTTTCAAGATAGTGATTTTGTTTCTTTTGGATTGTTGACTTAAGAAAAAATGTACAACATGAGAGTTGTGAGTTAAATTTCATTTGGGGCAAAATGAGGACTATAGCCTGGGAGACAGCATTTCAGATAGCTCTGAGAAACTGCTCCAAAGAGGTAGTGGGGGAGGTCAGTATATATGTGATTTGGTGAAGGGGGAGTACATGCAATCAAGTACATATTTTTTTTGCAGAAGGTTACTGCTAGTCACGAGGAGCAGACACCACCCTGAAGGATTTTAGTGCTTGATATGAGGAGATATAAGAATTGGGCTCATAAAATCAGCTCCTGAAAATACCTAACTATCTGAAGACCTGTCCTGCCAGTTTTCCCAGAGCACAGAGAACCTCATTTCTGCTCTCCACCCTGAACTCCTTTCAGGGGGTGTTGAAAGTCAGCAGATGCAGCAGCACATTATTTAATCCTTGTAGAGGTAGATGGCAAGTGCCAATTTGTATTTGACAGGATGAATGCCAGGAAGTGGATCTGCTGGGTTATATGGCAGTTCTAGCTTTGATTTTTTGAGGAACCTCCATGCTGTTTTCCATAGTGGCTGCACTACTTTGCATTCCCTCCAGCAGTACATAAGGGTTCCCTTTTCTCTACGTCCTTGCCAACACTTGTTATTTCTTGTCTTTTTGGTAGTGGTCATTCTTACAGGTGTGAGGTGATATTTTATTGTGGTTTTGATTTGCATTTCCCTGATGACTGGTGACGTTGGGCACCTTTTCCTGTGCCTGTTGGCCATTTGTATGTCTTCTTTGGAAAAATGTCTATTCGGAGCCTCTCCCCATTTTTTTTTTTTTTTTTTTTTTGCGGTACGCGGGCCTCTCACTGTTGTGGCCTCTCCTGTTGCGGAGCACAGGCTCCGGACGCGCAGGCTCAGCGGCCATGGCTCACGGGCCCAGCCGCTCCGTGGCATGTGGGATCTTCCTGGACCGGGGCATGAACCCGCGTCCCCTGCACTGGCAGGCGGACTCTCAACCACTGCGCCACCAGGGAAGCCCCCCATTTTTTAATTGGATTGTTTGTTTGCTTTTCTATTAAGTTGTATAAGGATTTTTTAAAAATATATTTTGGATTGTAAATCAACTATACTCCAATATAAAATTTAAGAAAAGACCGAAAAACTCAAGTGTTGGGAAGAATGTGGGGAAAAGATTATTTTTTGTACACTATTGGTGGGAGTATAACTTGGTATGCCTTTTTATTTACTTTTAACTAATTATTCTTTTTTTTAATTTTATTTATTTATTTATACAGCAGCTTCTTATTAGTTATCTATTTTATACGTATTAGTGTATATATGTCAATCCCAATCTCCCAATGGTATCCCTTTTTAGAAAGAAATTTGGCAGTACCTTTTTTTTTTGGATGCACCATGCAGCTTGTAGGATCTTAGTTCCCTGACCAGGAATTGAACCCAGGCCCTCATCAGTGAAAGCACCAAGTTCTAACCGCTGGACTGCCAGGGCATTCCCCAAGTACCTTTTAAAAGTTAAAATATTTCTACTCTTTTTGTTTGTTTGTTTTTGTTTTTGTTTTTTTGCGGTACGCGGGCCTCTCACTGTTGTGGCCTCTCCCGTTGCGGAGCACATGCTCCGGACGCGCAGGCTCAGTGGCCATGGCTCACGGGCCCAGCCGCTCTGCGGCATGTGGGATCTTCCCGGAGTCCCCCTCAACCAGTGCGCTACCAGGGAAGCCCAAAATATTTCTACTCTTGATTTAGCAGCTTCACTTCTCAATATCCATTCCTAAGAAATACTTGCACGTGTGCACAACAACGTGGGAAGATTTCATTACATTCATTGTTTCTAACAGCACCAAATTAGAAATATCCTATATGTCCATTAATAGTAAATATTTAAACTATGGAACTTGCATGCTACATATGCAAAAATTTCTATATCTTATTGTTAAATGAGAAAAACAAGTTTTATGCTACAGTAATTTTTAATTCTATCAGACTGAATGCCCCCTTTTAGAAAAAATATTTTGTAATGTCTCCTTTACTTCATTGGAATCAAATTCGTAGACAATTGCACATGATTCTGCACTATTTCAACCAAAATCAACCCAAGGCCATAAATGTGATATAAAGAAGAATAGAAGAGTAGTTTGGGTGTAAAGTTTTAAGTATTTTAATATACATATAAATGCTCAGACTCCACCATACTAGAAGACACAAAGAAGTAATCAAGTGCTCACTCACCATGTGTAGATTCACTTTAGTTGTAGAACTACCATATGATCCAGCAATTCCACTCCTGGGTATATAGCCAAAGAAAATGAAAACACTAATTTGAAAAGATATATACACTCCAATGTTCATAGCAGCATTATTTGCAATAGCCACGATATGGAAGCAACCTAAGTGTCCATCAACAGATGCATGAATAAAAAAGATGTGGTGTGTGTACACACACACACACATGCACGCACATGCACACAAAATGGAATACTACTCAGTCATTAAGAAAAAGAATGAAATTTTGCCATTTGTAACACCATGGATGGACCTGGAGGGCATTATGTTATGTGAAATAAGTCAGACAGAGAAAGACAAATACTGTGTGATATCAGTTACATGTGGAATCTAAAAGATAAAACAAACTAGTGAATATAACTGAAAAAGAAACAGACTCACAGATACAGAGAACAAACTAGTGGTTACCAGTGGGGAGAGGGCAGGGAGGAGGGGCAGGATAGGGGTAGGGTTCAAACTACTACGTATAAAATAAATAAGCTACAAGGGTATATTGTACAGTACAGGGAATATAGCCAATATTTTATCATAACTATAAATGGAGTATAATCTTTAAAAATTGTGAATCACTATGTTGTACCCCTGAAACTTATATAATATTATAAATCAACTTTACCCCAATAAAAATAAATAAATAGATTGACATAAAAAATTTTTTTTTTCGGATTTTGGAGAAAGCTGTCTCTTCTCTGGCCGATTGAGTTGAACAGCCCTGAAGGCATGGTTATATTTCACCTCTTCCTACCTCACAGCCACAGTTTGTATGGTTCTTACTGGCCAAAGCCACCACGAGCAAGGGGGTCCCATAGAACTCATCTGGTGTTTAAAGGCCTTAGAAAATGACCTAATGACTATTACTATAGCTAGGTGCCTGGCAAGTGCTAAAGCACTTCAGAGGCGTATCTCACCATAGCAATCCAGTGAGGACGAAAATCTATTAATATCTTCATGTTACAGCTAAGCACACTGAAGCTTGGCAACCTTAGGAAATGAAAGAATCCACAGCTGTTGAGGTGGAGGCAGGACATGGGACCCTCACCTCTGCTCCTGAGCATCCTCTCTTCATTCCACAGGTGCCAAGCAGTAGGAGGCGTTCCCTGTGCGTGTAGTGGCCTGATCCTCTCCACACACCTGTGAGGTCCTGGTGAGCTCTGAGTTTCTTTCCCTGCTGCAGGCTTGATCCCTGGTGATCAGAGGGCTTAGAAAATCAACTGTGTCAAACGTGGTTTAGCAGGTCAGAGGAGGGCTCAGATTTCTCACAGAACCAGTAGATTGGTTCCAGATCTTCTGCTGCCATGTAATTGGGGTGCGGGGCCTGCTGAGAGCCTGAGGTCAGCTGCCCTTGAGTCAGCTCAGCTGGCACCAGAAAGAGAGAATCTTCAGATCTTTGGGTTTTTCATGGCCTCATGCCCTCATCCCCCATCACAGCCCCAGACCTAAAGGTCTTAATTGCCTTAGCGATGGCTCCGAGTAAAGGGTACTTACAACAGATGGGAAGGTGAAGCGTTTGAGAGGGGCAGTAATTAGGTCAATTGACCGGCCCGTTTATTAACTATCAATAGATAGTGCCAGGCACTTCACATGCATAATCCAGTGAGGTGGGTGCTTGGACTCCAATCTCATAGATGAAGAAACTGGGCCTGAGGGAGGAGCAAATTGTCAAAGGCGCACAGCTGACTGGTAAGCGACAGGGCGAGATCCAAACCTAGGTTTCCCTTTTCATTCAGACACTCATTTGTTGAGTGCCTTTTGTGTGCCATTTCTATGCACTTTATCAGTCAACAAAACAAACAAAAATTCCTGCTCTTATGGAGCTTACATTCTACTAATACGAAGACACAGTCAATATTATATATATATATATAATGTTATGATATAACTAGGCATATCATATTCATACTGCAGGAAAAGCAAAGACAGAAGTTATTAAGAGCTATGAAAAAATATAGAGCAAAGTAAGGGAGATTGGGAAAACTGGAGGATTGGCAGAGGGAGCAGATTGTAATACAGCCTTGTTGAGAAGGTAATATTTGAGGAACGATTTGAAGGGTAAAGGAGATGAGGGAGTAGCCACGCGGATATCTGGGGAAGAGTGCTCTAGGCGGAGGGAACAGCTAGTGTAAAGGCAGCTTAATTCCCAGGTTCCTTCCCTTATACCCAGTGCCTCAAAACACAGATGAACGTGAGAAGCCTCCTGTTCTCAAGGAAGGAAAATGCTTGAAAACAGACCGCAAGCCAACCAGAGTGAGAGAGATCCGAACCAGCACGTGAAACAGTTTGGGGATGGAGACTGATTTCTGCTCCCTTCACAGATTGATTCCTAAAAAGGTTGTCCTTAGAAAACAGGCCTCCTTCCTGTCTATGTCCTGAGGATAAAAGAGAAGTCAGTGTAACCGAAGAAGCTAGGGTCATGCTGGTTTTCACCCTTGATTAAAGCCTGCTTGCTGTTGCATACCGCTCCTTGGCCTTGGGTCTCTCTGTTTCTGAGGGCATCTGTGATATGCATTTCCTGGTGCTGTTCCCTTGGGGCCTCCCAGTAGGGCAGCTTGGATGCACCCAGGCTCTCAGCTTCAGGCTGGGTGCTGCACTTGTCCTGCTTCAACTGTTCATTGTCTGGTTCCAAGAGAGATGGATCTTCTCAGCTGAAGTCTCTGAATCCCCTTGATGGAGCACTTGCCTAAGTCAGGGAAGCCTATTCTCTGACTCTCCATGGAGAGGAGGGTCAGAATAAATCGATGTAAGAGCTTGTGGGCTGACACTTGTTTGTTCTACTGCCCAATATTGTGCCCTGGGCTTCCTAAGGATCAGTTCAGGTTAAGTACTTACTGAGGCTGCTCTGAGCCAGTCCTGTGCTCTGAGGAATCTGACATGCCCTGATCTCGAGGAGTAAACAGACTACCCCAGAGATAGACAATTTCATTACATTTTCCAAGTGTCCACCTTGTCTTGGACTCCACCCATCCCTAAAATATAAGATGGAAGCAGGTAAGTACCACACCCTCTGTGTGGTCCCTGCAGGGAGGTTGTCTAGACCTTCTCCTGTTGGCTTGCTTTGCTGGTCTTATCTTCCCTGGTCATCAGACCTCTGATATGGCCTTGGCATACCTCAATATGGGCAAAAATAAATAGACATAAATAAATAAATAAAGCTGGAAAGGGACTTCCCTGGCGATCTAGTGGTTAAGACTCTGAGCTTCCATGCTTCCATTGCAGGGGGCATGGTTTCTATTCCTGGTCGGAGAACTAAGATCCTGCATGCCTCGAGGCACTGCCATAAATAAATAAATAAAGGAACTAATTTAGAAATATTTCTGCTCAGCCTTGGGTTTTTCCCTTGGACCCAATTATGGCATTAGACTTCTGGCTTTTACCTGATGACCAATGAGAGAGACACTCCTAATTCCTTACATAAGTGCAGTGATAGAGGTCAGCACAGGGTTCAGAGGAGCAGTTCTGGCCAGCCCAAGTTGGTTCTGTAGGCTTCCTGGAGAAGAGGCTGTCTGCGTTGTTTTGATGCCCCAACCAGGAAGGCCTTTGGTCTGGGCACGTGGTCCAGCTTAGTAAGGAGACCGGTTGTCCCCTTGTGTCTGCAAATCCTTCTGCTCCCTTCACAGACTGATTCCTAAAAAGGAGGAGAGCAGGTAAGGGGCTTGGAAGTCAACATTCCCATCCTCACAACAAGAAAAAAAAGCTGAATAAATTGAAAATCAATTACTCTTCTTAGATCCATCAGAGAATTGAAGTCCTCAGGGCAAACTGCTGTCTGCAAAACTGGAGAGACAGGTGGATACAGAGAATCACAATTCACTGAAAACAAAACTCAAGAAAGGAAACCCCACCAATGGAGCCAGCATCAGGGTAGGAAAACTTAAACTGCAGTTGACGAATTGCTGGAGGCAATTCAAGCTTGTAGGCAAGCTTGAGAGTTAAAAATTTCAGGGGTCCAGTCCTTGGGAGGAGTCCAACATTTCTGTGAGTTCTACCTCTAGGAGCCCTACCAGCTCCCCACAGTAAAGAATGGAGAAAAGAAAAACCTTTGTACTTCCAGCAGGGGTAATGGAATAGTAGCTATTTTGAAATTACACCCAAAGCCTTTTATTCCCTTAACATGGTCTATTCTCAAGAGAAATCATTTAACCAGGGTCTAATTGACTGGGGTTTTACCAGAGCCTAACTGACCCAGGGAGGGAGAATACCCAACTCCAGTCCACTGTAACCTTTCATGCAGAGGAAGGGAAATGTCCAAGTCCAGCCCTAATTAGTCTTTCTGCCTCCACTAAGGGGGGTGGAATCCAACAACTGGGATACACTTGTGAAGGTCAAAGCCCAGGGGCAGAAGTCACTAAAAGTTTGACACCTAATCATAGGACTACAGAATTCTTCCTTTCCCCTAGCACCATACCACCACATCCACAGGGCCCCTGCCTAACAGCAGGGGATTACAACTGAAAGAACTGCACATCTCAGACCTTATTTAAGCAGTCTCTAGGGAAACACAAAGACAACAGAGGAGACAAAAACATGGACACCAGAGGAAATTTTAGTCTCTCATACCTGCAGATACAGCAAATAATAAACACAGCCTAATTCCAAGCCAGATAAACATAAGGCCTTACAATACAGGCCTATTTAACTCAGTTCCTTTTACATAGTATATTATGTCTGGCTTTCAGCATAAAACTACAAGGCATACTAAAAGACAAAAAACACAGCTTGGACAGGGCGAGAATCAGAACCAGACTCAGACATAGCAAAAATGTTGGAATTATCAGACTGGGAATTTAAAACAACTGATTATTATGCAAAGAGCTTTAATCGAAAAAGTTGACAGCATGCAAGAAAAGATGGATAATGTAAGCAGAGAGATGGAAACTCTAAGAAACAATCAAAAGTTACCAATGCTCCTTGAAAGACACAATCTACCAAAACTCACTAAAGAAAAATAGATAATCTGAATAAGCCTATCTCTATTAAATAAGTTGAATTCAAAACTAATAACCTTCCAAAAAAGAAAGCACTAGGCCCAGATGGGTTAACTGGTACAAAACATTTAGGGAAGAAATGATACCAGTTCTGTACAACATCTTCCAGAAAATAGAAGCAGAGGGAATACTTCCTAAATCATTCTAGGCAACCAACATTATCTTCATACCAAAACCAGATAAGAAAAGAAAGAAAACTGCAAATCAACATCTCTCATGAACAAAAATGCAAAATCCTCAAAAAATTAGTAAATTGAATTCAACACTATATAAAAAGAGTTATACACCATGACTAAGTGGAATTTATTCCAGGTATGCAAGGCTGGTTTAACATTCAAAAATCAATTAATATAATGCATCATATCAACAGGCTAAAGAAAAATCATATGATCATATCAACACGCAGAAAAACATTTGACAAAATCCAACACACATTCATGATAAAAACTGTCAGTAAACTAGGAGTAGAGAGAATTTCCTCAATTTGATAAAGAGCATGTACCAAAAAATCTCTATAGCTAACATTAAACTCAATGGTGAGCAACTAGATGCTTTCCTCCTAAGATCAGGAACAAGGAAAAGACATCCCCTCTTACAACTCCTATTCAATGCTGTGCTGGAAGTCCTAGCTAATGCAATAAGACCAAAAAAAAAAAAAATCAGTTTTACTTTTTTCCAAGTCTGTATACATTTTATTTCCTTTTTTTATCATGATTTTTTATGATTATCTAGGTAGAAAATCCCAAAGAATCGACAAAAAACAAAAAACCTCTGAAACTAATAAGCAGTTATAGCAAGGTGGCAGAATACAAGGTTAATATACAAAGTCAGTTGTTTACCAGCAATGAACAATTGGAATTTGAAACTAAAACACAATACTATTTACCAAAATAAAATAATAAAATAAAAAGAAATACTTAGGTATAAATGCAACAAAATATGTACAAGGTCTATGTGGGGTAAACCTATGGAACTCTGATGAAAGAAATTCTAAATAAATGGGATAGCAAGAATTCCATGTACAGGGGATAGCAAGAATCAATATTGTCAAGATGTCAGTTCTTCCCAATTTGGTCTATTCAATGTAATCCTAATCAAAATTCTAGCAAGTTATTTTGTGGATATCAACAAACTGATCCTACATTTTATATGGGGAAGCAGAAGACCAATAATAGCCAACACAATACTGAAGAACAACAACAAAGTTGGAAGACTGTCCCTATCCAACCTCAAGACTTTATATAAAGATAGAGTAATCAAGACAGTGTGGTGTTGGTGAAAGAATAGACAAATAGATCAGTGAAACAGAATAGAGAGCCCAGAAACAGACCACACAAATGTAATCAACTGATCTTTGAAAAAGAAAGACAGTTCAGTGGAGAAAGAATAGTCTTTTCAATGAATGGCACTGGAACAACTGGACATGGACATGCAAACAAAAAAATCTAGACACAGATATTTTACAAAATTAACTCAGTAAGCATCAGAGACCTAATGTAAATGCTAAGCTATAAAAATCCTAGAAGATAACCTAGGAGAAAAACTAATGACCTTGGCTTTTTGATGAGTTTTTAGAAACAGCACCAAAAAGCACTATCCATGAAAGAAAAGATTGATAAGCTGGACTTCATTAAAATTAAAAAGTCTGCTCTGTGACGGACACTGTTAAGAAAATGAAAAGACAAGCCACAGACTTGGAGAAAATATTTGCAAAAGACACATATGGTAAAGGACTAGTATCGAAAATATACAAAGAACTCCCACAACTGAACAATACGAAGAAAAACGACCCAATTAAAAATGGGCAAAAGATCTGAACAGATACCTCACCAAAGAAGATATACAGATGGCAAATAAGCATATAAAAAGATGCTCTGCATCATATGTCATTAGGGAATTGCAAATTAAAACAATGAGCTACCACTACACACCTATTAGAATGGCTAAAATTCAAAACACTGTCCACACCAAATTCTAGCAAGGTTGTGAAGCAACAGGAAGTCTCATTCATTTGCTGGTGGAAATATAAAATGGTACAGCCACTTGGAATATAGTTTGGTAGTTTCTTATAAAACTAAACATACTCGGGACTTCCCTGGAGGTCCAGTTGTTAAGACCCCGCACTTCCACTGCAGGGGGTGGGGATTTGATCCCTGGTCGGAAAAATAAGATCCCGAAGGCTGCACGGCTTGGCCAAACAAACAAACAAAAAACTAAACATACTCTTACCACATGGTCCGGCAATTGAGCTCCTTGGTATTTATCCAAATGAGTTGAAAATCTATGTCCTCACAAAACTCTGCACGTGAATGTTTATAGCAGCTTTATTCATAATTGCCAAGATATGGAGGCAACCAGATATTGTTCTTCAATAGCTGAGTGGATAAACAGTGGTACATCCATACAATGGAATATTTTCAGCGATAAAAAGAAATGAGTTATCAGGTCATGAAAGTATACCTTAAATGCAAATGGCCAAGTGAGAGAAGCCAGTCTGAAAAGGCTACATACTGTATAATTCCAACCCTCTGATGTTCTGGAAAAGGAAAAACTATGAAGACTGAAAGAATTGGTGGTTTCAGGGGTTGAGGTGGGGGTAGGGAGGGATGAGTAAGTGGAGCACAGAGGATTTTAGGGCAGTGAAACTTGTGTGCCGGACTGTAATGGTGGACACAAGTCACACATTGGTCAAAACCTATAGAATATACAACACAAAGAGTGAACCCTAATGTAAATTATGGACTTTATTTTTTATTTATTTATTTTTAAATTTGGCCGCACCACGCGGCTTTCGAGACCTTAGTTCCCCCACCAGGGATGGAACCTGGGCCCTGGCAGTGAAAGCGCAGAGTCCTAACACTGGGCCACCAGGGAATTCCCTTACGGACTTTAGCTAATTATAAATATCAATATTGTCATCAGTTACAACAAATGTACTACACTAATGCAAGATGATAACAGTGGAGACGCCGAAGGAGGCCTGGGGGGAAGAAAGGGGGTATAGAAATTCCACATTCTTCTCAATTTTTCAGTAAACCTAAAACTGTTCTTTTAAAAAAGGGGGTTGGGGGGAGACAGGAGGACTGGGAAGCGCATTAAGCGGGAGAGCCTGTTACTTCCCATGGCTTCCTACAGAGGGCTTCTGGGCTTAGTGGCAAAAACCACAATGTGGAAAAGTCTGGGCCTGAATAATTACTTATTCAGGTGCCATTCTAAGTGCTTTACATATACTATCTCATTTAATCCTCTAGCAACAATCCTATGCGGTAGGAACTATTAACATCCGCACTTTACAGGGGAGGAAGTAGAAGCACAGAGAAATTTAGTAACTTGTTCAAAATTGCTGCAAGTGGAGCCAAGATTTAAATCTAGATGTTAGAACGTGTAACTAAATCACCACAGGCAACTTTTTTCTCGTTCTATAAACTGGGCAGTCTATTTTAATGAGGGAAATCACCCCAATTTATTATACTGCACATCCTGAGTCAGTACAAATACCTCTGTTCCAACCTGGGGAGGTATGGGGTCTCTTTCAGCTGGGAGGTCAGTCTTTGTAGGACCCCCTCCCACAAACACCCTATCCAGGGACTGTCTGGGGGAATAGTTTCTGAAAACTGGTTGAGTTTCTTTAAATAGGAATCCAGTTTTGTTGTTTTTATCAGGGGAGTCTAGAAATGTTAGACTGTTGCGGGAGACAGTGTTGTGGAATAGGTACTTTTCAACCAGCCCCTAACACTTCCGTCTTTATTTACCACCAATGTCTTTGGCTGTGCACATCGCCTCAGTGGTCCCCTTCCCACTGACGCTCAGTCCTGGGGGTCTGGCCAGTCCCTCTTCTTCATCTTCACTATAATTACCCCCTGTCCCCCTCTCCCTGTCTCTCATCTGGACCCTTGCACAGCTGATTCCAGGCTCCCTATGTACCTGTCAGGGTCCAGCCAGGAGACAGAAACCACATCATTTATTTGAACAGAGAGATAGTTGTGCAACCATAAGGACTATCTAACTTCAGAACATTTTCATCACCCCCCCCCGCAAAAAACCCATACTCGCTAACAGTCACTACCCATTCCCTCTTTTTTTTCTTAAAGCTTTTAAAAAAATATTTTATTTTATTTTATTTATTTTTGGCTGTGTTGGGTCTTTGTTGCTGTGCATGGGCTTTCTCTAGTTGCAGTGAGCAGGGGCTACTCTTCGTTGTGGTGCGCGGGCTTCTCATTGCAGTGGCTTCTCTTGTTGCGGAGCACGGGCCCTAGGCGCACAGGCTTCAGTAGTTGTAGCTCGTAGGCTCTAGAGCGCAGGTGGCACACAGGCTTAGTTGTTCCGAGGCACGTGGGATCTTCCCGGACCAGGGCTCAAACCCGCGTCCCCTGCATTGGCAGGCGGATTCTTTACCACTGCACCACCAGGGAAGCCCCCCATTCCCTCTTGTCAACCACTTATCTACTTCCTGTGTCTATGGATTTGCCAATTCTAGACATTTCATATAAATGGAATCATACAATAAGTGCTCTTTTGTGTCTGGCTTTCTTCCCTTTGCATAACATTTTCAAGGTCCATCCATGTTGTAGCACATATCAGTATGGATATGCCGTATAGGTGGTATGGCACACGGGCTTCTCTCTATTTGTGGTGTGTGGGTTTCCTATCTCTAGTTGTGGCACAGGCTCCAGAGCGGTGGGCTCTGTAGTTTGCAGCATGCGGGCTCCCTCGTTGAGGCACATGAGCTCAGTAGTGTGGCGGCCAGGGTTAGTTGCCCCACAGCATGTGGGATCTTAGGGATTAAACCCGCATCTCCTGCATTTGAAGGAGGATTCTTTACCACTGGACTACCAGGGAAGTCCCTCCATCCCTTCATTTTGAGCCTATATGTGTTCTTAAAGCTGAAGTGAGTCTCTTGTAGGCAGTATACAGTTGGATCTTGTTTTTTTATCCAACTAGCTTTTGATTAGAGAATTTAATCCATTTACATCAAGAGTAATTATTGAGAAAATTCCCTGGCAGTCCAGTGGTTAAGACTCCATGCTTTGGGCTTCCCTGGTAGCACAGTGGTTAAGAATCCGCCTGCCAAGGCAGGGGACACAGGTTCGAGCCCTGGTCTGGGAAGATCCCACATGCCACGGAGCAACTAAGCCCGCGTGCCACAACTACTGAAGGCTGCGTGCCTAGAGCCCATGCTCCGCAACAAGAGAAGCCACCGCAATGAGAAGCCTGCACACCGCAACGAAGAGTAGCCCCTGCTCGCCGCAACTAGACAAAAGCCCGTGCGCAGCAACAAAGACCCAACACAACCAAAAACAAATAAATAAAATAAAATAAATTTATTTAAAAAAAAAAAAGACTCCATGCTTCCTTTGCAGGGGGAGTAGGTTTGATCCCTGGTTGGGGAACTAAGATCCCACATGCTGCATGGCTTGGCCAAAAAAAAGTAATTATTGATAGGTAAGGACTTACTAATGCCATCTTTTTGTTTTCTGGTGGTTTTATAGTTCTCTCGTTCCTTTCTCTCTCTCTTGCTGCCTTCCTTTGCGAATTGATGATTTTCTTTAGTGGTATGCGCTGTTTCTCTCCTCTTTATCTTTCGTGTATCACTGTAGGTTTTGCTTTGTGGTTACCATGAGGTTTACATAAAGACCTTCTAGATACAACAGTTTATTTAATGCTGATAACAACTTCACTCTATGGCATACAAAAACTCTACCTTTTTACTCTCTCTCCCTTTATGTTTTTAATGTCACAATTCACCTCTTCTTATATTGTGGATTCATTAACAAATTATTGTAGCTATAATTATTTTTAATACTTTTGTTCTTTAGCTTTTATACTAGAGTTAAGTGGTTAGCACAGCACCATACAGTAAGTCCCCTACATATGAACAAGTTCCGTTCCAGAGCACGTTCATAAGTCCAGTTTGTTCATAAGTCCAACAAAGTTAGCCTAGGTACCCAACCAACACAATCGGCTATATAGTACTGTACAGCAATAGGTTTATAATACTTTTCACACAAGTAATACATAAAAAGCAAACAAACACAAAAAATAAACAGTTTTAATCTTACAGTACGGTACTTTGAAAAGTACAGTGGTACAGTACAACAGCTGGCATACAGGGGCTGGCATCGAGTGAACAGGCAAGAAGGGTTACTGACTGGAGGAGGGAGAGGAGGTGGGAGATGGTAGAGCTGAAGGATCGTCAGCCATAGGAGACGGAGGGCAAGCTGCCATTTCACTCACGCCTGACGTTGATGGCGCAGGTTCTGGTTCCTTGCTGGATTCAATTCTGTCTACCCTCCTGAAAAGACAATCCAGTTATGTCTGGGTAGTAGCTCTTTTTTCTTCTCGTCATAGATGACATGGTAGCACTGAATTGCATTCTGAACAGTTGCTGCAACCTTCGTGTACTGTTCTACATTCGGGTCCTGTGCCTCAAAAACTAACAGTGCCTCCTCAAATAAAGAAAATCCCCTTGCTATTTCCTGCATCGTGAATCTCTTCAGTTCTTCAGTTACTTCTTCCTCTTGTCGCTCCACTCTCTCAATTATTTTCATTTTTGTCTCCATCGTTATCGCTTGGTGCTTCTTAGCAGTACCAGCTACATCACCACTGCATTTACGCTTGCTTCCAGACATCCTGGGCTTGAAATAATGATACTGTACCACTGTACTCTATACAGTGCTGTACAGTAAAGTACGCAAAAGCACAACCACTTATAGAGGATGCATGCATGTGACAATGTACACCAGACCCATGAACTAACTTGCGTGACTGGACATGGGAACGCACGTTCGCATCTTTGAAAGTTCACAACTTGAAGTTTCACATATAGGGGACTTACTGTATTACAGTATCAGAGTATTCTGGATTTGACTATATACTTACCTTTACCAGTGTGTTATGTATTTTCCTATGTTTTCATGTCACCAATTAGCATACTTTCATTTCAGCTTGAAGAGCTCCTTTCAGCATTTCTTGTAAGGCACATCTAGTGGTAATGAACTCCCTCAGCTTCTGTCTGGGGTGATCTTTATCTCTTCTTCATTTTTGAAGGACAGCTTTGCCAGATAAAGTATTCTTCGTTGGCAGTTTTATTCTTTTAGCACTTTTTTTTTTGTTTGTTTTTTTTGGTATGCGGGCCTCTCACTGCCGCAGCCTCTTCCGTTGCGGAGCACAGGCTCCGGACGCGCAGGCTGAGCGGCCATGGCTCACGGGCCCAGCCGCTCCGCGGCATGTGGGATCCTCCCGGACCAGGGCACGAACCCGCGTCCCCTGCATCGGCAGGCGGACTCCCAACCACTGCACCACCAGGGAAGCCCCTTTTAGCACTTTTAATATATCATCCCATTCTCTCCTGCCCTATAAGCTTTCTGTGGACAAATCCACTGATATCCTTATGGGGATTCCCTGGTAAGTTACAAGCTTCTTTTCTCTTGCTGCCTCTAAGAGTCTTTCTTTCTCTTTGATTTTTGACACTTTTTATCATAATGTATCTTGGGGAAGATCTCTTGAAGTTGGGTTTGCTTAGTGACTTATAAGCTTCATGAACTTGGATACCGATATCTCTCCCCAGATTTGGGAATTCTCAGCCATTATTTCTGCCTTCTCCCTCTATTCTCCTTCTGGGACTCCAATAATTTGCAGATTGCTTCTTTTGATGGTATCCTATAGGTCATATAGGCTTTCTTAATTCTTTTTTTTTTTGAATTTTTTTTTTATATATTGTTCTTATTAGTTATCTATTTTATATATATTAGTGTATATATGTCAATCCCAATCTCCCAGTTCATCCCACCACCACCTCCCCTGCCGCCAGCTTTCCCCCCTTGGTGTCCATACATTTGTTCTCTATGTCTGTATCTCTATTTCTGTCTTGCAAACTGGTTCATCTGTACCATTTTTCTAGATTCCACATATATGTGTTAATATACGATATTTGTTTTTCTCTTTCTGACTTACTTCACTCTCTGACAGTCTCTAGGTCCATCCATGTCTCTACAAATGACCCAATTTTGTTCCTTTTTATGGCTGAGTAATATTCCATTGTATATATGTACCACATCTTGTTTATCCATTCATCTGTCGGTGGGCATTTAGGTTGCTTCCATGACCTGGCTATTGTAAATAGGGCTGCAATGAACATTGGGGTGCATGTGTCTTTTTGAATTATGGTTTTCTCTGGGTATATGCCCAGTAGTTGGAATTGCTGGGTCATATGGTAATTCTATTTTTAGTTTTTTAAGGAACCTCCATACTGTTCTCCACAGTGGCTGTATCAATTTACATTCCCACCAACAGTGCAAGAGGGTTCCCTTTTCTCCACACCCTCTCCAGCATTTGTTGTTTGTAGATTTTCTGATGATGCCCATTCTAACTGGTGTGAGGTGATACCTCATTGTAGTTCTGATTTGCATTTCTCTAATAATTAGTGATGTTGAGCAGCTTTTCACATGCCTCTTGGCCATCTGTATATCTTCTTTGGAAAAATGTCTATTTAGGTTTTCTGCCCATTTTTGGATTGGGTTGTTTGTTTTTTTAATATTGAGCTGCATGAGCTGTTTATATATTTTGGAGATTAATCCTTTGTCTGTTGATTCATTTGCAAATATTTTCTCCCATTCTGAGGGTTGTCTTTTCAACTTGTTTATAGTTTCCTTTGCTTTGCAAAAGGTTTTAAGTTTCATTAGGTCCCATTTGTTTATTTTTGTTTTAATTTTCATTACTTTAGGAGGTGGGTCAAAAAAGATGTTGCTGTGATTTATGTCATGGAGTGTTCTTCCAATGTTTTCCTCTAAGAGTTTTACAGTGTCCAGTCTTACATTTAGGTCTTTAATCCATTTTTAGTTTATTTTTGTGCATAATGTTAGGGAGTGTTCTAATTTCATTCTTTTACGTGTAGCTGTCCAGTTTTCTCATCACCACTTATTGAAGAGACTGTCTTTTCTCCATTGTATATCCTTGCCTCCTTTGTCATAGATTAGTTGACCATAGGTGCATGGATTTATCTCTGGGCTTTCTATCCTGTTCCATTGATCTGTATTTCTGTTTTTGTGCCAGTAACATATTGTCTTGATTACTGTAGTCTTAATTCTTATTTATTCTTTTTCCTTTGTTACCCTCTAACTGGGTAATTTTAAAGTTCCTGTTTTGGAATTCACCGATTTTTTTCCCCTGATTACTCCATTCTGCTGGTCATTGATGCTCTCTATTGCATTTTTCATTTCATTCATTGTATTCTTCAGCTCCAAAATTTCTGTGTGGTTCTTTTTTTAAATGATTTATCTCTTTGTTAAACTTCTCATTTTACTCATGTATAATTTTCCTGATTTTGTTGAATTGCCTTTCTGTGTTTTCTTGTAGCTCGTTGAGCTTCCTTAAAACAGCTATTTTGAATTCTTTATCAGGTAAACTGCAGATCTCCATGTCTCTGAGGTCAGTTACTAGAAGATTATTGTTATCCTTTGGTAGTGTCATGTTTCCTTGGTTTTTCACGTTCCTTGGAGTCTCACATTTTTGTCTTCACACTTGCAGTAGCGGGCACCTTCTCCAATTTTCACTGACTTCGGGAGAGAAATCCCTACCATCGGTCCTGCTAGAGATTCTGAGGCTTTTTCAGACCATCTATGGATACACCTCCACCATGCTTCTTGCTCTGTCTTGTGGCAGAATTCTTAAGCTTGTTTGCCTTCTTCTTGATCCTGCAACACACCAGCCTAGGTGCTGACAGCCTCCCTTTTGTTTTCCCAAGGGCTGAGCTAAAGCTCAAGTGTGTGGTCTCTCCGCCTGCAGACTCAGGCTGGCTTTCTACATATGCTCACAAGCCGTCTGCCAAAGCTCACTCTCACCACCATCAGGAGTGTGCACAGAGAGCTGGCCACGGGTAGGGGTGTGAGTGGGTGAGGCACACGGAGCACTGGAGGTGCCTACAGGCCAGGTGGGGGATCTGCAAGCAAGGTGTCCCCAGCAGCTCCTGGGCAGGCTCCTTGGAGTCTGCAGCACAGTTAGTAGGATCTGCATCCTTTAATGCCCTCCAAGTGTCCTACCTACCACTCTCCCAGACTTTTCCCACACCCGCATCAGCCAGCTCATGATTCTGTACTCTGGATGGAGTGAGAGAGGAATGTGCCTCTTTGGCAATGTCCCACACACCTGGGGAAGTCAGGTGCGCACTGGCATGCTTCACTTTCCCCTGTGGGAGAAATCAACGGCCAAGAACGTCTCACCCGGTACTGAGCTGTGCTGCCTTGGGGGAGGGGTGATGTGGGTAAAATCAAACTCTTCCTCTTTTCCTCTCCAATGCGTCCAAACCTCTATTTTCTTTCTCCAGTGTTGTGCTGGAACTTCTCCACTGGAAACGTGGACTTCCACAAAGGCTGGTTCGTCTGTAGGTGATTGTCTAAGACATTGTTCTCCAGGGTCTCCCACACTGTGGCTGAGAGGGGCTGGAGCCGGTTCACAGGCCACTGCAGGGTCTACAGCCAGGACCGAGGTCCGCATGCCTATTACCTGATGCACAGGTGGGTAAGACTTCTCCTGGGTCTCTTGGCACATGGTGCTGGATCCCACAGATGCTACAAGGCACTTCTGTCTGTGGATGGATGCCAAATTGTTGTTGAGTGCAGGGATATGTGAGGGCTGTCTTATTCAGCCATGTTGCTGACGTCACCCCACTTGAAAAATTCTTACTCTTTACCCTGAATATCCAGCTGACAGATGATATTCTTCTCCCCTCTCTTCTCGTTCACCCTTTCATGGATGGGAATGATCTGGAAAAGAGTGAGGATGGCTCTATTCCTGGAGCCATCTGATGGGGTAAAGACGGCAGAAAAGTTTGGATAACATTGAATGGGAGAAAGGGAATATTACAAGATTGTACTGCATTTTACCAGGAGTCTGGAAGAAGAAGGAAATAGAGCAAGAATCATTAATGGGAAGCTGACATCTGACTCTGATATATCTGATACACACAATCACCAGTAGTGGTAGAGAAGATGTCCATTCCTAATGACACCCAATTCCATCCTTCTTCATTCCTTCTCTTGGGCATTCCAGAGCTGGAAGATGTGCACGTCTGGATTGGATTCCCCTTTTGTGTATACTATTGCTTTCCTGAGGAATGCTGCTGTCTGTAATCCAGACTGAGCATATTCTCCATGAGCTCATGTACTGTATTCTAGCCATGTTGGACTCTTATTGACCTGGACTTGTTCGTGGCCACCATCCCTAAAATGCTGGGCATCTTCTGGTTCACTCTCAGGGATGGAGATATAGATATAGATATAGGTAGATATAGTTTTTTACTATATATATATATATATATATATATATATATATATATATA
>NW_021703783.1:93891859-93914408 GCF_005190385.1 Monodon monoceros
ATATATATATATATATATATATATATATACACATATATATACATATAGTAAAAAAAACCCCACAGTTTATCTTCTTAACCATTTTTAAGTGTACACTGCAGTACTGTTAACTATACTCACATTGTTGTGCAATGGATCTCTAGAACATTTTCATTTCGCAAAACTGAAACACTATACCCATTGAACTCCCATTTCCCCCTCCCCCAAACCCCTGCCAACTATCACCCTACTCTGTTTCTATAGACTACTTTAGATGCCTCATATAAATGGAATCATATAGTATTTGTCTTTTTGTGACTGGCTTATTTCACTTAGCCTAATATCCTCATGTGTCAGTTCTTTACTTTTGTGGCTGAATAATATTCCATTGTATGGTTAACCACATTTTGTTTATTCATTAATCAGTTGGAGGACATTTAGGTTGTTTCCACTTTTTGACTCTTACGAACAACGCTGCTATCAATATCTGTATATAAGGTTTTGTGTAGACACATGTTTTAACTTTTTTTGGGTACATACCTAGATGTGGAACTGCTGGTAACTCCGCTTAACCATTTGAGGAATTGCCAGACCATTTCCCACAGTAGCTGCACCAGTTTTACATTCCTGCCAGCAGTATGAGTATATGAGTGTTCCAATTTCTCCGCATCCTTGCTAACACTTATTATTATCTGACTCTTCTAGCCACCCTTTTGGGTGTGAAGTGGTATCTCAGTTGTTTTCATTTGCATTTCCCTAATGGTTAGTGATGTTGAGCATTGGCCATTTGCATATCTTCCTTGGAAAAATGTCTGTTCAGATCCTTTGCCCAGTTTGAAATTAGGTTGTCTTTTTACTGAGTTTCGAGTTATTTGTGTATTTTAAATACAAGTCCCTCATCAGATCCATGAGTTGCAGATATTTTCTCCCACTGTGAGGGTTGTCTTTTCACTCTTTTTAATGTAGGCAAATCACAGTTATTAATTTCCCTCTGGTCACTACTTTGACTCCATCATAAGTTTTGGTATGTTCTGTTTTAGTGTTTCTGGTGTTGTGTACTTGTTTTCATTCATCTCAAAGTATATTCCCTTGTATGTGAGGAGTCACTTGTGTCTTGCTTTCAAAATTCTCCCTTTGTCTTCTGAGACTTTGATTATGATGTGTCTAGGTATATGGATCTCTTTGACTTTATCCTACTGGTAGTTTGTTGAGCTTTACTGATGTATAGATTAGTATTTGTCATCAAATATGCAAATTTTGAGCCATCATTTCTTCAAATATTCTTTCTGCCCTTTCCCGTCCCCTTATGTCTGTGCTGCACAGTGTGTCATAGGTCTCTGAGCCCCTGTTAATTCTTCTTCATTTTCCTTTCTATTCCTTGGATAGGTTAATTTCAACGGACCTATCTTCAAATTTGCTGGGTTTTTTTCTCCTTGGTCATGTCTGCTGAGCCCCTCTAGTGAAATTTTTCTCTCAGTTATTGTACTTTTCAATTCTAGAATTTCTATTTGGTTCCTTTCTATAAGTTGCCTCTTTACTGATATTCTCTATCTGGTGAGACACCATTCTTACCTCCTCTAGTTCTCTTTTTTTTTCTCCTCTAGTTCTTTAGACATGGTTTCCTTTAGCTCTTTGAACGTATTTTAAATAGCTGACTTAAAATCTGGTACTAGGGTAAGTTAAAAACTCTAAAAAGCTTTCTGTTCTTACCAAGATTCTACTGTCTTTCTTGACTGAACACTCTCTGGGTTACTGAAAGCCTTTGGTTAATTTCCAGAGTTTAAAGTTGATTCTGATTATATATGGCAGACTTTTCATTGGTCTTAGAGAGAGCAAACTTTCGGTGGTTCTTACGGGACCATTTTTGTTGACCCTTTGCTTGGACTTTGATTCAAATAAACTATGGAAAAATATTTTTGAGACAACTGGTGGGAGTCCCCACCAGTTGTTGTGGGGACACATGTGTGTCCCCACCATGTGGCCACAGGGGTGAGGATTCCAGACTTTCACTGCTGTGGCCTGGGTTCAGTCCCTGGTCTGAGAACTGAGATCCCGCAAGCTGTAGGGTGCAGCCAAACAAACAAACAAAACAACAAACAAAACAGAAACAAACAAAAACCCAACACACCTGGCAAAAACTGAACGCAGCCTGGTTATCAGATTAAAACTTTTATTTTGTTGGCTAAGAAAATTGTATATTCAAGACCCTATTGCCTGTTAGAGCTCCATAGTGGTGGTTAGAGTTTTCTTTGATTTGCTGTCAAATACTCCAGCTTACGTGCAAAAGTATGTGTGGGACGAGAGATATGAAATAATGGCACGTGTTGATGGTTGTTGGATCTGGGTGATAGGTACATGCAGGTTCACTTACCATTTTATTTTTATGTTCAAAAATTTCTATAATAAAATTTTTTTTTCAAAAAACAGAAGGGGTACCCTTGGGTCCAGACAAGGCTGCCTTGAACTGGGAAAAATTAATTTAGTCCCATACTGGCCTTGGGCGTAAGGGAGTAAAACAATGTCCTGGAAGATAGAGTGTGCCTTAAGAGAATAAAGGCTAACGTGATAGAACCAGTCAGGTACCCTCAGGATAAAGTTATACAGCAAGTAAAGACATGTAACTATCTCTGTGTCTGGAAGGCAAAGGAACTGACTGGTCAAATCCATGCTGGTCCTTGGCCCCAACTCCCAAGTCTGGTGGTCTCCACCACATCCCAGGGGGGGTGGAAGAGATTTCTTTCCTGGGGCTAGCAAAAGAAGTGTTTCTGCCCGAAACCATTCCGCTTGGCTTGCCCAGCACTATGACCAAGACCCGAAGCTGGAGCTATGCATAGGGTGACAGACCTCAAAGGGCAGAGGCCTGGGATGAGGTAGGCTTCTGTCCTCCTAAGTGACCCACAGCCTCAAGACACCAATTGGGGAAAGGGAGCTTCCTCTGATGACCCCAGACTCAATCAGTGAAGCTCCAGAAATCTTAAATTACACTATAAAATGTATGTTTGTGAGTTCTTTATAACATACTCCAAATACAACGACCTTAAACCCTGAGGGAGGGAACATGGGAGATCCACCCAGAAGAGTTCCCACAGGGCAGGACCATGCAAAGCCTGAGGCACTGGGTGCTCCCACATTCAAAGCACAAGGAGAACGTAGGTAGCCTTGTCTGCTGCCAGCTTTCCAGAGGGGAACAAGAGCCACTAGGGAAGACAGGTGCCCTGAGGCCTTAGCTAAAAAGAGGGCTTGGGAAACAGGAACCAAAGGCAGGCAGTCAAGAACCTGCCATTCTTTACTTTAATACCCTTTTCCCTACGAGGAGGGGCAGGATATATATCGTAAGACACAAAGAGCCCCTGGACCTTTCTTTGCACATAGCTGAGGGATCTGAAACTCCTCTGCAGCCAGGTTAGGAGAGGAGAAACTAAGGGAGGAGCTGGGGGCACTGGTGGGCAGAGGACAAGCTACACAAGCCCTGTGGGAGAAAGGCAGAGCTGACTGCCCTCGGCTGCACCCAGCCCAGGAGCATCAGTGAGCGAAGCCCTGTCAGGAAGGGGGAGAGGAGCTGAAAGAGGCTGAAGACAGTAACGCAACGTTCCTTAGCAGGTCAAGGGCCTTTCACTGTGCAGCAGAGGGGCTGCTGAGTGCGGGTAGTGGCTGGCAGACCCTGTAACGTCTGAATGGGGTGGGGAAGAGGGCCTGGGACCATCACTAGTCCGCCTCACTGTGCCGTTACCACCACCATGATGCTGGGCACAGCAGGGATGACTGGGGCGGGAGGCAAGCCTGGCATGGCCAGAAGTACAGTCTGCAGGTCGCGGTGGAATGAGGAGCCAGAAGAGGCCATACATCTTCCATGCGAGGTGAAATCTGAAACCAGCACCTTGTGTAGTGCCACCCAGAGTCCCCACCTGATCAGCCCCTGGCCCCAGGTCCATATTACAACTACTTGACTAAAGAATAGCTTTATTGGTGACCCGAAGGAACCAAGGTCACTCCCAGGCAGTGTCAGCCTGTAAGGCCTTCTCCGGGCAGGAAAGTCGATCACATAATTCATGGGACTTCCCGACAAGAGGTCAGAGCTCCACTCCTAATTTTAAGAAAATTCCAAATCCTGATTTCAGAGTCAGTAAAAAGAAGGTCAGAGGCTAGAATCCTGACAAGTATCGGTGCCTCTGCCTATGGGGGCTGAGGAGGCTGGCCGAGTTGTTCAGCAACATCCATGGGGCTGAACAGATGAGGTAGTGGCCAGAGGCCACAGGAAGTCTCCCCAAGACAAGTTTCCAAGAGACTTCACACTTGTGCAGGGCGTAGAACCCGGCCCTGAGATTGCACTTTGGGTCTGACGGGTAGCAGAAGACCCCACCTACTGGCCCTCAGCACGTGGAACCTCCGTGGTCTGGGCTCAGTGGTGCTGCCACAGCCTGTCACACGGGCGTCCCCAGCTTCCTGATAGGATACAGGTACCACATCACCACCCCGGAAGGGTTGATGATCAATGTGAAGTTGGTTTTATCCCGGAGGCCACTGATGATGTCACCCGTGTAGACGTTCTGGGCCTGCAGGGGGGAGGACAGCACTATGCCACCCTAAGAATGTCTGCACAGGGACAAACCCCCACCGCCCCCCACTCCAGGGGATGTAAGAGCCTGCACTTTGGCCTGTGTTGAGTCTGCAGTATGCCCTACAGAAGTGGGAGCCTGAGTCCCCATGACTTCCCCTCTGGCAAAGCCAACAGATGCCCAAGTACTGGCAGTGGTGAGGGGCCAGCCCACCAAGAACCTGAGAAATGTGCCAGCAAGACTGAAGAGGGGAAACACGCAGCCTCGGGGGCTGACGGGACTCATTTACACACGGTAGTTCGTTTATGTAGCTTGAAAACACCAGTGCAGAGCACAGCACCAGCCAGAGGACCCAAGGCCCACGGCTTAGGGGACGGTGTGTGAGTGAAGGGGCCCCCGTGTGAGTAGGACCCAGCAACACCCTCAGGGAAACCCAAAGCGCTGCAGGTAGCAGGACACTCACCTCATACACCTTGGAGCTGGTGAAGTTCAGCCGGGCAAGGGAGGTCCGGTAGGGATACGGCATATCTGTCCTGCGGCTGAAGAAGACTATAGCACTGGCCTCACTGGCCAGGGGCCGCACGTACACTTCAATGTGGGATTTCTCCTGGCGCAGAACATGGCTACTGGCTGGGGTCCCTGCTCAGCAGGCCCTGAAGCTCCCTTCCCAACCCGCCCTTGAGCTCTGGGTCTCGCCAGCCCACAGTTCCGTGTCAGGCAGAAGCTTGGAGGGGAAACCACAGCCCTCCAGCACGCAACTCGTCTAACTCCACCTTCCTTCCTTCCTTCCCTGACTCAGCAGACGCTCCCCGACACTTACTCTGTGCCAGGCCCCACGCCAGGACACAGATAAATGCTGCATGAGGTCCCGCCTCAGAGAGCTTACAGGATAACAGGAGAGACAGACGTGGACAGCCCCTGGCACTGGACTGGAGGGCACCGTCCAGTTAGAACGATGAGCTCTGCCCTGAGCAGCCAGGAGGGTGAAGCCACAGCCTCCAGAAGGCCCCTGGGCCTGGCTCCACTATCCGCCCCTCTGGCAGGATTAGTTATCGCCTCTGGGCATCACCAGTTCAGCAGGTGCTTTCTATATTGGTGTAGATTTACTAGAGAGGCAAGGATCTGGGCAACGAGCACAAGTTTTGAGGTGCCACTACCGGCATCTCGTCCTGTTGTGCCGCTTACCAACGGTGTGGCCTTGGTATAAAGTTACTGAGACTCTTCAAGTCTAAGTTTCCTCATTTGTAAAACGGGGAAGGAGCATCGACCTTCTGAGAAAATGTATCTAGAATGTCTAGCACACAGTAGGTGCTCAACAACTAGTCTACACTAGTACTAGTAGTAGCTGTACTCCATGGCTCAAACAACTCCTAAACTCTGAGGGCAAGCCCTACTTCTCTGCCAGCCATCATAGACTTGTGCAGAAGTTTTGTAGTTCCAAACCGAGGGGCCACACTGATCCCGTGTGCATGTGTGGTGATGGCTCCCTTCCCCAAATCCCACGAGCTGTCCTGCTCTGGCCCTGCTCTTACCCAGGCAAGTGAGGGACAGTCGAAGCAGCTCCCAGTAGAGACTTCGACTGAATGCAACTAGGAGGGATTGAGTGGATTTCAGAGGCCCAGTCCCGACCCCTGAACCTCTGGCCTGCAGACTTGTTTCCAGGGGAGCCCAGTCTCTCAGCCTCCCTTCCTTGCTCCCACACCCCCAGTACCTTGAGAATCCTGTGTCCTTGGATGCCTAAGGGGTCCTGGTTGATTTTGATCATGAGTGGATTCTGCAGAATGTCCATGTTCTGGGCGGAGATGGTACGCAGGTCCGTGGACATGAAGAGGGGGGCCGCCAGCACCGTCCACAGGGCCATCTGGGCCCGGGCTTGCTCGAAGCTGAGGCCAAAGTTCCCAATGAGCAACTGGGGGCAGAAAAGAGGATTGCTCAGCTCTGCCCTCTTCAGGGCGGTGGGCGTGGGGACCAACCCTAAACTTGTAGCAAAAGAAGACAGAGATGGGGGAGGACGGCCAGGTGTGGGCCCTGGTTCTACAAACACCATTCCCCAGCAGCGTGGCCTTGGGGTGGGTCAAGTCACTTTTCAGAGCCTCAGGTTTTTTCTTCCATCAAGAATATGGGGGTGATAATATGCTCTGACCATGTCACAGGTTGTTCAGAGGATCCAATGGATCCTGTTGCCAAAAGCGTTTATAAACTGGAATATGCAAGTCAAGAAATACAGCCAGGATGGTAGTAAACCAGACCTGGACAGAGTCTCTGCTCCTGCCACTAGCCACCCACCTGCCCTAACGACAGCTGACTACACCAACGGGCACTCCTGTCCTCAGGGCAACCAGTACACCAACAGGACACAAACGATTACTGCTAACTCAACACTCTTGTGTACTTAGTGACACCAATTTAACTAAGCACTGTATATGTGCCAAACCATGCCAAGCATTTAAAGGGTCATCCTTCTGGGGACTTCCCTGGTGGTCCAGCAGTTAGGACTCCTCGCTCCCACTGCAGGGGGAGTGGGTTTGATCCCTGGTCAGGGAACTAAGATCCCGCATGCCATGTGGCATGGCCAAAAAATAAAATAAAATAATTTTTAAAAAAGGACTTGGCCCTGGGCCTGGTGCCTAATAGGTCAATGAAGGTCAGCTCCCCTCCAGCCCCAGGGAGCTGAGTCCTGTTTGCAACATCAGCCATGTGCTGGCCTAAAAAAAAAATAAAACAAAAATAAAGGGTCATCCTTTTAACCCTCAAAACAACCCTACATATATAGCAGCTACTATTATTATTTCCATTTTCCAATTGACAAAGCTGGGTCACAGAAAAAGTTAAGTCACGTGCCCAAGGTAAGTGGCAGAGCTGGAGCTGGAACTCTAAAGCAGGTCAATTTCTGTTTCTCCAGGCACCTCTCCATCTGGCCTAGTATTTGTAATTATTATAATCATCACTGACGGTAAATACTCGTTGACTAAAGAGATAGCTATAAAACTGTAAGATAAATTGCAAAGAAATTTAAGTGATCAGGGCTATGAGTGAGGTAGGTATGAGAGGCCAGTTCTGCCTGTGGAGGGTAACACTACAGAGCATTGAGAGAGGGGTCAGAGGCAGACCTGGCAAAGAGTCTAGGGAAGGGTGGCAAGAGAGTGTGGACTATCTGTGATCTTCACCCTATGGAGGAATAATGTCTTACACAAGAGTCCCTACAGATCAAGTTTCAAGACACATCAGAACCGCCTGGGAAGACTTAACAATGGGCATTCCCAGGCCCTCTCTGAACATTCTGATCCAAGAGGTGGGGTGGGGCCCTGGGAACAGAATTGTAAGCGCCCAAGACAAGTCCAGCACGGCTGGTTCAAGGACACATTTCTGATATGCTGATCTAGAACCTGGCAATGAGCGTCCAGGAAGACAGCATAGGGCAGTGGGCCCTGGGTCATCCCTCTCCATGCTGGTACCATGTCTGGGTCGTTCCAGTGCCCAGGGCCTGCCACCGGCTGCAGAATGTCCTGGTGGGTCACAAACCAGTCCAGGATGGAGAGCACGCTGCTCCAGGAGTCCTGGATGTCGCCATAGTTGCGCCAGAGGTTGCAGATGTCCGCCAGCAGGGTGTAGTTCACCTGGATTTGGGGGGAAGGCAGAGTCCAACACCAGAGTCATACTCTAATGCCTGGAGCCCTGCACAGGGGCTGGGGAGCCTCAGCAGGAGACACAGAGGGTAGGGAAGGGGGAAGAGAACACACCTTGAGCATGTTCAGGATGAGGAAGGCCTCGGAGGGAGTGGCCCTGCTCTGGGGCTGCCCGGCCTCTCCTCCATGCGCGCTGGTGCCAGGAGCCGACCCCTCCCTCTCACGCCAGCTGGGGCCAAGCCCAGGGTATGGACCCAGGCTGGCGTACCATAACCTTCCCTACCACACCCCCACCCCCGTGTTCTCTCAGTGAGTCCCACCCTCTGCCAGGGTTCTCCCTCAGGTCTGCAAGTCTGATTCCACCCTTTCTAGCACCCTACATGCCGAAGGGTCCCTGGTGAGAGGCCCACAAGGCCTTTCAGAGGCCCAGCCTTCTGGATCTCCTAGCCCACTCGGCAAAACCCAGGATTCTGACTGCTTGTTGGGTGCTGTGTCAGCACATAACATATGGTTCCCATGCCTTGGATACCCATCCCTTCAGCCCACCTGACAAGTGTCTCCTCTAAGACCCTGGGCTAGCTCAGGCCCCCTCAGGTACTTATGACCCTTTCCTAGACCTACAAATCAGCATGTGAGCAACTATGATGAGAGGAGCCCTGACTGCATAGAAGGCAAGGAGGCCTGGGTATGAGGAGCATTGCCAGGTGGGTGCACAGAATGGCTTACCTTTGGGGGGAGGCCCCCTTCGTAGGCTGGCCAACTGCAGGAGAAGGCGATGGGGCGGCCTGTGGCATTCAGGGCAGCAGCCATCTTGGGGTACCCTGGAGAAGTCCAACCCTCACATTTTAGGATGAAGAGACACAAGATGAAATCTGGGGCCTCAGCCCAAACCTCCCACCAAATGGGAGGAAACTACGGTTCAAGGAGGTGCTTCCCCTGTACCCAGAGCTGCAAACACTTCCCAGGTAGGGGGATGGTACCAACCCATCTTTAGGGAGCCTGGGAGCCAAGATCCCCCTAGGCCCTGGGTGAGGGGAATTGGGAAATGCTACCCCCTAGGGGCCATACAGACAGATGGGCACTGTGGGGCCTTCCATGGCCACCCCTCCCTGTCTACCTAATGGCCCCCAGCCAGCTGTGGGACCCACCCTCGGCCCGTTCCTCGGGGGTTGAGAAGCAGCCATCCAGCTTCAGCATGTCCACCTTCCACTTGGCGAAGGTCTGAGCATCCTGGACCACCTTGTCTAGCGTGGTGCCTGGGTAACCCATGCAGGTGAAGTTGCCCATGTCTGCGTAGATGCCCAGTTTCAGGCCCAGGGAATGAGCCTGTGGGGGGTTGACAACACACTGGGCTCAGGCAGGACCTCAAGGAGCCGCCTCCCAGGCACATCTGACCAGGCCCCATTAAAACCTTCAATGATGGGACTTCCCTGGTGATGCAATGGTTAAGAATCTGCCTGCCAATGCAGGGGACACAGGTTCGAGCCCTGGTCCAGGAAGATCCCACATGCCACGGAGCAACTAAGCCCATGCGCCACAACTACTGAGCCCGCATGCCACAACTACTGAAGCTCATGAGCCTAGAGCCCGTGCTCTGCAACAAGAGAAGCCACCACGATGAGAAGTCTGCACACCCAACAAAGAGTAGCCCCCGCTCACTACAACTAGAGAAAGCCTGCTCACAGCAACGAAGACCCAATGCAGCCAAAAATAAATAAATTAATTTTAAAGATATAATAAATAAATAAAAACCTTCAATGACTTCCTAAAGCCCAAAGGAAGGGGTCTCAGCTTGCTGGCCTGGCCTCTGCCAACCATGATACTTCCCCTCCCTCCAACACACACACCTTGCATGGGCTGTTTCTGGCCTCTAGGCGTTTGCTTCTGCCATTCCCTCTGCCTTGAATGCCATCTCTCCAGTATCAGCTCAAGAATTGCTTCCTCCGGAGAACCTTCCTGAAATCCCAGGCTGAATAAGATGTCCTTCCTTGCTCTCACCCACTACAGTGGGTCAAAACTACCTGTCCATGTATCTATTTCCTCCACCAGACTGTGAGTTCTCAAGCAGGGATTACAGAAGTGAGCCCTAAGTAGGATGGGGTGGAAAGAGCGGTCTGGCCCACAGGCCAAGGGGCAGGGCTGGGGTGGGGCTCACGTAGTCAGCCAGGAAGGCCATGCCGTTGGGGAAGCGCTTGGGATCAGGCACCAGGTTGCCTTTGGCATCACGTCCACCAATCCAGCAGTCATCGATGTTAAGGTATTCGTAGCCCAGGTCCCGCCATCCATCCTGCGCCAGCCGGTCAGCCATCTCCATGAAGAGCCGCTCACTGGCGAGGGGTAGGGGACAGGGCTGCTCAGTGGCCCAGCACGGGCCTAACCTTAACCCCACCCCCCTTCCTCAGAGCTTTTCAAACTTCTTAGATGCTCTGAGTGTGAATCCAGCCTACAAGTACCATGGCCTTGCTGCCAGCTGAGGACTAAGCCAGGTACCAGGTGTGAGGGGTACCGAGGATTATGTCATGAGCCATGAGCAGGGTGGAGCAAGAGGAGTGACGGGGCCCCCAAGCCAAGAAGCAGAACCGGGCCAGTGGGAAGCACGCGGGGTCCGGCCTGGCCCTTAACTGTTACCTCCTTTCCATCATCTCAGTGGCTGCGTCCACCACAGGGTCCCTGCCCCACAGGCCTGAGGTCACCACAGAGGCCCCAAGCTGGTCATGAAGCTGAGTGTCAGAGGTCTCAAAAGTCACCTCTGGTTGCTTTCTCTCTGGGATGGGGGGCTCTAACCCTGCCCTCTTTCCTAGCTGACCCCCACTCGCTGCTCCCACTCTGTGAGGGCCCTAGGCAAGCCTGTTGGGTGGTGCCGGCCTTACTCACCTGATGCAGTTCTTTGGGTCCTCGTTACAGTCAGTGTTGCAGCGGAAGCGTTCCCAGGCCAGCCAGCCCATGGGTGGCTTCCGCAGGAGCCCGTTCTCCAGAACCAGCACCTGGGCCACCAAGGCCAGCAAGAGCACTGCAGGGGGTTGGAAGGATAACTGTGAGTGGCTCCTATAGCTCCAGCCCTCACCCCACCCCATCCACATGCTGCCCAGCCCTGCAGAGGCTGCTGGCCTGCACATTAGGGGAACTAGACTCTCGCGCTTAAGGTGGAATGGGCTCTTCCTGCAACTCCTGGCTCCAGGAGTGCTGTGAGTGGGCGGACGGTGCCTGGGGTGGGGCAACGTGTTTGAGGCCCGGATTCCCACTTTGCTGTTACCACAGCAGTGCTGGAATTATCAAAAACTAACACCCTGAGGTCATATCCCTTCTACACCCTGACCAGCTCCCCCCACTCCATTCACACAGAACCTGACAGTACAGTGTAGCCAGACTCCAGGTCTCCTGAGTCCCATCCAGGGCTCTTTGTTCTCCACAGACACCCAAGAGGCTTCAGAAGGGCTTAAGAGGCCAGCCGGTTGGACCTGCACCCAGCCAGCTCACTTTCCCTCTAGGGCCTCAGTTTCTTTATCTGCAAGATGGAATCACTGTACTGACTTTACAGGGCTGTTCTTATTACATGTTGATGTTAATAAGATAGGGCCTCTGTGCTTTGGGGTAGAGGGGGTGCGCAAGGAAGAGGCCTCTTTGGAAGGGAACTGATTCCTAGGTGGGGAGCACCTCCTCCTTTCCTGGCCCACTTCCAAGAATGAGAGGAACATGTCTCCCCACATACCCACATCAGGGAAGGAGGCCCAGATGCCACAGGACTGGAACTTCCTCCAGGTAGCTCCCACCCCCAACTGGTCACCTACCCTCCCAAAGCCACCCCCATCCGTGTAGGTACCTGTCTTCAGCAACATCGCTCTGGACTCAGCGTCTCAGGACCTGACCAGATCTGCTCTGCTTTTACCAGCTCTATATGTTGGGCTCTGGAAGCTAAGAAACGTTAGAAAAGCACTGGCGTCACTACTGCCTGGCTAGCCCTGCCGCCCTTAACCTTGGGTGTGGATCCCACACTGGGTCCCCAAGCCCTCTCACCGCTCCCCCCCTCTACCCCAGCCATCACTTCCCCGAGCCTGGGTTCTTTCGGAGGAAATACTAAACAAGGTATCTTGGACGTTAGACCGCACCCCTTCTGCACTGCTGGGAACCCCGAGCGCCCAAGGGCGGCCCTCTGCCAGACTGGGGTCAGAGAGAGGCAGCGACAGGCTCGAGGACGCCCAGGAAGAACGGAAGCGGCGGGCCGGGACCAGGCTCCGTAATCCCTCCAGGTCCGTCCCCAAAGACCGCAGGCCCAGCGGCCCAGCACGGGGACCCCAACCAGAGTCGTCCACATTTGACACTCACCCCTTCCACGCCGCCTGCTTCGGTCTCCGGAACCAGCCACCACCGCAGTCACCTGATTCGCTTCCGGCGTTCCAGAGGGGCGGGGCCTCACTGCGCCTAACCTCCCCCGGAGGACCTAACAGAGTCCCCCTAGCAACGTCCTGCCCCGCCCTCTACCGGCCCAGTAAGCCCTCGGAACCTCCCCAAGCCCCACCTCCTTCGATCTCCGGCTCTGCGCGCCCCCGAGGCAGGCACGAGCCAACAGCGGCTTCACGTGAAGCTAGTCCTTTCACCTCTGCTGGGTTCCCTGAAGGCGAGGATCGTGCACTGTAGATGATGCTCAGTAAAGAGCTGTGGCGTGAATACCTGCTGGGGGCTTTTTTAAGAAAAATGGGAGAATGCCCTGAAGCAGGGCCCGTAGTAAGCCGCTCAAAAACAGTAGTGGCACCAGGAGGAGGATGGGTGGGAGAAAGCAAACCAGGTGGAGGACACAGTTCCTTCAAAGCCAGGAGACTCTCCTTCCTTACCTGACACTTGGACCACCCATTATTCTTACCCAGGCACTTTGCATATTCCTTCCTCTCTCATTCATCAAATACTTATTGAGCAACCGCTAGGTACCAAGCACTTTATTCTTGGCACCTTCACTTGGATGATCACTGGGCATCTCAAACATAACTGGCCCCAGACACCTGCCACTTCCATGTCTCAGGTAATGGCAACTCTCCTTCCAGGTGCTCAGGCCAAAACGCTGGAGTCCTCCTTGCCTCTTCTTTCCCTCACTCCCTACATCCAACCTCTCTGCAAACCTTGCACTGTCTACCTTCAAAACCCATCCTGAATCTGGCCACCTCTCTCTACTCTCCCAGCCCCCATCACATCTTGCCTGTATTACTCCAGCAGCCTCCTCACCGGTCTGCTTCCACCCACATTTATTCTCTCCTTAGCAGCCAGAGAAATCCTTTAAAACAGGGGTCCTCAACCCTCGGGCCACGGACCGGTATCGGTCTACGGGCTGTTAGGAACCAGGACGCACAGCAGGAGGTGAGCGGCGGGCAAGCATGTGAGGCTTCATCTGCCGCTCCCCGCTCCCCGTCGCTCGCATCACCGCCTGACCAGCCCCCCACCGACCCCGCTCCCCACTTCCGTGGATAAATTGTCTTCCACGAAATTGGTCCCTGGTGACAAAAAGGTTGGGGACCGCTGCTTTAAAACATAGCTCAAGACCGTGTTCATTTCAGCCTGGAGTAACAGCCCTCACAGGTTTACAGAGCCCCAGGCCACACATTCTGACCCCACCTCCTGCTGCTCCTCCCTGCCCCCCCCCTTGCAGTTCCTCAAACACAACAGGCCTCTGGGCCGTTGCACTAGCTGTTCCATCTGCCTGGAATACTCTTCCTCCAGATTTTCGCACGACTGGCTCCCTCATTTCCTTCAAGTATTTCCCAAATGTCACCTTCTCAGTGAGCCCTACCTTGACCATTCTTTTGAAAATTGCAACAGCCCTACTGCCCCAACTCCCAGTCTCCTTGCCCCGGTCTATATTTTCCACAAAATTTATTGCCTTCTAACACATTTATTATGCTTGCTATTACTTTTTAAAAATTTATTTATTTTATTTTTCGGCTGCCTTGGGTCTTCCTTGCTGTGGGCGGGCTTTCTCTAGTTGTGTCGAGTGGGGGCTACTCCTCATTGTGGTGCACGGGCTTCTCATTTCGGTGGCTTCTCTTGCTGCAGAGCATGGGCTCTAGGCGCGCAGGCTTCAATAGTTGTGGCTCGCAGGCTCAGTAGTTGTGGCACACTGGCTTAGTTGCTCTGCGGCATGTGGGATCTTCCCCGACCAGGACTCAAACCCATGTCCCCTGCATTCGCAGGTGGATTCTTAACCACTGCGCCACCAGGGAAGCCCATGGTTTCTATTATTAACTGAATAAAAGTTAATGGGGGAGACATAATAAACAGGAAATAAAAGCATGAGTGTAGGGAAGCTTTTCTTATAAGTGGTTAGTGCTATAAGGAAAATACAACCCAGGGATGTGACAGAGACCTGCAGGTAGGCTACTTTCTCAAGGCCAGGGAGGGGACATTTGAGCTGAGACCTAAACGGTGTGAAGGAGCCCTGAGGAGTTAGAGCCGAGGGGTAGGCTTGAGAAGGAAGCGCATTCTAGGCTGCAGGAACTGCAAGGGCAGAACTCTGACGTGGGGACCAGCAAATTCATGGGCAGGTGTTCTGAGCTCACCGGCTTCCAGGGCTGCTGGGAAACCCTAGCCTCCTGCGTTTGGTTGTGCACTCCTGCAACCTTCACTGCAGGCCTAGCTGTCGACTGACTCCAGGCAGAGTCTGGGCGCTGAAGTTGCGTTTCAGGCCGGCGGGAGTGGCGGAAGCAGAAATGGATAATCTCCAGAAGCAGAGGTCCGAGCGACGCCAGGTGCCGGGTTGGGTGGCTGGGAAGCTGGGCCGGGCCTCGCGGGCTGGATAGGAGCCCGCCCAGAGGAGGCGTCTGAGCCGAGGCCGTCCCAGGCTTGGCTCTGCGGGAGAAGTGGGCCGGGCGGGGAGAGGGGGACTGGAGGGGGAAGGGAAGGTCTCCGAGTTCTCTGGGAGGTGGACTGGGTCCAAGGCCCCCGGACGGCCTGAGGTGGGACTCTGCGTTCGAGGCCTCCCGCCACTGACCAGCACTGTGGCTCAGGCGGGTCACGGCCTGTCGGGCCTCAGTTTCCCTCGGGCATGGATCGCGGGGCGGCTTCGCGGATCGCGAGGCCTAGTGAGTCTGGGCGGGGAGGGGCGGGGGCGGTAACTCGAGCCGCCCAAGCGGGGTCTTTCGGCTCCCGTGGCCAAGTTAGCGGCCCGGGCGGAGGCGTGGGGTCCCGAGCCGGAATCGCCCCTGGCCGCGGCCGCAACCCACCCCGCGGGTCGTCCTCTTGGGCTTCGGGGGCGCGGAGGTGAGAGCGGACGCGGCGGCCTCCGGGAGGGCGTGGCCCGCGGGGACGTGGCGGGACAGCTCCGTGCGCGATGGGGAAACCGAGGCGGCCGCCGCACCCGGAGTCTGCGGCGCTCGCCGGGGAGTTCCCGGTGAGGCGACCCTGTTTCAGGGCGACAGCGGGTTAGGGGCTCCCAGCGGCGGCCACCGGCCAGGGAGTCCCACGCCCCAGCCCGCCGCTCCTCTAACAAAAGAATTCAGAAAAACGCGGTGCACCGGCTTCCCGCCGGGGTTGAAGTCCGGGCCTCGCATCCCTGGAGTGGGGAGGTGGGTGGAAGACGCCTGTCCCCGTGAGGGGGTGCGGAGACAGTTCGGTGGGCTCCGGATCCCCTCTCCGCGCCCCGGAGCTGAGGCCACTCCTCGAGGAAACATCTGTGTTCTCCCCCCACCCCACCCCCGCTTCTCCTCGACCACCATCGGAGAATGGCCCTTCCCCATCTCAGGACCCTGCTTGCTTCTCTCCATAGCCCTTGTCAAGACCGGTCCTTACGTTATTTATTATTTAATTAATTTAAAAATTCACTAATTATTATTTATTTTTGTCTTTTTTTTTACAGCGTGTCTCCCCCGCTGAAATGTAGGCTCTAGGAGGGAGGGACTTTGTTTTGTCCACTGTTGTAGTCGCAGTTATTTTAACAAATAGTTTCGGAGGGCCTTCCCAAGCCCTGCAAGGGGCTGGATATTGGGGGTTACACTGGGAGACATTCTGGGGCTGGGGACAGCGGTGTAAACACAAAGGAAATCATCGCGGGATGAAAACAGAAGTGAGGGGGTTGCTGGTTGGGTCACCTTAGATCAGAGCACCTTCGTGATCAGTACCACCTTAGACATAGTGATCAGGACAGGCCTCTCAGATTAGCTTACTTGAAGACCACAAATAAACTGTGACAAGTGCTAGAAGGGAAAAGCAAGAAGCCATGAGGGCATTTAACTCTGATCTAGCATTAGAGGGCAGGGCAGTGAGGTCTGAACAGTGATGGTCAGGACAATGGGACTCAGCTCCTTAAATTGCCCGTAAGTTCAGGGCCTGGGTGGTCCCGTGGTGGTTGGGGGGGGCGATTATCAGGGGTCAGGGAAGGCTTCCTGGAGGAGGTGGTGGTTTCATTTGGCCCCAAAGCCTGAGTAGGAGTTTTCATCCTTTAGGATGGGTTGACTGGGTTTGAGAATTCTTTTGCAGGTGTCCCAGAAACCACGTGGTCAAAGGGCTGAGCCGTGTGGCCAGACAAGAGAGGCCCCTGCCTTTGCCCAGTGAGCTCTGCTGGTAAGTGGGTCATTGCCAAGACTTGCCCCCAAAGGGTGGGAGGGAATCAGGAGACCAAGCTCTGCTTCTCACTGGCCGTGTGACCGTGGGCAGTTCACCTTCACTGTCCTGACCTCAGTTTTCTGTGAGTCAGGAGGACAGTTGGATGAGATGCCACTTGTGACCTGTGGGGCACCAACGTTCAGTGGTTGAGGTTGATCCTACTCAGCCGTGCCCTGTGTTTGTACTTCGCTCTTATTTACTGAGCTGGTCCCTGTCTGAACCCACAATGATGGAGGAATGAGGCAGGCCTGCCCCACCCCACCCCAGCCCTATCTGGCCCTGAAGGCTACTAAAGGACAGCTGTGCCATTAACAAATGAGAGGCCAGCAGGGGTCCACAGGGCTCACAGAAACCCTGGATGTTTGGCTTCAGGGTTGGAGCTAAGGGGCCCTCAGATTAGGGGATGGTTTAAGCACAATGGTTTTTATGAGTTTGGGGTCCATTTCAGCTCAGCTGATGACTTTTCCTTTGGGTTTTAAACAGCTCTGTCAAAGCCCTGCCATACCTCCTGGTCTGATACAATCACATTATCCTTTTCTCTGAGTCCTCTGATGTCCAGTTTTTTGCATGATCCTCACAATAGCCCTTTGAGAGAAAAGGCAGGGGAGACTAGTCCATTTCACAGATGAAGACACTGAGAGCCTCAGGGCACAGCAAGTGAGAAGAGCCCACAGCCCTGGGGCCCAGGTCTTTCCAGAGCCAGTGCTCTTTTTCCCACAGGGACACAAGGGCTGCCTCCCTCTGATCTGTGTCTACCTCTCTCACCTCACAGTTCTTATGCGAGCCATGAAGCTGAACGAGAGGAGTGTGGCCCACTACGCCCTGAGCGACTCCCCAGCAGACCACGCAGGCTTCCTGCGCACTTGGGGGGGCGCAGGGACTCCACCCACCCCCAGTGGCACTGGCCGAAGGTGCTGGTTTGTCCTTAAAGGCAACCTGCTGTTCTCCTTTGAGAGTCGAGAGGGCCGGGCCCCACTGAGCCTAGTGGTGCTGGAGGGCTGCACAGTGGAGTTGGCCGAAGCTCCCGTGCCTGAAGAGTTTGCCTTTGCCATCCGCTTCGACGCCCCTGGAGTGCGCCCACACCTGCTCGCGGCAGATGGGCCAGCTGCCCAGGAGGCCTGGGTGAAGGCACTGTCCAGGGCAAGCTTTGGCTACATGCGCCTGGTGGTGCGTGAGCTGGAGAGCCAGTTGCGTGATGCCCGCCACAGCCTGGACCTGCATCGCCACTCATCCTGGAAGGCCATTACCAGCCGCTGTAAGCCCCAGGCTTCTGACCACTGGTCTCCTGGCCTGGAGAACGGTCACTCCCTCTCCAGAGATTGCAGTCCTATGGCCTTGGTGGAAGAAGGGGGCAGCAGGCCAGCAGGGCGGGGCTTGGCCGAGTGGGAGTTGCAGGGCCCTGCCAGCCTCCTCCTAGGCAGGGGGCAGAGCCCCGTGTCCCCTGAGACTTCCTGCTTCTCTACTCTACATGACTGGTATGGCCAGGAGATTATGGAGCTGAGGCGGGTGTGGCTGCAGAGTGCCCAGGGGAGCCAGCCAGAATGTGAGGAATGGGATAGGCCCTGAGCCTGGGCCCTTCGGGTTCAGCCCTTGTCCTGCTGGTCAGGACACCAGGGCCAGTGCTTTTTCAAGAGTTTAATGTTTACTGGTTTCTGAAGTTGCTGTTGGATGTGAGTTCTCCCCTTCCTATTTTTAGGCTTGCTCCAGGTTCCAAATCCACCCTCACGCCTAGAGGGGACTGAGGAATCATTAACTTTCAACCCCTTTATTTCCTGAGGGCCAGAGAGGAGAGGTGGCTTGCTCAGCAGCCACAGACCTAGGTCTCCTGACTGCCCCTCTCTTAGGGGATATTAATGAAATGGAGGAAGTGGGGAATATTACATGACCACAGGCCGCTCTGCCTTTCACCTACACACGATTCTACAGACACAATTTCCAACATGGGGAATCTTGTATAAATACCAGAAGTTGGCTGCAGTGTTGGCTTGAGGGACTGATATTGTCAGAAAAAGTGGATTTACTGTGTTATGGGGCTTTCTGGGGCCCGGCTCATCCTGAGTGATGAGAAGATTGGGCATGGGACCCCCACTCTGCAATTTGGACAGGACCCTTTGGAGGGAGAGGGCACTTGGCCAGTCAAGAGGGATTTATCCTGCTCCAAAAGTGTTAGGGCCCCATCTTCTTTCCCTGGCTGCCCTGTCAACAGATGGTGCTTGGTCATTGCCCCAGGAGGGCCAGTAGCTTTTATATGTCAGCAGAAATCCTTCCTGTACTGTGTCCTCAGCTGCCAAGTGGGAAGCTGAAGTGGGGAGGCAGTGAGGATCCCTGGGAAAGCCAGTTTCTTACTTTGGTTTTCAGTCCTGGGCCTCTAGGAGCTTGGGCACAGGCTTCCTGGCACGCTGTGATAAACTTCTCTCTTGGCTGGACCCCCAGAGAGATGCTCCTCATCCTGAAACCCCCTAGGAACTCGTGCACAGTCTTGCTTGGCACCCAGTGTGTGCCTGCCAAGATCCTCTTGTTCCTACTCTCACCAGCATGGTGCCAAGCATTTGCTTTATCGATTGTTCTGAGAGGAAAAGTGTCTGGTTGGACAGAGCCAGAGGCCAGATCAGCCTGATAGCCTAGGGGTGTGGTGGCAGTGGCTGGATGGAAGATGCAGAGCCTGGTCCAGTCATCCCCCTCCTCCGATATACACAATCTCCCCTTTCTTAGCCTCTCTCCCTTATTGGGGCCTTGGACAGCCTGAGCTAGAGGCTTTGGCTCAGAGCCTCTTAAGTCCAGGAGGCTGACATGCCGTCCAGGGTCCTGGACCAGTTCCTAGGAAGCCAGGCCTGTTTCCCAAGAATAGGGGCCACCTCCCCAGCCCTGTATGGGAGCCCCACAGCCCTGATGCGCCTTGTTTGATACACAGACACTACGGGCTTTTTGTTATCTTGCTTATTGTTACAGTGCTTTTTATACGATTAAAACATTGTTTTTTTATTACTTATTTTGGCTCAAGTTTACTTTAGCAATCACCTGGACAGTTTGTGTGAAAGCCCCCATTTTTCCCCTTTTCAGATATATTTTCCATTTAGCTATACATAACATACCTTGGCATGAAATAAAATTCCAAAATCATTCAAGTAGCACAAGTAACAAATTTGTATTTTTAAATTGTTTTAAAAAATACAATAGTTTGAAGTTCAATTAAAGTGGTTTCTCATTTCAACAACACCCTGCTCTGCCACGCCCTGGCGGTCCTGGGTGCGGCAACGATGACAGAAATCTGAAGGCTTCACAAGGACAACGCCAGTCAGGGGGCCCCGCCCACCAGGCCCGGAATGAGGGCTGTACCGGGCCCTTGGCGTCATCCTCCTGACGTCACCATGTCGGGCCGCAACAGGAACTAGGCGCATTGCGCAAGTCTGTGAGCTGGACCTCTCGTCTGATCCCTAAAGCCTCGCGAGGCTTCGGGCGGCGTTCTTCCCGAGAGCGGCACGGGGGCTGGGTGGTGGGGTGCAGGTACCCGGAGGAGGGGGGGAGCTGGGAGATGGCGTCCGGAGCGAGTCGCTGGCTGGCGTTGGCACCCGTCGGATCTGGGGCTTTCCGGAGCGGGCTGAGCCTGGGGAAAGGTGGCGATGTCTCCGCCGGACGGGGCGGCTTAGTTCGGAGTCTGGTGCCATCGAGGTCAGTCATCGTTACTCGCAGCGGCGCCATTTTGCCCAAACCGGTGAAAGTGAGTGTCTGCCTGGAGGCGGGGCGAAGGGGCCGAGGACAGTCATTGTGGGGAGTGTGTGCGGGCTCACGCTGATTGATAGGAGCAAAGGCCAGTCGAACGACCGCCTTAGACCGGAAGACGGATCAAGGACAAAGTTTTGCGCTGATGCGCTGCTAATTTTGACAAATGGGAAGAAATGGTCGGGTTAGATCCGGGAGTTGAGCAGGGTGCGTGGAGACAGACGGGGGGCAAGAGCAGAGAAAGACGGCACTTAGCACTAGCTCATCGTGAGGAGTGCGGTGCCCTGGCTCTCCGGAGCCACAAGACTCCGCTTTATGCATCCAGTATAGACAAGTCATGTAACCTCTCTACCATAGAGTTGATGGGATGAAAAACGAATTGTGGAATGATTTTGTAAATAAAGGGTAAGTGGGACAGGCCTTATCTTTTTGCGAGTTTTGACCTAGTATTTAATTTCATGTGACTGGGTGTGCAGAGAATTATTACCATCAGTGTTTTTACAAATGAAGAATCTGGGGCCAGACTAGTGAAGTCAGTGTCCAAAGCTAGCAGCTGACTTAGGTTCCGGAACTCAGATTTCCTGCTGGTACAACTCCCACCAGATCCTATTTTTTCCCACCACTGTGTTATCATATGCCCTCAGTACCCTTGGAGTTTTCTCAGTAAAACAGGAACAGTCCCTTATGCCAAGTAAGTTTGCTTTTTGATTCCAGCGCTGTGTGAGACTTACAAAACATTCTTTTAAAGCTAGTCTGGCCGACACAAGCTCACACAAGGTGAGTTCAGGGTTGTTTCACAGCAGGAAGCACGGTCATGTTGGGGAAGAGCTGCCTTTAAAGAGGCACAACTGAAGAGAAAAAACAACTTTTTTTTGAAACTCCGTAGGAAGATATGAGAGGAAATGTTGAAATTTTACTGAAACTCCGCCAGTGCATTTAAATAGCTAGTCTTTTAATATAAAGACATGTTCAATTTTCAAAACATATTTCTAAAATTTAATGTAGTGAAATCAAATTTCTCAGGCATCAGGGAACCAGTTAAAGAACTGTATAGAATATCCCTTCACTGTACATGTTCATTTTTTTGTAATCTGTTTTCATGTATTTAGTAGTTTATTCAAGGAGAGCTGAACTCTATTCCCTAGTCCAGCTCGTAGTACTTTCTCACCTGTTCATGAGTATCTGCAAGTAATTAACAGGTTGTGCCCTAACTTTTAGATGTCTATGAATGCCTTGTACTTTCCTTACAAGTGCACAGTTTGATGGCCATAAAATCACTTTATCTCTTCTTGTGATTTTTTTTCTTGCTCTGAACTTTTCCAAGAACTTTAAAATCAAGTTGCTTATCATGGATCTCGGGTCCACAGGAGGGAATGCTCCTGAGAGGGCCAGGCCTTCTGTGGTCCTACTGGAGTGGGCTCTGGCGCTCACAGCCACCACTTTGACCCCCTGCAGATGTCCTTCGGCCTTCTCCGTGTGTTCTCCATTGTGATCCCCTTTCTCTATGTTGGGACGCTAATTAGCAAGAACTTTGCTGCTCTGCTTGAGGAGCATGACATTTTTGTTCCAGAGGATGATGACGACGACGACTAATAGGTAAGACTTGCTTTTGATGCAACTGTGATGCAGTTTGGCCTGGTAGCAGAATCTGAACATTCGAAGCAGAAGCACAGACTTTTAATGCATTGACTCTTGGTGACTAATGTTTTTATGTCACCTTTTCCCTATGCTGGATGAAGGAAACTATCTTATTGACTTACAGATTCACTGGCGTCTCTTCCAACCAGGTTGGATCCCAGCCAGCCTTTTCTATTTGCCCTTTTATGTACACTCAATTTTCTCAACCCACAAATATTCTTGACAATTTAATATGCCTTACACACCCACCACAAACAACTTCATTTCACCAGCTCCACATTGAAATTTAGAAAGTGCAGGCCCTCATCAGTGAGCTCTGGTTACCAAGCTCTGCACCAGCACAGCCTGTACACGGGCACTGCCGCCTGGTTCATACACTGCTCACAAACCCTTCCCCTGTGCCAGTTCCATCCAGCTGTCTTGTGCTGACTTCCTGTGCCCTAATGC